>NW_028225179.1:176708839-176761271 GCF_052327205.1 Somniosus microcephalus
CGACTCTCAGTCCCCCTCACTCACCGACTCTCAGTCCCCCCTCACTCATCGACTCTCAGTCCCCCCTCACTCACCGACTCTCAGTCCCCCCTCACTCACCGACTCTCAGTCCCCCCTCATTCACCGACTCTCAGTCCCCCCTCACTCACCGACTCTCAGTCCTCCCTCACTCACTGACCCTCAGTCCCCCTCACTCACGGACTCTCAGTCCCCCTCACTCACCGACTCTCAGTCCCCCCTCACTCACGGACTCTCAGTCCCCCCTCACTCACCGACTCTCAGTCCCCCCTCACTCACCGACTCTCAGTCCCCCCTCACTCACCGACTATCAGTCCCGCCTCACTCACCGACTCTCAGT
The DNA here is from genome assembly GCF_052327205.1 of Somniosus microcephalus. NCBI lineage: Eukaryota > Metazoa > Chordata > Chondrichthyes > Squaliformes > Somniosidae > Somniosus > Somniosus microcephalus. The sequence continues at coordinate 176,709,198 of NW_028225179.1, forward strand.
CCCCCCTCACTCACCGACTCTCAGTCCCCCCTCACTCACCGACTCTCAGTCCCCCCTCACTCACCGACTCTCAGTCCCCCCTCACTCACCGACTCTCAGTCCCCCCTCACTCACCGACTCTCAGTCCCCCCTCACTCACCGATTCTCAGTCCCCCCTCACTCACAGACTCTCAGTCCCCCCCTCAATCACCGACTCTCAGTCCCCCCTCACTCACCGACTCCCAGTCCCCATCACTCACCGACTCTCAGTCCCCCCTCACTCACCGACTCTCAGTTCCCCCTCATTCACCGACTCTCAGTCCCCCCTCACTCACCGACTCTCAGTCCCCCCTCACACACCCACTCTCAGTCCCCCCTCACTCACCGACTCTCAGTCCCCCTCGCTCACCGACTCTCAGTCCCCCCTCACTCACGGACTCTCAGTCCCCCTCACTCACCGACTCTCAGTCCCCCCTCACTCACCGACTCTCAGTCCCCCCTCACTCACCGACTATCAGTCCCGCCTCACTCACCGACTCTCAGTCCCCCCACACTCACCGACTCTCAGTCCCCCCTCACTCACCGAATCTCAGTCCCCCCTCACTCACCGACTCTCAGTCCCCCTCACTCACCGACTCTCAGTCCCCCCTCACTCACGGACTCTCAGTCCGCCTCACTCACCGACTCTCAGTCCCCCCTCACTCACGGACTCTCAGTCCCCCCTCACTCACCGACTCTCAGTCCCCCCTCACTCACCGACTCTCAGTCCCCCCTCACTCACCGACTATCAGTCCCGCCTCACTCACCGACTCTCAGTCCCCCCACACTCACCGACTCTCAGTCTCCCCTCACTCACCGATTCTCAGTCCCCCCTCACTCACCGACTCTCAGTCCCCCCTCACTCACCGACTCTCAGTCCCCCCTCACTCACCGACTCTCAGTATCCCTCACTCACCGACTCTCAGTCCCCCTCACTCACCGACTCTCAGTCCCCCCTCACTCACAGACTCTCAGTCCCCCCTCACTCACCGACTCTCAGTCCCCCTCACTCACCGACTCTCAGTCCCCCCTCACTCACCGACTCACAGTCCCCCCTCACTCACCGACTCTCAGTCCCCCCTCACTCACCGACTCTCAGTCCCCCTCACTCACCGAATCTCAGTCCCCCCTCACTCACCGACTCTCAGTCCCCCCTCACTCACCGACTCTCAGTCCCCCCTCACTCACCGACTCTCAGTCCCCCCTCACTCACCGACTCTCAGTCCCCCCTCACTCACCGACTCTCAGTCCCCCCTCACTCACCGACTCTCAGTCCCCCCTCACTCACCGACTCTCAGTCCCCCCTCACTCACCGACTCTCAGTCCCCCCTCACTCACCGACTCTCAGTCCCCCCTCACTCACCGACTCTCAGTCCCCCCTCACTCACCGACCCTCCGTCCCCCTCACTGACCGACTCTCAGTATCCCTCACTCACCGACTCTCAGTCCCCCCTCACTCACCGACTCTCAGTCCCCCCTCACACACCCACTCTCAGTCCCCCCTCACTCACCCACTCTCAGTCCCCCCTCACTCACCGACACTCAGTCCGCCCTCACTCACCGACTTTCATTCTCCCCTCACTTAAGGACTCTCAGTCCCCCCTCACTCACCGACTCTCAGTCCCCCCTCACTCACCGACTCTCAGTCCCCCCTCATTCACTGACTCTCAGTCCCCCGTCACTCACCGACTCTCAGTCCTCCCTCACTCACCGACCCTCAGTCCCCCTCACTCACCGACTCTCAGTCCCCCCTCACTCACCGACTCTCAGTCCCCCCTCACTCACCGACTCAGTCCCCCCTTACCTTACTCACCGACTCTCAGTCCCCCCTCACTCACCGACTCTCAGTCCCCCCTCACTCACCGACTCTCAGTCCCCCCTCATTCACCGACTCTCAGACCCCCTCACTCACCGACTCTCAGTCCTCCCTCACTCACCGACCCTCAGTATCCCCTCACTCACCGACTCTCAGCCCCCCCTCACTCACCGACTCTCAGTCCCCCCTCACTCACTGACTCTCAGTCCCCCCTCACTCACCGACTCTCAGTCCCCCCTCACTCACCGACTCTCAGTCCCCCCTCACTCACCGACTCTCAGTCCCCCCTCACTCACCGACTCTCAGTCCTCCCTCACTCACCGACTCTCAGTCCCCCCTCACTCACCGACTCTCAGTCCCCCCTCACTCACCGACCCTCCGTCCCCTCACTGACCGACTCTCAGTATCCCTCACTCACGGACTCTCAGTCCCCCCTCACTCACCGACTCTCAGTCCCCCCTCACACACCCACTCTCAGTCACCCCTCACTCACCCACTCTCAGTCCCCCCTCACTCACCGACACTCAGTCCGCCCTCACTCACCGACTTTCATTCTCCCCTCACTTAAGGACTCTCAGTCCCCCCTCACTCACCGACTCTCAGTCCCCCCTCACTCACCGACTCTCAGTCCCCCCTCATTCACTGACTCTCAGTCCCCCGTCACTCACCGACTCTCAGTCCTCCCTCACTCACCGACCCTCAGTCCCCCTCGCTCACCGACTCTCAGTCCCCCCTCACTCACCGACTCTCAGTCCCCCCTCACTCACCGACTCTCAGTCCCCCCTCACTCACCGACTCTCAGTCCCCCCTTACTCACCGACTCTCAGTCCCCCCTCACTCACCGACTCTCAGTCCCCCCTCACTCACCGACTCTCAGTCCCCCCTCACTCACCGACTCTCAGTCCCCCCTCACTCACCGATTCTCAGTCCCCCCTCACTCACAGACTCTCAGTCCCCCCCTCAATCACCGACTCTCAGTCCCCCCTCACTCACCGACTCCCAGTCCCCATCACTCACCGACTCTCAGTCCCCCCTCACTCACCGACTCTCAGTTCCCCCTCATTCACCGACTCTCAGTCCCCCCTCACTCACCGACTCTCAGTCCTTCCTCACTCACTGACCCTCAGTCCCCCTCACTCACGGACTCTCAGTCCCCCTCACTCACCGACTCTCAGTCCCCCCTCACTCACGGACTCTCAGTCCCCCCTCACTCACCGACTCTCAGTCCCCCCTCACTCACTCTGAGTCCCCCTCACTCACCGACTCTCAGTCCCCCCTCACACACCCACTCTCAGTCCCCCCTCACTCACCGACTCTCAGTCCCCCTCGCTCACCGACTCTCAGTCCCCCCTCACTCACGGACTCTCAGTCCCCCTCACTCACCGACTCTCAGTCCCCCCTCACTCACGAACTCTCAGTCCCCCCTCACTCACCGACTCTCAGTCCCCCCTCACTCACCGACTATCAGTCCCGCCTCACTCACCGACTCTCAGTCCCCCCACACTCACCGACTCTCAGTCCCCCCTCACTCACCGACTATCAGTCCCGCCTCACTCACCGCCTCTCAGTCCCCCCACACTCACCGACTCTCAGTCCCCCCTCACTCACCGAATCTCAGTCCCCCCTCACTCACCGGACTCTCAGTCCCCCTCACTCACCGACTCTCAGTCCCCCCTCACTCACGGACTCTCAGTCCGCCTCACTCACCGACTCTCAGTCCCCCCTCACTCACGGACTCTCAGTCCCCCCTCACTCACCGACTTTCAGTCCCCCCTCACTCACCGACTCTCAGTCCCCCCTCACTCACCGACTATCAGTCCCGCCTCACTCACCGACTCTCAGTCCCCCCACACTCACCGACTCTCAGTCTCCCCTCACTCACCAATTCTCAGTCCCCCCTCACTCACCGACTCTCAGTCCCCCCTCACTCACCGACTCTCAGTCCCCCCTCACTCACCGACTCTCAGTCCCCCCTCACTCACCGACTCTCAGTCCCCCCTCACTCACCGACTCTCAGTCCCCCCTCACTCACCGACTCTCAGTCCCCCCTCACTCACCGACTCTCAGTATCCCTTACTCACGGACTCTCAGTCCCCCTCACTCACCGACTCTCAGTCCCCCCTCACTCACCGACTCTCAGTCCCCCCTCACTCACCGACAATCAGTCCCGCCTCACTCACCGACTCTCAGTCCCCCCACACTCACCGACTCTCAGTCCACCCTCACTCACCGAATCTCAGTCCCCCCTCACTCACGGACTCTCAGTCCCCCCTCACTCACCGACTCTCAGTCCCCCCTCACTCACCGACTCTCAGTCCCCCCTCACTCACCGACTATCAGTCCCGCCTCACTCACCGACTCTCAGTCCCCCCACACTCACCGACTCTCAGTCTCCCCTCACTCACCGATTCTCAGTCCCCCCTCACTCACCGACTCTCAGTCCCCCCCTCACTCACCGACTCTCAGTCCCCCCTCACTCACCGACTCTCAGTCCCCCCTCACTCACCGACTCTCAGTCCCCCCTCACTCACCGACTCTCAGTATCCCTCACTCACCGACTCTCAGTCCCCCTCACTGACCGACTCTCAGTCCCCCCTCACTCACAGACTCTCAGTCCCCCCTCACTCACCGACTCTCAGTCCCCCTCACTCACCGACTCTCAGTCCCCCCTCACTCACCGACTCACAGTCCCCCCTCACTCACCGACTCTCAGTCCCCCCTCACTCACCGACTCTCAGTCCCCCCTCACTCACCGACTCTCAGTCCCCCCTCACTCACCGACTCTCAGTCCCCCCTCACTCACCGACTCTCAGTCCCCCCTCACTCACCGACTCTCAGTCCCCCCTCACTCACCGACTCTCAGTCCCCCCTCACTCACCGACTCTCAGTCCCCCCTCACTCACCGACTCTCAGTCCCCCTCACTCACCGACTCTCAGTCCCCCCTCACTCACCGACTCTCAGTCCCCCCTCACTCACCGACCCTCCGTCCCCCTCACTGACCGACTCTCAGTATCCCTCACTCACCGACTCTCAGTCCCCCCTCACTCACCGACTCTCAGTCCCCCCTCACACACCCACTCTCAGTCCCCCCTCACTCACCCACTCTCAGTCCCCCCTCACTCACCGACACTCAGTCCGCCCTCACTCACCGACTTTCATTCTCCCCTCACTTAAGGACTCTCAGTCCCCCCTCACTCACCGACTCTCAGTCCCCCCTCACTCACCGACTCTCAGTCCTCCCTCACTCACCGACCCTCAGTCCCCCTCACTCACCGACTCTCAGTCCCCCCTCACTCACCGACTCTCAGTCCCCCCTCACTCACCGACTCTCAGTCCCCCCCTTACTCACCGACTCTCAGTCCCCCCTCACTCACCGACTCTCAGTCCCCCCTCACTCACCGACTCTCAGTCCCCCCTCATTCACCGACTCTCAGACCCCCTCACTCACCGACTCTCAGTCCTCCCTCACTCACCGACCCTCAGTATCCCTGCACTCACCGACTCTCAGCCCCCCCTCACTCACCGACTCTCAGTCCCCCCTCACTCACTGACACTCAGTCCCCCCTCACTCACCGACTCTCAGTCCCCCCTCACTCACCGACTCTCAGTCCCCCCTCACTCACCGACTCTCAGTCCCCCCTCACTCACCGACTCTCTGTCCCCCCTCACTCACCGACTCTCAGTCCCCCCTCACTCACCGACTCTCAGTCCCCCCTCACTCACCGACCCTCCGTCCCCCTCACTGACCGACTTTCATTCTCCCCTCACTTAAGGACTCTCAGTCCCCCCTCACTCACCGACTCTCAGTCCCCCCTCACTCACCGACTCTGTCCCCCCTTACTCACCGACTCTCAGTCCCCCCTCACTCACCGACTCTCAGTCCCCCCCTCATTCACCGACTCAGTCCCCCCTCACTCACCGACTCTCAGTCCTCCCTCACTCACCGACCCTCAGTATCCCCTCACTCACCGACTCTCAGCCCCCCCTCACTCACCGACTCTCAGTCCCCCTCACTCACCGACTCTCAGTCCCCCCTCACTCATCGACTCTCAGTCCCCCCTCACTCACCGACTCTCAGTCCCCCCTCACTCACCGATTCTCAGTCCCCCCTCACTCACAGACTCTCAGTCCCCCCCTCAATCACCGACTCTCAGTCCCCCCTCACTCACCGACTCCCAGTCCCCATCACTCACCGACTCTCAGTCCCCCCTCACTCACCGACTCTCAGTCCCCCCTCACTCACCGACTCTCAGTTCCCCCTCATTCACCGACTCTCAGTCCCCCCTCACTCACCGACTCTCAGTCCTCCCTCACTCACTGACCCTCAGTCCCCCTCACTCACGGACTCTCAGTCCCCCTCACTCACCGACTCTCAGTCCCCCCTCACTCACGGACTCTCAGTCCCCCCTCACTCACCGACTCTCAGTCCCCCCTCACTCACCGACTCTCAGTCCCCCTCACTCACCGACTATCAGTCCCGCCTCACTCACCGACTCTCAGAGCCCCCTCACTCACAGACTCTCAGTCCCCCCTCACTCACCGACTCTCAGTCCCCCCTCACTCACCGACTCTCAGTCCCCCCTCACTCACCGACTCTCAGTGCCCCCTCACTCACCGACTCTCAGTCCCCCCTCACTCACCGAATCTCAGTCCCCCCTCACTCACCGACTCTCAGTCCCCCCTCACTCACTCTGAGTCCCCCTCACTCACCGACTCTCAGTCCCCCCTCACACACCCACTCTCAGTCCCCCCTCACTCACCGACTCTCAGTCCCCCTCGCTCACCGACTCTCAGTCCCCCCTCACTCACGGACTCTCAGCCCCCTCACTCACCGACTCTCAGTCCCCCCTCACTCACGAACTCTCAGTCCCCCCCTCACTCACCGACTATCAGTCCCGCCTCACTCACCGACTCTCAGTCCCCCCACACTCACCGACTCTCAGTCCCCCCTCACTCACCGACTATCAGTCCCGCCTCACTCACCGCCTCTCAGTCCCCCCACACTCACCGACTCTCAGTCCCCCCTCACTCACCGAATCTCAGTCCCCCCTCACTCACCGACTCTCAGTCCCCCTCACTCACCGACTCTCAGTCCCCCCTCACTCACGGACTCTCAGTCCGCCTCACTCACCGACTCTCAGTCCCCCCTCACTCACGGACTCTCAGTCCCCCCTCACTCACCGACTTTCAGTCCCCCCTCACTCACCGACTCTCAGTACCCCCTCACTCACCGACTATCAGTCCCGCCTCACTCACCGACTCTCAGTCCCCCCACACTCACTGACTCTCAGTCTCCCCTCACTCACCGATTCTCAGTCCCCCCTCACTTACCGACTCTCAGTCCCCCCTCACTCACCGACTCTCAGTCCCCCCTCACTCACCGACTCAGTCCCCCCTCACTCACCGACTCTCAGTCCCCCCTCACTCACCGACTCTCAGTATCCCTCACTCACCGACTCTCAGTCCCCCTCACTCACCGACTCTCAGTCCCCCCTCACTCACTGACTCTCAGTCCCCCCTCACTCACCGACTCTCAGTCCCCCCTCACTCACCGAATCTCAGTCCCCCCTCACTCACCGACTCTCAGTCCCACCTCACTCACCGACTCTCAGTGCCCCCTCACTCACCGACTCTCAGTCCCCCCTCACTCACCGACTCTCAGTCCCCCCTCATACACCCACTCTCAGTCCCCCCTCACTCACCCACTCTCAGTCCCCCCTCACTCACCGACACTCAGTCCGCCCTCACTCACCGACTTTCATTCTCCCCTCACTTAAGGACTCTCAGTCCCCCCTCATTCACCGACTCTCATTCCCCCTTCACTCACCGACTCTCAGTCCTCCCTCACTCACCGACCCTCAGTCCCCCCTCACACACCCACTCTCAGTCCCCCCTCACTCACCCACTCTCAGTCCCCCCTCATTCACCGACTCTCAGTCCCCCCTCACTCACCGACTCTCAGTCCTCCCTCACTCACCGACCCTCAGTATCCCCTCACTCACCGACTCTCAGCCCCCACTCACTCACCGCCTCTCAGTCCCCCCTCACTCACAGACTCTCAGTCCCCCATCACTCACCGACTCTCAGTCCCCCTCACTCACCGACTCTCAGTCCCCCCTCACTCATCGACTCTCAGTCCCCCCTCACTCACCGACTCTCAGTACCCACTCACTCACCGACTCTCAGTCCCCCCCTCACTCACAGACTCTCAGTCCCCCCCTCAATCACCGACTCTCAGTCCCCCCTCACTCACCGACTCTTTGTCCCCATCACTCACCGACTCTCAGTCCCCCCTCACTCACCGACTCTCAGTCCCCCCTCACTCACCGACTCTCAGTCCTCCCTCACTCACTGACTCTCAGTCCCCCCTCACTCACAGACTCTCAGACCCCCCTCACTCACCAACTCTCTGTCCCCCCTCACTCACCGACTCTCAGTCCCCCTCACTCACCGACTCTCAGTCCCCCCTCACTCACGGACTCTCAGTCCCCCCTCACTCACCGACTCTCAGTCCCCCCTCACTCACCGACTCTCAGTGCCCCCTCACTCACCGACTCTCAGTCCCCCCTCACTCACCGAATCTCAGTCCCCCCTCACTCACCGACTCTCAGTCCCCCCTCACTCACTCTGAGTCCCCCTCACTCACCGACTCTCAGTCCCCCCTCACACACCCACTCTCAGTCCCCCCTCACTCACCGACTCTCAGTCCCCCTCGCTCACCGACTCTCAGTCCCCCCTCACTCACGGACTCTCAGTCCCCCCTCACTCACGGACTCTCAGTCCCCCCTCACTCACCGAATCTCAGTCCCCCCTCACTCACCGACTCTCAGTCCCCCCTCACTCACCAACTCTCTGTCCCCCCTCACTCACCGACTCTCAGTCCCCCTCACTCACCGACTCTCAGTCCCCCCTCACTCACGGACTCTCAGTCCGCCTCACTCACCGACTCTCAGTCCCCCCTCACTCACGGACTCTCAGTCCCCCCTCACTCACCGACTCTCAGTCCCCCCTCACACACCCACTCTCAGTCACCCCTCACTCACCCACTCTCAGTCCCCCCTCACTCACCGACACTCAGTCCGCCCTCACTCACCGACTTTCATTCTCCCCTCACTTAAGGACTCTCAGTCCCCCCTCACTCACCGACTCTCAGTCCCCCCTCACTCACCGACTCTCAGTCCCCCCTCATTCACTGACTCTCAGTCCCCCGTCACTCACCGACTCTCAGTCCTCCCTCACTCACCGACCCTCAGTCCCCCTCGCTCACCGACTCTCAGTCCCCCCTCACTCACCGACTCTCAGTCCCCCCTCACTCACCGACTCTCAGTCCCCCCTCACTCACCGACTCTCAGTCCCCCCTTACTCACCGACTCTCAGTCCCCCCTCACTCACCGACTCTCAGTCCCCCCTCACTCACCGACTCTCAGTCCCCCCTCATTCACCAACTCTCAGTCCCCCCTCACTCACCGACTCTCAGTCCTCCCTCACTCACCGACCCTCAGTATCCCCTCACTCACCGACTCTCAGCCCCCCCTCACTCACCGATTCTCAGTCCCCCTCACTCACCGACTCTCAGTCCCCCCTCACTCATCGACTCTCAGTCCCCCCTCACTCACCGACTCTCAGTCCCCCCTCACTCACCGATTCTCAGTCCCCCCTCACTCACAGACTCTCAGTCCCCCCCTCAATCACCGACTCTCAGTCCCCCCTCACTCACCGACTCCCAGTCCCCATCACTCACCGACTCTCAGTCCCCCCTCACTCACCGACTCTCAGTCCCCCCTCACTCACCGACTCTCAGTCCCCCCTCATTCACCGACTCTCAGTCCCCCCTCACTCACCGACTCTCAGTCCTCCCTCACTCACTGACCCTCAGTCCCCCTCACTCACGGACTCTCAGTCCCCCTCACTCACCGACTCTCAGTCCCCCCTCACTCACGGACTCTCAGTCCCCCCTCACTCACCGACTCTCAGTCCCCCCTCACTCACCGACTCTCAGTCCCCCCTCACTCACCGACTATCAGTCCCGCCTCACTCACCGACTCTCAGTCCCCCCCTCACTCACAGACTCTCAGTCCCCCCTCACTCACCGACGACTCTCAGTCCCCCCTCACTCACCGACTCTCAGTCCCCCCTCACTCACCGACTCTCAGTGCCCCCTCACTCACCGACTCTCAGTCCCCCCTCACTCACCGAATCTCAGTCCCCCCTCACTCACTCTGAGTCCCCCTCACTCACCGACTCTCAGTCCCCCCTCACTCACGAACTCTCAGTCCCCCCTCACTCACCGACTCTCAGTCCCCCTCACTCACCGACTATCAGTCCCCGCCTCACTCACCGACTCTCAGTCCCCCCACACTCACCGACTCTCAGTCCCCCCTCACTCACGGACTCTCAGTCCGCCTCACTCACCGACTCTCAGTCCCCCCTCACTCACGGACTCTCAGTCCCCCTCACTCACCGACTTTCAGTCCCCCCTCACTCACCAACTCTCAGTCCCCCCTCACTCACCGACTATCAGTCCCGCCTCACTCACCGACTCTCAGTCCCCCCACACTCACCGACTCTCAGTCTCCCCTCACTCACCGATTCTCAGTCCCCCCTCACTCACCGACTCTCAGTCCCCCCTCACTCACCGACTCTCAGTCCCCCCTCACTCACCGACTCTCAGTCCCCCCTCACTCACCGACTCTCAGTCCCCCCTCACTCACCGACTCTCAGTCCCCCCTCACTCACCGACTCTCAGTCCCCCCTCACTCACCGACTCAGTATCCCTCACTCACCGACTCTCAGTCCCCTCACTCACCGACTCTCAGTCCCCCCTCACTCACTGACTCTCAGTCCCCCCTCACTCACCGATTCTCAGTACCCCCTCACTCACCGAATCTCAGTCCCCCCTCACTCACCGACTCTCAGTCCCACCTCACTCACCGACTCTCAGTGCCCCCTCACTCACCGACTCTCAGTGCCCCCTCACTCACCGAATCTCAGTCCCCCCTCACTCACCGACTCTCAGTCCCCCCTCACACACCCACTCTCAGTCCCCCCTCACTCACCCACTCTCAGTCCCCCCTCACTCACCGACACTCAGTCCGCCCTCACTCACCGACTTTCATTCTCCCCTCACTTAAGGACTCTCAGTCCCCCCTCATTCACCGACTCTCATTCCCCCGTCACTCACCGACTCTCAGTCCTCCCTCACTCACCGACCCTCAGTCCCCCTCACTCACCGACTCTCAGTCCCCCCTCACACACCCACTCTCAGTCCCCCCTCACTCACCCACTCTCAGTCCCCCCTCATTCACCGACTCAGTCCCCCCTCACTCACCGACTCTCAGTCCCCCCTCACTCACCGACCCTCAGTATCCCCTCACTCACCGACTCTCAGCCCCCACTCACTCACCGCCTCTCAGTCCCCCCTCACTCACAGACTCTCAGTCCCCCATCACTCACCGACTCTGTCCCCCTCACTCACCGACTCTCAGTCCCCCCTCACTCATCGACTCTCAGTCCCCCCTCACTCACCGACTCTCAGTACCCACTCACTCACCGACTCTCAGTCCCCCCTCACTCACAGACTCTCAGTCCCCCCCTCAATCACCGACTCTCAGTCCCCCCTCACTCACCGATTCTTTGTCCCCATCACTCACCGACTCTCAGTCCCCCCTCACTCACCGACTCTCAGTCCCCCCTCACTCACCGACTCTCAGTCCTCCCTCACTCACTGACTCTCAGTCCCCCCTCACTCACAGACTCTCAGACCCCCCTCACTCACCGACTCTCAGTCCCCCCTCACTCACCGACTCTCAGTCCCCCCTCACTCACCGACTCTCAGTATCCCTCACTCACCGACTCTCAGGCCCCCTCACTCACCGACTCTCAGTCCCCCCTCACTCACTGACTCACAGTCCCCCCTCACTCACCGACTCTCAGTCCCCCCTCACTCACCGAATCTCAGTCCCCCCTCACCCACCGACTCTCAGTGCCCCCTCACTCACCGACTCTCAGTCCCCCCTCGCTCACCGAATCTCAGTCCCCCTCACTCACCGACTCTCAGACCCCCCTCACACACCAACTCTCTGTCCCCCCTCACTCACCGACTCTCAGTCCCCCCTCACTCACCGACTCTCAGTCCCCCCACACTCACCGACTCTCAGTCTCCCCTCATTCACCGATTCTCAGTCCCCCCTCACTCACCGACTCTCAGTCCCCCCTCACTCACCGACTCTCAGTCCCCCCTCACCCACCGACTCTCAGTCCCCCCTCACTCACCGACTCTCAGTCCCCCCTCACTCACCGACTCTCAGTCCCCCCTCACTCACCGACTCTCAGTATCCCTCACTCACCGACTCTCAGTCCCCCCTCACTCACTGACTCTCAGTCCCCCCTCACTCACCGACTCTCAGTCCCCCCTCACTCACCGAATCTCAGTCCCCCCTCACTCACCGACTCTCAGTCCCCCCTCACTCACTGACTCTCAGTGCCCCCTCACTCACCGACTCTCAGTCCCCCCTCACTCACCGAATCTCAGTCCCCCCTCACTCACCGACTCAGTCACCCCTCACTCACTCTGAGTCCCCCTCACTCACCGACTCTCAGTCCCCCCTCACACACCCACTCTCAGTCCCCCCTCACTCACCCACTCTCAGTCCCCCCTCACTCACCGACACTCAGTCCGCCCTCACTCACCGACTTTCATTCTCCCCTCACTTCAGGACTCTCAGTCCCCCCTCACTCACCGACTCTCAGTCCCTCTTCACTCACCGACTCTCAGTACCCCCTCACTCACCGACTCTCAGTCCCCCCTCATTCACCGACTCTCAGTCCCCCGTCACTCACCGACTCTCAGTCCTCCCTCACTCACCGACCCTCAGTCCCCCTCACTCACCGACTCTCAGTCCCCCCTCACACACCCACTCTCAGTCCCCCCTCACTCACCCACTCTCAGTCCCCCCTCATTCACCGACTCTCAGTCCCCCCTCACTCACCGACTCTCAGTCCTCCCTCACTCACCGACCCTCAGTATCCCCTCACTCACCGACTCTCAGCCCCCACTCACTCACCGCCTCTCAGTCCCCCCTCACTCACAGACTCTCAGTCCCCCATCACTCACCGACTCTCAGTCCCCCTCACTCACCGACTCTCAGTCCCCCCTCACTCATCGACTCTCAGTCCCCCCTCACTCACCGACTCTCAGTCCCCCCTCACTCACGGACTCTCAGTCCTCCCTCACTCACCGACTCTCAGTCCCCCCTCACTCACCGACTCTCAGTCCCCCCTCACTCACCGACTCTCAGTCCCCCCTCATTCACCGACTCCCAGTCCCCCTCACCAGTCGCTCTCTCTCTTCCCCCCCAGTCGCTCTCTCTCTTCCCCCCCAGTCGCTCTCTCTCTACCCCCCCAGTCGCTCTCTCTCTACCCCCCCAGTCGCTCTCAGTCCCCCCTCACTCACCGACTCTCATCCCCCCTCAGCTCACCGACTCTCATCCCCCTCACTTACCGACTCTCAGTCGCCCCTCACTCACCGACTCTCATTCCCCCCTCACTCACCGTCTCACTCAGTCCCCCCCCCACAGCTCGCTCTCATTCCCCCCTCACTCTCAGCCTCTCTCTTCCCCCCCTCAGCTCACCGACTCTCATTCCCCCCTCACTCACCGACTCTCATTCCCCCCCTCACTCACCGACTCCAATCCCCCCTCACTCACCGACTCTCAGTCCCCCCTCACTCACCGACTCTCATTCCCCCCTCACTCACCTACTCTCAGTCCCCCCTCACTCACCGACTCTCAGTCCCCGCTCACTCACCGACTCTCAGTCCCCCCTCACTCACCGACTCCCAGTCCCCCTCACTCACCGACTCTCAGTTCCCCCTCACTCACTGACTCCCAGTCCCCCTCACTCACCGACTCTCAGTCCCCCCTCACTCACTCTGAGGCCCCCTCACTCAGCGACTCTCAGTCCCCCCTCACTCACCGACTCTCAGTCCCCCCTCACTCACCGACTCTCAGTCCCCCCTCACTCACCGACTCTCAGTCCCCCCTCACTCACCCACTCCCAGTCCCCCCTCACTCACCGACACTCAGTCCGCCCTCAATCACCGACTTTCAGTCCCCCCTCACTCACCGACACTCAGTCCGCCCTCACTCACCCACTCTCAGTCCCCCCTCACTCACCGACACTCAGTCCGCCCTCACTCACCGACTTTCAGTCCCCCCTCACTCAAGGACTCTCAGTCCCCCCTCACTCACCGAGTCTCATTACCCCTCACTCACCGACTCTCAGTCCCCCTCACACACCGACTCTCAGTTCCCCCTCACTCACCGACTCTCAGTATCCCCTCACTCACCGACTCTCAGTCCCCCCTCACTCACAGACTCTCAGTACCCCCCTCAATCACGGACTCTCAGTCCCCCCTCACTCACCGACTCTGTCCCCCTCACTCACCGACTCTCAGTCCCCCCTCACTCACCGACTCTCAGTCCCCCCTCACTCACCGACTCTCAGTCCCCCTCACTCACCGACTCTCAGTCCCCCTCACTCACCGACTCTCAGTCCCGACTCACTCACCGACTCTCAGTCCCCCTCACTCACCGTCTCTCAGTCCCACCTCACTCACTGACTCTCAGTCCCCCCTCACTCACCGACTCTCAGTCCCCCTCACTCACCGTCTCTCAGTCCCACCTCACTCACTGACTCTCAGTCCCCCCTCACTCACCCACTCTCAGTCCCCCCTCACTCACCGACACTCAGTCCGCCCTCACTCACCGACTTTCAGTCCCCCCTCACTCACCGAAACTCAGTCCGCCCTCACTCACCGACTTTCAGTCTCCTCTCACTCAAGGACTCTCAGTCCCCCCTCACTCACCGAGTCTCATTCCCCCTCACTCACCGACTCTCAGTCCCCCTCACACACCGACTCTCAGTTCCCCCTCACCCACCGACTCTCAGTATCCCCTCACTCACCGACTCTCAGTCCCCCTCACTCACAGACTCTCAGTACCCCCGTCAATCACCGACTCTCAGTCCCCCCTCACTCACCGTCTCTCAGTCCCCCTCACTCACCGACTCTCAGTCCCGCCTCACTCACCGACTCAGTCCCCCCTCACTCACCGACTCTCAGTCCCCCCTCACTCGACTCTCAGTCGCTCCTCACTCACCGACTCTCAGTCGCCCCTCACTCACCGACTCAGTCTCGCTCACTCACCGATCTCAGCCTCCCCTCACTCACCGACTGTCAGTCCCCCCTCACTCACCGACTCTCAGCCCCCCCTCACTCACCGACTCTCAGTCCCCCCTCACTCACCGAGTCTCAGTCCCCCCTCACTCACCGACTCCCAATCCCCCCTCACTTACCGACTCTCATACCCCCGTCACTCACCGATTCTCAGTCCCCCCTCACTCACCGACTCTCAGTCCCCCCTCACTCACCGACTCTCAGTCCCCCCTCACTCACCGACTCTCAGTCCCCCCTCACTCACCGACTCTCAGATCCCCCTCACTCACCGACTCTCAGTACCCCCCTCACTCACCGACTCTCAGTCCCCCCTCACTCACCGACTCTCAGTCCCCCCTCACTCACCGACTCTCAGTCCCCCCTCACTCACCGACTCTGTCCCCCCTCACTCACCGACTCCCAGTCCCCCTCACTCACCGA
Source organism: Somniosus microcephalus (assembly GCF_052327205.1). Classification (NCBI taxonomy): domain Eukaryota; kingdom Metazoa; phylum Chordata; class Chondrichthyes; order Squaliformes; family Somniosidae; genus Somniosus; species Somniosus microcephalus. Next base: position 176,724,687 of record NW_028225179.1, read on the forward strand.
CTCTCAGTTCCCCCTCACTCACCGACTCCCAGTCCCCCTCACACACCGACTCTCAGTCCCCCCTCACTCACCGACTCTCAGTCCCTCTCTCACCGGCTCTCAGTCCCCCCTCACTCACCGACTCTCAGTCCCCCCTCACTCACCGACTCTCAGTCCCCCCTCACTCACCGACTCGCAGTCCCCCCTCACTCACCGACTCGCAGTCCCCCCTCACTCACCGACACTCAGTCCCCCCTCACTCACCGACACTCAGTCCCCCCTCACTCACCGACTCTCAGTACCCCCTCACTCACCGACTCTCAGTCCCCCATCACTCACCGACTCTCAGTCCCCCTCACTCACCGACTCTCAGTCCCCCCTCACTCACCGACTCTCAGTCCCCCTCACTCACCGTCTCTCAGTCCCCCCTCACTCACTGACTCTCAGTCCCCCCTCACTCAACGACTCTCAGTCCCCCTCACTCACCGTCTCTCAGTCCCCCCTCACTCACCGACTCTCAGTCCCCACTCACTCACCGACTCTCAGTCCCCCTTACTCACCGACTCTCAGTCCCCCTCACTCACCGTCTCTCAGTCCCCCCTCACTCACTGACTCTCAGTCCCCCCTCACTCACCGACTCAGTCCCCCTCACTCACCGACTCTCAGTCCCCCCTCACTCACCGACACTCAGTCCCTCCTCATTCACCGACTCTCAGTCCCCCCTCACTCACCGACTCTCAGTCCCCCCTCACTCACCGCCTCTCAGTCCCCCCTCACTCACAGACTCTCAGTCCCCCATCACTCACCGACTCTCAGTCCCCCTCACTCACCGACTCTCAGTCCCCCCTCACTCATCGACTCTCAGTCCCCCCTCACTCACCGACTCTCAGTCCCCCCTCACTCACCGACTCTCAGTCCCCCCTCACTCACCGACTCTCAGTCCCCCCTCACTCACCGACTCTCAGTCCCCCCTCAGTCACCGACTCACAGTATCCCTCACTCACCGACTCTCAGTCCCCCCTCACTCACTGACTCTCAGTCCCCCCTCACTCACCGACTCTCAGTCCCCCCTCACTCACCGAATCTCAGTCCCCCCTCACTCACCGACTCTCAGTCCCCCCTCACTCACTGACTCTCAGTGCCCCCTCACTCACCGACTCTCAGTCCCCCCTCACTCACCGAATCTCAGTCCCCCCTCACTCACCGACTCTCAGTCACCCCTCACTCACTCTGAGTCCCCCTCACTCACCGACTCTCAGTCCCCCCTCACACACCCACTCTCAGTCCCCCCTCACTCACCCACTCTCAGTCCCCCCTCACTCACCGACACTCAGTCCCCCCTCACTCACCGACTCTCAGTCCCCCCTCACTTACCGACTCTGTCGCCCCTCACTCACCGACTCTCATTCCCCCCTCACTCACCGACACTCAGTCCCCCCTCACTCACCGACTCTCAGTCCCCCCTCACTCACCCACTCTCAGTCCCCCCTCACTCACCGACTCTCTGTCCCCCCTCACTCACCGACTCTCATACCCCCCTCACTCACCGACTCTCAGTCCCCCCTCACTCACCGACTCTCAGTCCCCCCTCACTCACCGACTCCCAATCCCCCCTCACTCACCGACTCTCAGTTCCCCCTCACTCACCGACTCTCAGTCCCCCTCACTCACCGACTCTCAGTCCCCCTCACTCACCGACTCTCAGTCCCGACTCACTCACCCACTCTCAGTCCCCCTCACTCACCGTCTCTCAGTCCCACCTCACTCACTGACTCTCAGTCCCCCCTCACTCACCGACTCTCAGTCCCCCCTCACTCACCGACTCTCAGTCCCCCTCACTCACCGTCTCTCAGTCCCACCTCACTCACCGACTCTCAGTCCCCCCTCACTCACCCACTCTCAGTCCCCCCTCACTCACCGACTCTCAGTCCCCCCTCACTCACCGACTCTCAGTCGCCCCTCACTCACCGACTCTCATTCCCCCCTCACTCACCGACACTCAGTCCCCCCTCACTCACCGACTCTCAGTCCCCCCTCACTCACCCACTCTCAGTCCCCCCTCACTCACCCACTCTCAGTCCCCCCTCACTCACCGACTCTCTGTCCCCCCTCACTCACCGACTCTCATACCCCCCTCACTCACCGACTCTCAGTCCCCCCTCACTCACCGACTCTCAGTCCCCCCTCACTCACCGACTCCCAATCCCCCCTCACTCACCGACTCTCAGTCCCCCCTCACTCACCGACTCTCATTCCCCCCTCACTCACCGACTCTCAGTCCCCCCTCACTCACCGACTCTCAGTCCCCGCTCACTCACCGACTCTCAGTCCCCCCTCACTCACCGACTCCCAGTCCCCCTCACTCACCGACTCTCAGTTCCCCCTCACTCACCGACTCCCAGTCCCCCTCACTCACCGACTCTCAGTCCCCCCTCACTCACTCTGAGGCCCCCTCACTCAGCGACTCAGTCCCCCCTCACTCACCGACTCTCAGTCCCCCCTCACTCACCGACTCTCAGTCCCCCCTCACTCACCCACTCCCAGTCCCCCCTCACTCACCGACACTCAGTCCGCCCTCAATCACCGACTTTCAGTCCCCCCTCACTCACCGACACTCAGTCCGCCCTCACTCACCCACTCTCAGCCCCCCCTCACTCACCGACACTCAGTCCGCCCTCACTCACCGACTTTCAGTCCCCCCTCACTCAAGGACTCTCAGTCCCCCCTCACTCACCGAGTCTCATTACCCCTCACTCACCGACTCTCAATCCCCCTCACACACCGACTCTCAGTTCCCCCTCACTCACCGACTCTCAGTATCCCCTCACTCACCGACTCTCAGTCCCCCCTCACTCACAGACTCTCAGTACCCCCCTCAATCACCGACTCTCAGTCCCCCCTCACTCACCGACTCTCAGTCCCCCTCACTCACCGACTCTCAGTCCCCCCTCACTCACCGACTCTCAGTCCCCCTCACTCACCGACTCTCAGTCCCCCTCACTCACCGACTCTCAGTCCCGACTCACTCACCGACTCTCAGTCCCCCTCACTCACCGACTCTCAGTCCCCCTCACTCACTGACTCTCAGTCCCCCCTCACTCACCGACTCTCAGTCCCCCTCACTCACCGTCTCTCAGTCCCACCTCACTCACTGACTCTCAGTCCCCCCTCACTCACCCACTCTCAGTCCCCCCTCACTCACCGACACTCAGTCCGCCCTCACTCACCGACTTTCAGTCCCCCCTCACTCACCGAAACTCAGTCCGCCCTCACTCACCGACTTTCAGTCTCCCCTCACTCAAGGACTCTCAGTCCCCCCTCACTCACCGAGTCTCATTCCCCCTCACTCACCGACTCTCATTCCCCCTCACACACCGACTCTCAGTTCCCCCTCACCCACCGACTCTCAGTATCCCCTCACTCACCGACTCTCAGTCCCCCCTCACTCACAGACTCTCAGTACCCCCGTCAATCACCGACTCTCAGTCCCCCCTCACTCACCGTCTCTCAGTCCCCCTCACTCACCGACTCTCAGTCCCCCCTCACTCACCGACTCAGTCCCCCCTCACTCACCGATCTCAGCCTCCCCTCACTCACCGACTGTCAGTCCCCCCTCACTCACAGACTCTCTGTCCCCTCTCACTCACCGACTCTCAGTCCCCCCTCACCCACCGACTCTCAGCCCCCCCTCACTCACCGACTCTCAGTCCCCCCTCACTCACCGAGTCTCAGTCCCCCCTTACTCACCGACTCCCAATCCCCCCTCACTCACCGACACTCAGTCCCCCCTCACTCACCGACACTCAGTCCCCCCCTCACTCACCGACTCTCAGTACCCCCCTCACTCACCGACTCTCAGTCCCTCATCACTCACCGACTCTCAGTCCCCCTCACTCACCGACTCTCAGTCCCCCCTCACTCACCGACTCTCAGTCCCCCTCACTCACCGTCTCTCAGTCCCCCCTCACTCAACGACTCTCAGTCCCCCTCACTCACCGTCTCTCAGTCCCCCCTCACTCACTGACTCTCAGTCCCCACTCACTCACCGACTCTAAGTCCCCCTTACTCACCGACTCTCTGTCCCCCTCACTCACCGTCTCTCAGTCCCCCCTCACTCACCGACTCTCAGTCCCCCCTCACTCACCGACTCTCAGTCCCCCCTCACTCACAGACTCTCAGTCCCCCCCTCAATCACCAACTCTCAGTCCCCCCTCACTCACCGACTCTCAGTCCCCCCTCACTCACCGACTCTCAGTCCCCCCTCACTCACCGACTCTCAGTCCCCCTCACTCACCGACTCTCTGTCCCCCCTCACTCACGGACTCTCAGTCCCCCCTCACTCACCGACTCTCAGTCCCCCCTCACTCACCGACTATCAGTCCCGCCTCACACACCGACTCTCAGTCCCCCCTCACTCACCGACTCTCAGTCCCCCCTCACTCACCGACTCTCAGTCCCCCTCACTCACCGACTCTCAGTCCCCCCACTCACCGACTCACAGTCCCCCCTCACTCACCGACTCTCAGTCCCCCCTCACTCACCGACACTCAGTCCCCCCTCACTCACCGACTCTGTCCCCCCTCACTCACCGACTCTCAGTCCCCCCTCACTCACCGACTCTCAGTCCCCCCTCACTCACCGACTCTCAGTCCCCCCTCACTCACCGACTCTCAGTCCCCCTCACTCACCGACTCACAGACTCCCCTCACTCACCGACTCACAGTACCCCCTCACTCACCGACTCTGTCCCCCCTCACTCACAGACTCTCAGTAACCCCTCTCTCACCGACTCTCAGATCCCCCTCACTCACCGACTCTCCGTCCCCCCCCTCACTCACCGACTCTCAGTCCCTCCCCCCTCACTCACCGACTCTCAGTCCCTCCCCCCTCACTCACCGACTCACAGTCCCCCCTCACTCACCGACTCTCAGTACCCGCTCACTCACCGACTCTCAGTCCCCCCTCACTCACCGACTCTCAGTCCCCCTCACTCACCGACTCTCAGTCCCCCTCACTCACCGACTCTCAGTCCCGACTCACTCACCGACTCTCAGTCCCCCTCACTCACCGACTCTCAGTCCCCCTCACTCACTGACTCTCAGTCCCCCCTCACTCACCGACTCTCAGTCCCCCTCACTCACCGTCTCTCAGTCCCACCTCACTCACTGACTCTCAGTCCCCCCTCACTCACCCACTCTCAGTCCCCCCTCACTCACCGACACTCAGTCCGCCCTCACTCACCGACTTTCAGTCCCCCCTCACTCACCGAAACTCAGTCCGCCCTCACTCACCGACTTTCAGTCTCCCCTCACTCACCGAGTCTCATTCCCCCTCACTCACCGACTCTCATTCCCCCTCACACACCGACTCTCAGTTCCCCCTCACCCACCGACTCTCAGTATCCCCTCACTCACCGACTCTCAGTCCCCCCTCACTCACAGACTCTCAGTACCCCCGTCAATCACCGACTCTCAGTCCCCCCTCACTCACCGTCTCTCAGTCCCCCTCACTCACCGACTCTCAGTCCCCCCTCACTCACCGACTCAGTCCCCCCTCACTCACCGATCTCAGCCTCCCCTCACTCACCAACTGTCAGTCCCCCCTCACTCACAGACTCTCTGTCCCCTCTCACTCACCGACTCTCAGTCCCCCCTCACCCACCGACTCTCAGCCCCCCCTCACTCACCGACTCTCAGTCCCCCCTCACTCACCGAGTCTCAGTCCCCCCTTACTCACCGACTCCCAATCCCCCCTCACTCACCGACACTCAGTCCCCCCTCACTCACCGACACTCAGTCCCCCCCTCACTCACCGACTCTCAGTACCCCCTCACTCACCGACTCTCAGTCCCTCATCACTCACCGACTCTCAGTCCCCCTCACTCACCGACTCTCAGTCCCCCCTCACTCACCGACTCTCAGTCCCCCTCACTCACCGTCTCTCAGTCCCCCCTCACTCAACGACTCTCAGTCCCCCTCACTCACCGTCTCTCAGTCCCCCCTCACTCACTGACTCTCAGTCCCCACTCACTCACCGACTCTAAGTCCCCCTTACTCACCGACTCTCTGTCCCCCTCACTCACCGTCTCTCAGTCCCCCCTCACTCACCGACTCTCAGTCCCCCCTCACTCACCGACTCTCAGTCCCCCCTCACTCACAGACTCTCAGTCCCCCCCTCAATCACCAACTCTCAGTCCCCCCTCACTCACCGACTCTCAGTCCCCCCTCACTCACCGACTCTCAGTCCCCCCTCACTCACCGACTCTCAGTCCCCCTCACTCACCGACTCTCTGTCCCCCCTCACTCACGGACTCTCAGTCCCCCCTCACTCACCGACTCTCAGTCCCCCCTCACTCACCGACTATCAGTCCCGCCTCACACACCGACTCTCAGTCCCCCCTCACTCACCGACTCTCAGTCCCCCCTCACTCACCGACTCTCAGTCCCCCTCACTCACCGACTCTCAGTCCCCCCACTCACCGACTCACAGTCCCCCCTCACTCACCGACTCTCAGTCCCCCCTCACTCACCGACACTCAGTCCCCCCTCACTCACCGACTCTGTCCCCCCTCACTCACCGACTCTCAGTCCCCCCTCACTCACCGACTCTCAGTCCCCCCTCACTCACCGACTCTCAGTCCCCCCTCACTCACCGACTCTCAGTCCCCCTCACTCACCGACTCACAGACTCCCCTCACTCACCGACTCACAGTACCCCCTCACTCACCGACTCTGTCCCCCCTCACTCACAGACTCTCAGTAACCCCTCTCTCACCGACTCTCAGATCCCCCTCACTCACCGACTCTCCGTCCCCCCCCTCACTCACCGACTCTCAGTCCCTCCCCCCTCACTCACCGACTCTCAGTCCCTCCCCCCTCACTCACCGACTCACAGTCCCCCCTCACTCACCGACTCTCAGTACCCGCTCACTCACCGACTCTCACTCCCCCCTCACTCACCGCCTCTCAGTCCCCCCTCACTCACCGACACTCAGTCCCCCCTCACTCACCGACTCTCAATCCCCCCTCACTCACCGACTCTCAGTCCCCCCTCACTCACCGACTCTCAGTCCCCCCTCACTCACCGACTCTCAGTCCCCCTCACTCACCGACTCTCAGTCCCCCCTCACTCACCGACTCTCAGTCCCCCCTCACCCACCGACTCTCAGTCCCCCCTCACTCACCGACTCTCAGTCCCCCCTCACTCACCGACTCTCAGTCCCCCCTCAATCAACGACTCTCAGTCCCCCCTCACTCACCGACTCTCAGTACCCCCTCACTCACCGACTCTCAGTCCCCCCTCACTCACCGACTCCCAGTCCCCCTCACTCACCGACTCTCAGTTCCCCCTCACTCACCGACTCCCAGTCCCTCTCACTCACCGACTCTCAGTCCCCCCTCACTCATCGACTCTCAGTCCCCCTCACTCACCGACTCTCAGTCGCCCCTCACTCACCGACTCACATTCCCCCCTCACTCACCGACACTCAGTCCCCCCTCACTCACCGACTCTCAGTCCCCCCTCACCTCACCCACTCTCAGTCCCCCCTCACTCACCGACACTCAGTCCGCCCTCACTCACCGAATTTCAGTCCCCCCTCACTCACCGACACTCAGTCCGCCCTCACTCACCGACTTTCAGTCTCCCCTCACTCAAGGACTCTCAGTCCCCCCTCACTCACCGAGTCTCATTCCCCCTCACTCACCGACTCTCAGTCCCCCTCACACACCGACTCTCAGTTCCCCCTCACCCACCGACTCTCAGTATCCCCTCACTCACCGACTCTCAGTCCCCCCTCACTCACAGACTCTCAGTACCCCCGTCAATCACCGACTCTCAGTCCCCCCTCACTCACCGTCTCTCAGTCCCCCTCACTCACCGACTCTCAGTCCCCCCTCACTCACCGACTCAGTCCCCCCTCACTCACCGACTCTCAGTCCCCCCTCACTCACCGACTCAGTCGCTCCTCACTCACCGACTCTCAGTCGCCCCTCACTCACCGACTCAGTCTCCCTCACTCACCGATCTCAGCCTCCCCTCACTCACCGACACTCAGTCCTCCCTCACTCACAGACTCTCAGTCCCCCCTCACTCACCGACTCTCAGTACCCCCTCACTCACCGACTCTCAGTCCCCCATCACTCACCGACTCTCAGTCCCCCTCACTCACCGACTCTCAGTCCCCCCTCACTCACCGACTCTCAGTCCCCCTCACTCACCGTCTCTCAGTCCCCCCTCACTCACCGACTCTCAGTACCCGCTCACTCACCGACTCTCACTCCCCCCTCACTCACCGCCTCTCAGTCCCCCCTCACTCACCGACACTCAGTCCCCCCTCACTCACCGACTCTCAATCCCCCCTCACTCACCGACTCTCAGTCCCCCCTCACTCACCGACTCTCAGTCCCCCCTCACTCACCGACTCTCAGTCCCCCCTCACTCACCGACTCTCAGCCCCCCCTCACTCACCGACTCTCAGTCCCCCCTCACCCACCGACTCTCAGTCCCCCCTCACTCACCGACTCTCAGATCCCCCTCACTCACCGACTCTCAGTCCCCCCTCACTCACCGACTCTCAGTCCCCCCTCAATCAACGACTCTCAGTCCCCCCTCACTCACCGACTCTCAGTACCCCCTCACTCACCGACTCTCAGTCCCCCCTCACTCACCGACTCCCAGTCCCCCTCACTCACCGACTCTCAGTTCCCCCTCACTCACCGACTCCCAGTCCCTCTCACTCACCGACTCTCAGTCCCCCCTCACTCATCGACTCTCAGTCCCCCTCACTCACTCTGAGGCCCCCTCACTCAGCGAATCTCAGTCCCCCCTCACTCACCGACTCTCAGTCCCCCCTCACTCACCGACTCTCAGTCCCCCCCTCACTCACCGACTCTCAGTCGCCCCTCACTCACCGACTCACATTCCCCCCTCACTCACCGACACTCAGTCCCCCCTCACTCACCGACTCTCAGTCCCCCCTCACTCACCCACTCTCAGTCCCCCCTCACTCACCGACACTCAGTCCGCCCTCACTCACCGAATTTCAGTCCCCCCTCACTCACCGACACTCAGTCCGCCCTCACTCACCGACTTTCAGTCTCCCCTCACTCAAGGACTCTCAGTCCCCCCTCACTCACCGAGTCTCATTCCCCCTCACTCACCGACTCTCAGTCCCCCTCACACACCGACTCTCAGTTCCCCCTCACCCACCGACTCTCAGTATCCCCTCACTCACCGACTCTCAGTCCCCCCTCACTCACAGACTCTCAGTACCCCCGTCAATCACCGACTCTCAGTCCCCCCTCACTCACCGTCTCTCAGTCCCCCTCACTCACCGACTCTCAGTCCCCCCTCACTCACCGACTCAGTCCCCCCTCACTCACCGACTCTCAGTCCCCCCTCACTCACCGACTCAGTCTCCCTCACTCACCGATCTCAGCCTCCCCTCACTCACCGACTGTCAGTCCTCCCTCACTCACAGACTCTCTGTCCCCTCTCACTCACCGACTCTCAGTCCCCCCTCACTCACCGACTCTCAGTCCCCCCTCACTCACCGACTGTCAGTCCCTCTCTCACCGGCTCTCAGTTCCCCCTCACCCACCGACTCTCAGTATCCCCTCACTCACCGACTCTCAGTCCCCCCTCACTCACAGACTCTCAGTACCCCCGTCAATCACCGACTCTCAGTCCCCCCTCACTCACCGTCTCTCAGTCCCCCTCACTCACCGACTCTCAGTCCCCCCTCACTCACCGACTCAGTCCCCCCTCACTCACCGACTCTCAGTCCCCCCTCACTCACCGACTCAGTCTCCCTCACTCACCGATCTCAGCCTCCCCTCACTCACCGACTGTCAGTCCTCCCTCACTCACAGACTCTCTGTCCCCTCTCACTCACCGACTCTCAGTCCCCCCTCACTCACCGACTCTCAGTCCCCCCTCACTCACCGACTGTCAGTCCCTCTCTCACCGGCTCTCAGTCCCCCCTCACTCACCGACTCTCAGTCCCCCCTCACTCACCGACTCTCAGTCCCCCCTCACTCACCGACTCTCAGTCCCTCCCCCCTCACTCACCGACTCGCAGTCCCCCCTCACTCACCGACTCTCAGTACCCGCTCACTCACCGACTCTCACTCCCCCCTCACTCACCGCCTCTCAGTCCCCCCTCACTCACCGACACTCAGTCCCCCCTCACTCACCGACTCTCAATCCCCCCTCACTCACCGACTCTCAGTCCCCCCTCACTCACCGACTCTCAGTCCCCCCTCACTCACCGACTCTCAGACCCCCCTCACTCACCGACTGTCAGTCCCCCCTCACTCACAGACTCTCTGTCCCCTCTCACTCACCGACTCTCAGTCCCCCCTCACCCACCGACTCTCAGCCCCCCCTCACTCACCGACTCTCAGTCCCCCCTCACTCACCGAGTCTCAGTCCCCCCTCACTCACCGACTCCCAATCCCCCCTCACTCACTGTGGTAAACCACTGTTGTTAGTATTGTTGTTCACTGTTAGTACTGTTGTTCACTCTTGCATATTGTTGTACTTGTCTGTGCATGCCTCAGCTGACTCCGCCCCTGGCTCCACCCTCATGGCTGGGTATAAAGGTCGCTGCTCAGAAGCCTCCAGCCCTTTTGGATACCAGGCAACCACAAGAGGCATGCTCTGTTCTTTGGTAATAAAAGCCTGTTTATTACTTTCTCAATCTCCAGTCTTTTGTAGCAATTGATAGTGCATCAATTTTATTACCAAAGTTAAATGTTGGCTGCGGATGCTGATCAACCGATGGCGCAAAACGCTGAGCAGCAGGCGCTGCTGCGAGCCCTCAGACCAACATGCCTGGACCTAGACCCCCAAGAAGCGGGTTCGTCGACTAAATTCGCACAATGGCTGCGTTGCTTTGAGGCGTATCTGGAAGCCTCGACCGTGACTCTTGATGAAAATAAACTGAAAATCCTGGCCTCGAAGGTGAGCCACCAAGTCTATACTTTAATCCAAGATGCGACGACCTACGCGGCGGCTATCGACCTACTGAAAGGGCAGTATGCACGCCCGGTTAACACGGTCTATGCCAGGCACCTTTTAAGATCTCGCAGACAGCAGCCCGGGGAATCGGTGGAAGCCTTCCTACGGGCACTGCGGGTACTCGGACGCGGCTGCGACTGCAAGGAAGTATCGGCCGCGGCACATGCGGAGGGATTGATACGAGACGCTTTCGTTGCGGGTCTAAGGTCCGACTACTCCCGGCAGAGGCTGCTGGAGAAGGGTGAAATAGACCTGACAAAGGCAGTGTCCCTCGCGCTCTCGCTCGACGCGGCCCACAGAAATATGGACGCTTTCTCCCCTCATCGCCCCGCGCCGTGGACGCCGCAATCTTGGGCCATGGGACCGCCACCTCCGACTGCTGCAGCGATGTCCAAGGCACAAAAATGCTATTTTTGTGGCCAAGCTAAACACCCTAGAGCACGCTGCCCCGCGAAGAATGCTACCTGCTCCGGCTGCGGGAAGAAAGGTCACTACGTTAGCACCTGCAAAGGGAAGACCGCTAACGCCAGCAGCGCTGCGTGCGAACCGTGGGCGCAGCCATCTTGTCCGCCATCTTGGGCTCCCCCAGCCGCGTGGGGATCGGGACCGTGGGCGCCGCCATTTTGTCCGCCATCTTGGACGCCTCCGACTTCAACCACGGGGGAGCCGGACTCAACCACCGCCTCATCTGACGACCACATCGACTCGCTCGACCATACGCTGGCCTCCGTGACGCTGGACCAATCTCTCCCTCATCAACTGTCCAGGTCCATGATGGATATTACGGTAAACGGCCGCGCCACTACCTGCCTTTTTGACAGCGGGAGCACGGAGAGCTTTATCCACCCCGACACGGTGCGCAGTTACTCTCTCCCGGTCCTGCCGACGCGCCATCGGATCTCTTTGGCTTCCAAAGCCCAGTCAGCGGACGTCGGTGGCTACTGTGTAGTGACCCTTTCAGTAAGGGGCACAGAATACAAACATTTTAAACTTCTGGTCCTGCCCCATCTCTGCGCTGCCGTTCTACTGGGGTTGGATTTTCAGTGCCACCTTAAGAGTGTCACATTAGCGTATGACGGACCCCTCCCCCCACTCACAGTCTGCAGCCAGCAGCTTTTAAATCGCCCGCCGTGCACCATTTGCAGCCTCTCCACCCTTAAAGTCCCCCCCCCTCCTTGTTCGCTAACCTCACCCGCGACTGTAAGCCCATCGCTACCAAAAGCAGGCGTTACAGTGTTGGGGATAGGAGCTTCATTAAATCCGAGGTAGCGAGACTCCTGAAGGAAGGGATTATTGAAAGTAGCACCAGCCCATGGCGAGCACAAGTGGTGGTAGTGAAGACTGGCGAAAAACAGCGCCTAGTTATTGACTACAGCCAGACGATCAATCGCTACACCCAACTAGATGCATACCCACTCCCCCGCATATCTGACATGGTCAATCAGATAGCACAATACCGGGTGTTCTCGACGATTGATCTGAAGTCGGCATACCACCAGCTCCCCATCAGGGCTGAGGACCGTCAGTACACAGCTTTTGAAGCTGACGGTCGGCTCTATCACTTTCTCAGAGTTCCCTTCGGCGTCACCAACGGAGTTTCTGTCTTCCAACGGGAGATGGACCGGATGGTTGACCAGAACGCGCTCCAGGCCACTTTCCCATATCTAGACAACGTCACCATCTGCGGCCACGACCAGCAGGACCACGACGTTAATCTAGAGAAATTCCTCCGGACGGCCCAGCGGCTGAATCTCACATACAACAAAGACAAATGTATGTTTCGTACTACGCGCCTCGCTATTCTTGGCTGCGTAGTGGAGAACGGAGTCATCGGCCCAGACCCCGATAGAATGCGCCCCCTTATGGAGCTCCCCCTCCCCCACTGCCAGAAAGCACTGAAGAGATGCCTGGGGTTTTTCTCTTACTATGCTCAGTGGGTGCCCAACTATGCGGATAAAGCCCGACCCCTCATCAAGTCCGCCTCCTTCCCCCTGACAGCAGAGGCCTGTGCAGCCTTCACTCTCATAAAAGGAGACATTGCGAAGGCCACAATGCACGCTGTGGATGAGTCCCTTCCTTTTCAAGTGGAGAGCGACGCATCCGACTTTGCCCTAGCTGCAACCCTTAACCAGGCGGGGAGACCCGTGGCCTTTTTCTCAAGGACCCTCCAGGGCCCCGAGATTCGACACTCCTCTGTCGAAAAGGAGGCCCAGGCCATTGTGGAAGCCGTGCGACATTGGCGGCATTACCTGGCCGGAAAACGATTTACCCTGCTCACTGACCAGCGTTCAGTGGCTTTTATGTTTCATAATAAGCAGCGGGGCAAAATCAAGAATGACAAGATCTTAAGGTGGAGAATCGAACTCTCCACCTACAATTACGATATCTTGTACCGGCCCGGGAAACTCAATGAGCCCCCAGATGCCCTATCACGTGGTACGTGCGCCAACGCGCAGGTTGATAGGCTACAGACCCTCCACAATGACCTCTGCCACCCGGGGGTCACCAGGTTCTTCCATTTTATCAAATCCCGTAACCTGCCCTACTCCATCGAGGAGGTCAGGACCATGACCAGGAACTGCCAGATCTGTGCCGAGTGCAAGCCGCATTTTTATAGGCCAGACAGAGCGAGCCTGATCAAAGCCACGCGCCCCTTCGAGCGGCTGAGCATCGATTTTAAAGGGCCCCTCCCCTCCTCTGACCGCAATGTGTACTTCCTCAATATAATTGATGAGTACTCCCGTTTCCCGTTTGCCATCCCTTGCTCGGACATGACCAGTACCACAGTCATTAAATGTCTGAATGACCTCTTCGCCTTGTTCGGTTTCCCTAGCTATATCCATAGCGACAGGGGCTCATCTTTTATGAGCGACGAACTTCGGCAGTACCTGCTCGCGAGAGGCATTGCTACAAGCAGGACCACCAGCTACAACCCCCGGGGTAACGGCCAGGTGGAAAGGGAGAATGCGACAGTCTGGAAGGCAGTCCTTTTAAACTTAAAATCTAAGGGCCTTCCGACCTCCCGCTGGCAGGAGGTCCTCCCTGCGGCGCTCCATTCCATTCGGTCGCTGCTCTGTACACCCACCAATGCCACTCCTCACGAGAGAATGTTCTCCTTCCCCAGGAAGTCCACGTCGGGGATTTCGCTACCAACATGGCTGACTTCTCCAGGTCCCGTCCTACTGCGGAAGCACGTGAGGACCCATAAGGCGGACCCCCTGGTCGAGAGGGTGAGCCTCCTCCACGCCAACCCGCAGTATGCTTACGTGGTGTACCCGGACGGGCGGGAGGACACAGTCTCCATTCGAGACCTCGCACCTGCAGGTGCTCCTGAAACACCCTCTTCGCCACCCACCGCTACTCCTGCCTACCCCCAGGACACAGTCCCCGCACGAGACCTCGCACCTTCGGGTGCCTCTGAGAGACCACCATCGCTACCTCCCATTACCCATGCTCTGACCCCTGTAGACGGCATGCAGCAGCCCCAGGGTCCGCCACCTGCTACACCTCCTCTGAACGAGACACCGGGTTCACCATTGGATGCTGCACCATCACCGCCGCTGCTGCGACGCTCAGGACGGCTTACAAGGCCTCCTGATAGACTTCAGTACACGAATTTTTAGTGCACTTCACCCCGCCGGACTCAATTCTAAACAAGGGGTGAATGTGGTAAACCACTGTTGTTAGTATTGTTGTTCACTGTTAGTACTGTTGTTCACTCTTGCATATTGTTGTACTTGTCTGAGCATGCCTCAGCTGACTCCGCCCCTGGCTCCACCCTCATGGCTGGGTATAAAGGTCGCTGCTCAGAAGCCTCCAGCCCTTTTGGATACCAGGCAACCACAAGAGGCATGCTCTGTTCTTTGGTAATAAAAGCCTGTTTATTACTTTCTCAATCTCCAGTCTTTTGTAGCAATTGATAGTGCATCACTCACCGACTCTCATACCCCCCTCACTCACCGATTCTCAGTCCCCCCTCACTCACCGACTCTCAGTCCCCCCTCACCCACCGACTCTCAGTCCCCCCTCACTCACCGACTCTCAGATCCCCCTCACTCACCGACTCTCAGTCCCCCCTCACTCACCGACTCTCAGTCCCCCCTCACTCACGGACTCTCAGTCCCCCCTCACTCACCGACTCTCAGTCGCCCCTCACTCACCGACTCTCATTCCCCCCTCACTCACCGACACTCAGTCCCCCCTCACTCACCGACTCTCAGTCCCCCCTCACTCACCCACTCTCAGTCCCCCCTCAGTCACCGACACTCAGTCCGCCCTCACTCACCGACTTTCAGTCCCCCCTCACTCACCGACACTCAGGCCGCCCTCACTCACCGACTTTCAGTCTCCCCTCACTCAAGGACTCTCAGTCCCCCCTCACTCACCGAGTCTCATTCCCCCTCACTCACCGACTCTCAGTCCCCCTCACACACCGACTCTCAGTTCCCCCTCACCCACCGACTCTCAGTATCCCCTCACTCACCGACTCTCAGTCCCCCCTCACTCACAGACTCTCAGTACCCCCGTCAATCACCGACTCTCAGTCCCCCCTCACTCACCGTCTCTCAGTCCCCCTCACTCACCGACTCTCAGTCCCCCCTCACTCACCGACTCAGTCCCCCCTCACTCAACGACTCTCAGTCCCCCCTCACTCACCGACTCTCAGTCGCTCCTCACTCACCGACTCTCAGTCGCCCCTCACTCACCGACTCAGTCTCCCTCACTCACCGATCTCAGCCTCCCCTCACTCACCGACTGTCAGTCCCCCCTCACTCACAGACTCTCTGTCCCCTCTCACTCACCGACTCTCAGTCCCCCCTCACTCACCGACTCTCAGTACCCCCTCACTCACCGACTCTCAGTCCCCCCTCACTCACCGACTCTCAGTCCCTCTCTCACCGGCTCTCAGTCCCCCCTCACTCACCGACTCTCAGTCCCCCCTCACTCACCGACTCTCAATCCCCCCTCACTCACCGAATCGCAGTCCCCCCTCACTCACCGACTCGCAGTCCCCCCTCACTCACCGACTCTCAGCCCCCCCTCACTCACCGACTCTCAGTCCCCCTCACTCACCGCCTCACAGACTCCCCTCACTCACCGACTCTCAGTCCCCCCTCACTCACTGACTCTCAGTCCCTCTCTCACCAGCTCTCAGTCCCCCCCACTCACCGACTCTCAGTCCCCCCTCACTCACCGACTCTCATTACCCCCTCACCCACCGACTCTCAGCCCCCCCTCACTCACCGACTCTCAGTCCCCCCTCACTCACCGAGTCTCAGTCCCCCCTCACTCACCGACTCCCAATCCCCCCTCACTCACCGACTCTCATACCCCCCTCACTCACCGACTCTCAGTCCCCCCTCACTCACCGACTCTCAGTCCCCCCTCACTCACTGACTCTCAGTCCCCCCACACTCACCGATTCTCAGTCCCCCCGCACTCACCGACTCTCAGTCCCCCCTCACTCACCGACTCTCAGTCCCCCCTCACTCACAGACTCTCAGTCCCCCTCACTCACCGACTCTCAGTCGCCCTCAGTCACCGACTCTCAGTCCCACCTCACTCACCGACTCTCAGTCCCCCCTCACTCACACACTCTCAGTCCCCCCTAATCACCGACTCTCAGTCCCCCCTCACTCACCGACTCTCAGTCCCTCCTCACTCACCGACTCTCAGTCCCCCCTCACTCATTGAAATAAAGAATAGAGTTGCCTTTCTAATCTAGGCTTTATTAACTTTAAAAATCCAGTAGCACATCTTTCAGCACCAGTCTCCAACCATGACTGGAGAGAACTGAATTTAAGATGGCCACCACAAATCACCTGACATCCACTACCAATGAGTTTACAGCATATATCTCAAGGTAGAAACAACCAATTGCAATACTTCTTACTAACACAGAAACAACCACCCCATTCACCAATCACAATACTTCGTATTAAACATAGGAAATAATCACCACATTCACCCCTCCTTTTAAAACATGCTCCAACCTAAAATAACCTTTACAATTTATAATTAATTTATTTACAACTAAAATACGAATATAATATTTCAACAATTTTAAAACATTACTATCAATTTCAAAGTCCATTTTCAATCGGTCGACCGGATATCTTGTTCGTGTCGACCTTCTTAACCTTGGTGAAATTCCTTGCCCTCCCACACCCGGAGACACCGAAGTATCTTCTGCAGGAAGGCTATCCATATCCCGATTATCAACGGATTCCGGATTGGAAATCCCATCAGGAAGTAAACTAGGACGGTCATGAACATCCATCAAAGGCTGACTAATAGAAGTATAATTATCTGCAATAGGATTAGAAATATTCATAGTATCTATAACAACATCCGCATTATCTGAATCATGACTATTATTAGTATCCTCGGAAGAGGGCTGGCCACCACAAGGAGCCAAGTCTTTAATTGAAACAGTACTTTCTTTCCCATCTTGGAATCGAATATGAGCATATTGGGAATTTGCCTCCAACAGCTCCACCTCCTCCACTAAAGGATCATATTTTGACAATCTAACATGGCGTTGAAGCAGCACAGGTCCCTCCATAGTAAGCCATGAAGGTACCAAATATCCCGTAGTAGATCTCCACGGGTAATTAAAGAGCCTTTCATGGGGAGTCACATTAGTAGCCGTTGAAAGCAATGATCTAATGGAATGCAGGGCATCAGGCAGTACCATTTCCCACTGTGTATTCTTAAGGTTCCGGGATGTCAAAGCCAACATAACTTCCTTCCAGATCACCCCATTGTATCGTTCGCACTGTCCATTACCCTGGGGGTTATACGGGGTAGTTCTACTAGTAGAAATTCCCCGACTCTGAAGGTATTCCTTCAACTGGGAAGACATTAAAGAACTTCCCTGATCCGAATGGATATACGCAGGCATCCCAAAGATGACAAAAAGTTGAGTCAGACATTTGATAACTGTAGCAGCTGATACATCTGCGCAAGGAAAAGCAAAAGGAAACCTTGAAAACTCATCCACAACAGTAAATATGTATCGATTTTGAGTCGTTGAAGGAAGAGGCCCCTTAAAATCAACGCTCAGACGTTCAAAAGGAGAAGTAGCCTTTATAAGATGAGCTCGTTGAGGCTTAAAGAAATTCGGTTTACACCGAGCACAGATAGAACATGATGAAGTCATCCGCTTGACGTCTTCAACTGAAAAGGGCAAATTCTTACTGCGTACGAAGTGTATCATCCTCGTAACCCCAGGATGACATAAGGCATTGTGAAGATTAATAAGCGTATCTCCGTGAATCACAGAACAATAAGCCCTCGACAGTGCATCAGCAGCAACATTATCCTTCCCCGGACGATAAACTATATCAAAATGGTAACATGCCAACTCAATCCTCCACCTCATTATTTTATCATTTATGATCTTTCCAAAATGTTTAACATCAAACATAAAGGACACAGATTTTTGATCGGTTACCAACGTGAAATGTCGCCCCGATAAATAATGTCTCCATTTACGCAGTGCTTCTACTATTGCATATGCCTCTTTTTCTATTGAAGAATGTCTTTTTTCACTATTGTTCAAGGTACGTGAGAAAAAGGCCACAGGTCTTCCATTCTGGTTCAGAGTAGCCCCAATTGCAAAATCAGAAGCATCCGTCTCAATCACAAAGGGAACCTGCTCATCAATAGAATGCACAACTGCTCCTAAAATATCCTTTTTAAAATTATCAAAACATGTCCTGGCCTCCCATGATAGAGGATATGTCGTAACCCGAATAAGGGGCCGGATCTTCTGCGAAAAGTTTGCAATCCAATTGGAATAGTAAGAAAACAGTCCAACAACTCGTTGCAAAGCCTTAGAATTAGTAGGATAAGGTAAATCGATCAATGGTCGCAAACGTTCTGGATCTGGTTTAATCTTATTTCCCGAGATAATATGCCCCAGTAGATTTACCTCAGTAGTCGAAAAGATACACTTCTCTTTATTAAAAGTTAAACCAACTTTTTCCGCAGCTTGAAGGAATCTTTCTAAATTAGAATCATGCTCCACCCTTGATTTACCACACACCGTGATATCATCTAAATATGAAAAGTTGTCAGAGAGAGAGTTATCACTTATAAAAGCATCCATTGCCCGTTGAAAACAAGCAACACCATTAGTAACACCAAATGGTATTCGGCAAAACTGATACAGCTTTCCACCAGCCTCAAAGGCTGTATATGGTTGATCCCTCTTAACAATAGGAATCTGATGATAAGCACTCTTTAAATCAATAGTGCTAAAAAACTTATACTGAGATACTTTGTTGATAAGCTCATCAATCTTAGGCAAAGGGTACGCATCTAATTGAGTATACCTATTAATAGTTTGAGAGTAGTCTATCACCATTCGTTTCTTATGTCTCTCGTTAGTGGTGACAACTACCTGAGCCCGCCAAGGTGAACAACTAGGTTCAATGATTCCTTCCAATAAAAGACGTTGGACTTCAGAATTAATAAATTTTCTATCCTGACTGCGAAACCTTCTTGACTTGGTAGCAATTGGCTTACATTCCGGCATCAAATTGGAAAAAAGTGATAATGGAGAAATGGATTAAAAAGTTAATCCACAAATGGATAAGGGTGGCTTAGTCCCTCCAAACGAAAGACTGAGAGACTCGTGTAATTTAAGCACATCATGACCAATCAAAATATCCGCACAAAGATTAGGCAAAACAGATAGGCGTATATCAGTATACGTATTACCTAGAAGAATCATTTTCACAAGGCAACAACCAGCTACTTGTGAAGTAAGGGTCGTCTGAGCCATACACACCTGATAAGTAACAGGCAAGATTTTCAAACACTTTTCCTTCGCAAACTGAAGACTTAAAGAACTCTCGGTACTGCCTGTATCTATGAGAGCCTTCACTTCTAACCCATTAACTTGGGCCATAACTATAGCTTTGTTTAGGCCATGAGCAAATGCAGCAGAAATTGATGCAATAAACGCCCTCTCTACAGGTTGAATAGTCGCAGAAGAGGAGGTAATTTAACCTAATGATTTACAAACACGTGCATAATGACCTCTCTTTCCACATTTACTACACACAGCCTCCCGGGCAGGACACTTCAAACGAGGATGCCGGACGTTCCCACAAAAATAAAACTTCTGAATCGTGGAGGCAACAGCCGCCGAAGTAGAAACTGTTTCAGAATCTAGTAAACCACTCCCATTAAGTCCACCTAATTCTTTTTCATCCGGAACTGCCGAAATCACAGTCGCAGGTCGATTAGAAAGAGCATAAGAATCCGAACTTCTCTGAGCCATATCCAATGTAGAACCTTGCTCAAAAGCACTCGAGATCCAAAGTCTTATTTTCTAACAACCGCTGACGAATTGATCTAGACAGTAGTCCATTAATAAAAAGTATCCCGTACCGATTCTTCCTTATATTCTTCAGCCGTCACGGCTTTATAATTACAGTTAGCACTAAGGTGCCGAAGTGCTTGTAAACAAGTATCCAAAGATTCTCCCACCTCCTGCCTACGGGCAGATAGAAGATAACGTGCAAATACCTCATTCTTTGGTTTAACAAAAATCTTCTCCAATGTAGAAATAGCCAATTCGTAAGTTTTACAGTCCAAAATATACTTATACACAGCCGGAGCAATGTAGTTGATCAGCATATTCAGCTTATTCAGGGACTCTTGTTCCAACACACCCAAAAAGTTGGTAAATGTACAATACCAATGTTTCCATTTATCATCCACTCCTGCAGAGTTAGGGTCAGCATTGAATCGTTCTGGTTGAAGATATCGCTCCATTCTGATAAAAAGTTAATAAATTGAAATAAAGAATAGATTTGCCTTTCTAATCTAGGCTTTATTAACTTTAAAAATCCAGTAGCACATCTTTCAACACCAGTCTCCAACCATGACTGGAGAGAACTGAATTTAAGATGGCCACCACAAATCACCTGACATCCACTACCAATGAGTTTACAACATATATCTCAAGGTAGAAACAAACAACCAATTACAATACTTCTTACTAACACAGAACAACCACCCCATTCACCAATCACAATACTTCTTATTAAACATAGGAAATAATCACCACACTCACCGACTCTCAGTCCCCCCTCGCTCGCCGACTCTCAGTCCCCCCTCGCTCGCCGACTCTCAGTACCCCCTCGCTCGGCGACTCTAATTCCCCCCTCGCTCG
Source organism: Somniosus microcephalus (assembly GCF_052327205.1). Lineage (NCBI taxonomy): Eukaryota > Metazoa > Chordata > Chondrichthyes > Squaliformes > Somniosidae > Somniosus > Somniosus microcephalus. The sequence continues at coordinate 176,745,877 of NW_028225179.1, forward strand.
CCGACTCTCAGTCCCCCCTCGCTCGCCGACTCTCAGTCCCCCCTCGCTCGCCGACGCTCAGTCCCCCCTCGCTCGCCGACGCTCAGTCCCCCCTCGCTCGCCGACGCTCAGTCCCCCCACGCTCGCCGACTCTCAGTCCCCCCTCGCTCGCCGACTCTCAGTCCCCCCACGCTCGGCGACTCTCAGTCCCCCCACGCTCGCCGACTCTCAGTCCCCCCTCGCTCGCCGAATCTAATTCCCCCCTCGCTCGCCGACTCTAATTCCCCCCCTCGCTCGCCGACTCTAATTCCCCCCTCGCTCGCCGACTCTCAGTCCCCCCTCGCTCGCCGACTCTCAGTCCCCCCTCGCTCGCCGACTCTCAGTCCCCCCTCGCTCGCCGACTCTGTCCCCCCCTCGCTCGCCGACTCTAATTCCCCCCTCGCTCGCCGACTCTAATTCCCCCCTCGCTCGCCGACTCTCGGTCCCCCCTCGCTCGCCGACTCTCGGTCCCCCCTCGCTCGCCGACGCTCGGTCCCCCCTCGCTCGCCGATGCTCGGTTCCCCCCTCGCTCGCCGACGCTCGGTCCCCCCTCGCTCGCCGACGCTCGGTTCCCCCACGCTCGGCGACTCTCGGTCCCACCTCGCTCACCGACTCTCGGTCCCCCCTCGCTCGCTGACTCTAATTCCCCCCTCGCTCGCCGACTCTAATTCCCCCCTCGCTCGTCGACTCTAATTCCCCCCTCGCTCGCCGACTCTCATTCCCCCCTCGCTCGCCGACTCTCAGTGCCCCCTCGCTCGTCGACTCTCAGTCCCCCCTCGCTCGCCGACTCTCAGTCCCCCCTCGCTCGCCGACACTAATTCCCCCCTCGCTCGCCGACTCTAATTCCCCCCTCGCTCGCCGACGCTCAGTCCCCCCCTCGCTAGCCGACGCTCAGTCCCCCCTCGCTCGCTGACGCTCAGTCCCCCCCTCGCTCGCCGACGCTCAGTCCCCCCTCGCTCGCCGACTCTCAGTACCCCCTCGCTCGCCGACTCTCAGTCCCCCCACGCTCGGCGACTCTCAGTCCCCCCTCGCTCGCCGACTCTGTCCCCCCCTCGCTCGCCGACTCTCAGTCCCCCCTCGCTCGCCGACTCAAATTCCCCCCTCGCTCGCCGACTCTAATTCCCCCCTCGCTCGCTGACTCTCAGTCCCCCCTCGCTCGCCGAATCTCAGTCCCCCCTCGCTCGCCGACGCTCAGCCCCCCCCTCGCTCGCCGACGCTCAGCCTCCCCTCGCTCGCCGACGCTCAGCCCCCCTCGCTCGCCGACGCTCAGCACCCCCTCGCTCGCCGACGCTCAGCCCCCCCTCGCTCCCCGACGCTCAGCCCCCCCTCGCTCCCCGACGCTCAGCCCCCCTCGCTCCCCGACGCTCAGCCCCCCCTCGCTCCCCGATGCTCAGCCCCCCCCTCGCTCCCCGACGCTCAGCCCCCCTCGCTCCCCGGCTCAGAACCCCCTCGCTCCCCGGCTCAGCCCCCCCTCGCTCCCCGGCTCAGCCCCCCCTCGCTCCCCGGCTCAGCCCCCCCTCGCTCCCCGGCTCAGCCCCCATCTCGCTCCCCAGCTCAGCACCCCCTCGCTCCCCGGTTCAGCACCCCCTCGCTCCCCGGCTCAGCCCGCCCTCGCTCCCCGGCTCAGCCCCCCCTCGCTCCCCGGCTCAGCCCCCCCTCGCTCCCCGGCTCAGCCTCCCCTCGCTCCCAGGCTCAGCCCCCCCTCGCTCCCCGACTGTCAGACCCCCACCCTCACCGACTCTCAGTCCCGCCTCACGCAAGACCCCTCACTCACCGACTCTCGGTCCCCCTCACTCACCGACTCTCGGCCCCGCCTCACTCACCGTCTCTAAGTCCCTCACTCACCGACTCTCGGTCCCCCTCACTCACCGACTCTCGGCCCGCCCTCACTCACCGTCTCTAATTTTTCTCACTCACCGGCTCTCGGTCCCCCCTCACTCAACGACTCTCGGTCCCCCTCACTCACCGACTCGGTCCCCCGTCACTCCCCGACTCTCGGTCGCCCCTCACTCCCCGACTCTCGGTCGCCCCTCACTCCCCGACTCTCGGTCCGCCCCTCACTCCCCGACTCTCGGTCGCCCCTCACTCCCCGACTCTCGGTCGCCCCTCACTCCCCGACTCTCGGTCGCCCCTCACTCCCCGACTCTCGGTCGCCCCTCACTCCCCGACTCTCGGTCGCCCCTCACTCCCCGACTCTCGGTCGCCCCTCACTCCCCGACTCTCGGTCGCCCCTCACTCCCCGACTCTCGTTCGCCCCTCACTCCCCGACTCTCGGTCGCCCCTCACTCCCCGACTCTCGGTCGCCCCTCACTCCCCGACTCTCGGTCGCCCCTCACTCCCCGACTCTCGGTCGCCCCCTCACTCCCCGACTCTCGGTCGCCCCCTCACTCCCCGACTCTCGGTCGCCCCTCAATCCCCGACTCTCGGTCCCCCCTCACACCCCGACTCTCGGTCCCCCCTCACTCCCCCGACTCTCGGTCGCCCCTCACTCCCCGACTCTCGGTCGCCCCTCACTCCCCGACTCTCGGTCGCCCCCTCACTCCCCGACTCTCGGTCGCCCCTCACTCCCCGACTCTCGGTCGCCCCTCACTCCCCGACTCTCGTTCGCCCCTCACTCCCCGACTCTCGTTCGCCCCTCACTCCCCGACTCTCGGTCGCCCCTCACTCCCCGACTCTCGGTCGCCCCTCACTCCCCGACTCTCGGTCGCCCCTCACTCCCCGACTCTCGGTCGCCCCTCAATCCCCGACTCTCGGTCCCCCCTCACACCCCGACTCTCGGTCCCCCCTCACACCCCGACTCTCGGTCGCCCCTCACTCCCGACTCTCGGTCGCCCCTCACTCCCCGACTCTCGGTCCCCCCTCACACGCCGACTCTCGGTGCCCCCTCACTCCCCGACTCTCGGTCCCCCCTCACTAACCGACTCTCGGTCCCCCCTCACTCCCCGACTCTCGGTCCCCCCTCACTCCCCGACTCTCGGTCGCCCCTCACTCCCCGACTCTCGGTCGCCCCTCACTCCCCGACTCTCGGTCGCCCCTCACTCCCCGACTCTCGGTCCCCCCTCACTCCCCGACTCTCGGTCCCCCCTCACTCCCCGAATCTCGGTCGCCCCTCACTCCCCGACTCTCTGTCGCCCCTCACTCCCCGACTCTCGGTCCCCCCTCACTCCCCGACTCTCGGTCCCCCCCTCACTCCCCGACTCTCGGTCCCCCCTCACTCCCCGACTCTCGGTCGCCCCTCACTCCCCGACTCTCTGTCCCCCCTCACTCCCCGACTCTCGGTCCACCCTCACTCCCCGACTCTCGGTCCCCCCTCACTCCCCGACTCTCGGTCCCCCCTCACTCCCCGACTCTCGGTCCCCCCTCACTCCCCGACTCTCGGTCCCCCCTCACTCCCCGACTCTCGGTCCCCCCTCACTCCCCGACTCTCGGTCCCCCCTCACTCTCCGACTCTCGGTCCCCCCTCACTCCCCGACTCTCGGTCCCCCCTCACTCCCCGACTCACGGTCCCCCCTCACTCCCCGACTCCCGGTCCACCCTCACTCCCCGGCTCTCGGTCCCCCCTCACTCCCCGGCTCTCGGTCCCCCCTCACTCCCCGACTCTCGGTCCCCCCTCACTCCCCGACTCACGGTCCCCCCTCACTCCCCGACTCCCGGTCCACCCTCACTCCCCGGCTCTCGGTCCCCCCCTCACTCCCCGACTCTCGTTCGCCCCTCACTCCCCGACTCTCGGTCGCCCCTCACTCCCCGACTCTCGGTCGCCCCTCACTCCCCGACTCTCGGTCGCCCCTCAATCCCCGACTCTAGGTCGCCCCTCAATCCCCGACTCTCGGTCCCCCCTCACACCCCGACTCTCGGTGCCCCCTCACTCCCCGACTCTCGGTCCCCCCTCACTAACCGACTCTCGGTCCCCCCTCACTCCCCGACTCTCGGTCCCCCCTCACTCCCCGACTCTCGGTCGCCCCTCACTCCCCGACTCTCGGTCGCCCCTCACTCCCCGACTCTCGGTCGCCCCTCACTCCCCGACTCTCGGTCCCCCCTCACTCCCCGACTCTCGGTCCCCCCTCACTCCCCGACTCACGGTCCCCCCTCACTCCCCGACTCCCGGTCCACCCTCACTCCCCGGCTCTCGGTCCCCCCTCACTCCCCGACTCTCGTTCGCCCCTCACTCCCCGACTCTCGGTCGCCCCTCACTCCCCGACTCTCGGTCGCCCCTCACTCCCCGACTCTCGGTCGCCCCTCAATCCCCGACTCTAGGTCGCCCCTCAATCCCCGACTCTCGGTCCCCCCTCACACCCCGACTCTCGGTGCCCCCTCACTCCCCGACTCTCGGTCCCCCCTCACTCCCCGACTCTCGGTCCCCCCTCACTCCCCGACTCACGGTCCCCCCTCACTCCCCGACTCCCGGTCCACCCTCACTCCCCGGCTCTCGGTCCCCCCTCACTCCCCGACTCTCGTTCGCCCCTCACTCCCCGACTCTCGGTCGCCCCTCACTCCCCGACTCTCGGTCGCCCCTCACTCCCTGACTCTCGGTCGCCCCTCAATCCCCGACTCTAGGTCGCCCCTCAATCCCCGACTCTCGGTCCCCCCTCACACCCCGACTCTCGGTGCCCCCTCACTCCCCGACTCTCGGTCCCCCCTCACTAACCGACTCTCGGTCCCCCCTCACTCCCCGACTCTCGGTCCCCCCTCACTCCCCGACTCTCGGTCGCCCCTCACTCCCCGACTCTCGGTCGCCCCTCACTCCCCGACTCTCGGTCGCCCCTCACTCCCCGACTCTCGGTCCCCCCTCACTCCCCGGCTCTCGGTCCCCCCTCACTCCCCGGCTCTCGGTCGCCCCTCACTCCCCGGCTCTCGGTCGCCCCTCACTCCCCGGCTCTCGGTCCCCCCTCACTCCCCGACTCTCGGTCCCCCCTCACTCCCCGACTCTCGGTCCCCCCTCACTCCCCGACTCTCGGTCCCCCCTCACTCCCCGACTCTCGGTCCCCCCTCACTCCCCGACTCTCGGTCCCCCCTCACTCCCCGACTCTCGGTCCCCCCTCACTCCCCGACTCTCGGTCCCCCCTCACTCCCCGACTCTCGGTCCCCCCTCACTCCCCGACTCTCGGTCCCCCCTCACTCCCCGACTCTCGGTCCCCCCTCACTCCCCGACTCTCGGTCCCCCCTCACTCCCCGACTCTCGGTCCCCCCTCACTCCCCGACTCCCGGTCCACCCTCACTCCCCGGCTCTCGGTCCCCCCTCACTCCCCGACTCTCGGTCCCCCCTCACTCCCCGACTCTCGGTCCCCCCTCACTCCCCGACTCTCGGTCCCCCCTCACTCCCCGACTCTCGGTCCCCCCTCACTCCCCGACTCTCGGTCCCCCCTCACTCCCCGACTCTCGGTCCCCCCTCACTCCCCGACTCTCGGTCCCCCCTCACTCCCCGACTCTCGGTCCCCCGTCACTCCCCGACTCTCGGTCCCCCCTCACTCCCCGACTCTCGGTCGCCCCTCACTCCCCGACTCTCGGTCCCCCCTCACTCCCCGACTCTTGGTCCCCTTTCACTCCCCGACTCTCGGTCCCCCCTCACTTCCCGACTCTCGGTCCCCACCTCACTCACCGACTCTCGGTCCCGCCTCACTCACCGACTCAGTCCCCCTTCACTCACCGACTCTCATTCCCCCCTCACTCAACGACTCTCAGTCCCCCCTCACTCAACGACTGTCAGTCCCCACTCACTCAACGACTCGGTGTCCCCCCTCACTCACCGACTCGGTGTCCCCCCTCACTCACCGACTCTCGGTCCCCCCTCACTCCCCGACTCTCGGTCCCCCCTCACTCCCCGACTCTCGGTCCCCACCTCAATCACCGACTCTCGGTCCCGCCTCACTCACCGACTCAGTCCCCCTTCACTCACCGACTCTCCGTCCCCCCTCACTCGCCGAATCTCTGTCCCCCTCACTCACCGACTCTCAGTCCCCCTCACTCACTGACTCTCAGTCCCCCCTCACTCAACGACTGTCAGTCCCCACTCACTCAACGACTCTCGGTCCCCCCTCACTCCCCGACTCTCGGTCCCCCCTCACTCCCCGACTCTCGGTCCCCCCTCACTCCCCGACTCTCGGTCCCCCCTCACTCCCCGACTCTCGGTCCCCCCTCACTCCCCGACTCTCGGTCCCCCCTCACTCCCCGACTCTCGGTCCCCCCTCACTCCCCGACTCTCGGTCCCCCCTCACTCCCCGACTCTCGGTCCCCCCTCACTCCCCGACTCTCGGTCCCCCCTCACTCCCCGACTCTCGGTCCCCCCTCACTCCCCGACTCTCGGTCCCCCCTCACTCCCCGACTCTCGGTCCCCCGTCACTCCCCGACTCTCGGTCCCCCCTCACTCTCCGACTCTCGGTCCCCCCTCACTCCCCGACTCTCGGTCGCCCCTCACACACCGACTCTCGGTCCCGCCTCACTCACCGACTCAGTCCCCCTTCACTCACCGACTCTCAGTCCCCCCTCACTCGCCGAATCTCTGTCCCCCCTCACTCACCGACTCTCAGTCCCCCTCACTCACTGACTCTCAGTCCCCCCTCACTCAACGACTCTCAGTCCCCCCTCACTCAACGACTGTCAGTCCCCACTCACTCAACGACTCTCAGTCCCCCCTCACTCACCGACTCGGTGTCCCCCCTCACTCACCGACGCTTAGTCCCGCCTCACTCACCGACTCAGTCCCCCCCCCCCCCACTCCCCGACTCAGTACCCCCCTCACTCCGACTCTCAGTCCCCCCTCACTCCCCGACTCTCAGTACCCCCTCACTCCGACTCTCAGTCCCCCCTCACTCAAATTCAAATTCAAATTGCTTTATTGGCATGATAAGGTACATCTTGTGTTGCCTAAGCATCAAAATACATTTATGGTTGAACACATAAACGCAGTTCTGTTCATACAGTGTATAAACAGGTATATCCCTGAGTGTATAAATATACATTCGCCTTGTTTATATATACTCTTTTCTTAGTTTACTGGTTGTCCCTCTGTTCATGGCAAGCTGTAACATAGTGTGCTGCCAGTGTTACACAGCTTCTCTCCTCCCCCAGTAGGAATGGGAGTTTTTGGTTGTCATTCAGATTTCTGAATTCAGGGCATATTTGTGAGAATTTTTGGTAGAAATTCGCCCTGATGCCCTGATATTTTCCACAGGCTGTGAGGAAGTGCATCTCTGTCTCTACTACTCCCTGACTGCAGTGAGCGCATATCCTGTCTTCTCTTGGCAGCCTGGTCTGCCTGTGTCTGCCTTTTTCGATCGCTAGGCTATGTTCGCTAAGTCTGTACCTTGTCAAGGTTCTTCTCAGTTTGTTATCCTTTACCATGGTCAGGTAATCAGCTATGTTGTATTGTCTGTTTAGGGCCAAGTAGCAATTGAGTTTGCTTTGGGTTTTTGTTGTTTCTGCCCAATATGTCAGATATTTTTCCTTTTGCTTAGCGACGATTGTGTTGGGTCGAATTCTTTGTGTTACCCTGTCACTGTCCTGGGGCTGGTTATTGTTAGTATTGTTAGTAGTTACTTCACTGAGTCCCAGGACTAGTTGACTGAGGGTATTCTTCTTTATGGTCAGCTCTTGGCATTTCAGGGTGTCGTAGTGATAGCATTGGGGGTTGCTCATTTGTAGGTGATTCCAAAATTTGGTGGCTCTTTTTTGGATAGTGTTTATTAATGGATATTGGCCTAGTTCCGCCCTGCATGCATTGTTTACTGTTTTCCTTTGAGTCCGGAGGATACTTTCACAGAATTCTGCATGTAGGATCTCAATTGGGTGTTTGTCCCATTTTGCGAATTCTTGTTGAGTTAGCGGTCCCCATACCTCACTGCCATAGAGTGCAATTGGTTCAATTACTGATTTGAAAATTTTGAGCCAAATGCTAATTGGGATTTCTATTTGGATTGATTTTTTGATGGCATAGAAAGCCCTTCTTGCTTTCTCTTTCAGTTCATTCACAGCCAGTTTGAAGTTTCCCGTAGAACTGATTTTTAAGCCCAAGTATGTGTAGTTAGTGGTTTGTTCAATTTTGGTTGTTCCTACTGTGAAATTTATTTTGGGTCCCTGATGTTTGGATCTTTGCTGGAACACAAGGACTTCGGTTTTTTGGGGATTTATTGTCAGGGCCCAAGTCTGGCAGTACGACTCCAGCAGGTCCAGGTTCTGCTGTAGACCCTCCTTAGTTGGTGACAGCAGAACCAGGTCGTCTGCATAGAGGAGGAATTTAACCTTGGATTCATATAGGGTGAGGCCGGGTGCTGTAGATTGTTCAAGTAGTTTTGCCAATCCATTTATGTAAATATTAAAGAGTGTCGGTGAGATTGGCGAGCCCTGCGTTACCCCCCGCCCCTGTGGGAAGTATTTTGTTTGTTTGTCTCCAATTTTAACTGCACATTTGTTGTTTGTATACATTGATTTAATTACATCATATGTTTTCCCTCCTACCCCACTTTTGATAAGTTTCAGGAATAAACCGTCGTGCCAGATGGAGTCGAAAGCCTTCTGGAAATCTACAAAGCATGCGTAGATTTTGCTTTTGTTATGGTGAACGTGTTTGTCAATTAGGGTCTGTAGGGTTAAGATATGATCGGATGTTCTATAGTTTGGCAGGAATCCAATTTGGCTTTTACTCAAGACATTGTGCTCCTCAAGGAAGTTTATAAGTCTTTTGTTTATGATGCTACAGAATACCTTCCCCAGGTTACTGTTTACACAGATGCCTCGATAGTTGTTTGGGTCGATTTTGTCCCACTTTTGTATATGGGCGCTATGAGTCCTTTGTTCCAGATATCAGGGAAATAACCGACACTCAGAACCAAGTTGAAGAGTTTTAGGATAGCCAGTTTCATTTTGTCGTCTGTGTGTTTAATTATCTCGTTTAGTATGCCGTCTGTCCTGCAAGCCTTTCCTGGTCGCAGGTCCTTGAGTTTTTCAAGAAGTTCTTTTTCTGTTATTATGGCGTCTAGCGGGTTTTGGTTATCATTTATGGCCATTTCTAGCTTTTCCAGTTTTTTGCATATTTGGTGTTGCTCTGGTCTTAGTGTGTTTTTCTGGTAAAATTTTTCAAAGTGGTTTACCCATGTGTCCCCATTTTGAATGGCCAAATCCTCGTGTTGTTTTTTGTGTAGTGTATTCAAGTTGTCCCAGAAACAATTGGAATCAATGGATTCCTCCATGGAGCTGAATGTGTTCTTAATATATTGCTCTTTTTTGGTTCCGAGTGTGTTTCTGTATTGTGTTAGTGTCTGACAATAAGTAAGGCGTAATTCCTCGTTTTCTGGATGTCTGTGTTTTTGGTTTGATATTTTTCTAAGTTTTTTCCTCATGTTATGGCAATCTGGGTCAAACCATTTTTCATAGTTTTTTGTTTTGGGTTTGTTCTTGCGAGCTTTCAAGTTTGCACTTGTTGCCAAATTATCAAAAATATTGTTTAGGTTAATAACTCCCCGACTCTCAGTCCCCAGCTCGCTCGCCGACACTCTGTCCCCCCTCACTCGCCGACACCCTGTCCCCCCTCACTCGCCGACACTCTGTCCCCCTCACTCGCCGACACTCTGTCCCCCCTCACTCGCCGACACTCTGTCCCCCCTCTCGCCGACACTCTGTCCCCCCTCACTTGCCGACTCTGTCCCCCCTCACTCGCCGACACTCTGTCCCCCCTCACTCGCCGACACTCTGTCCCCCCTCACTCGCCGACACTCTGCCCCCCCTCACTCGCCGACACTGTCCCCCCTCACTCGCCGACACTGTCCCCCTCACTCGCCGACACTCAGTCCCCCCTCACTCGCCGACACTCAGTCCCCCCTCACTCGCCGACACTCAGTCTCCCCTCACTCGCCGACACTCAGTCCCCCCTCACTCGCCGACACTCAGTCCCCCCTCACTCGCCGACACTCAGTCCCCCCTCACTCGCCGACACTCAGTCCCCCCTCACTCGCCGACACTCAGTCCCCCCTCACTCGCCGACACTCAGTCCCCCCTCACTCACCGACTCAGTCCCCCTCACTCACCGACTCAGTCCCCCTCACTCACCGACTCAGTCCCCCTCACTCACCGACTCAGACCCCCTCACTCACCGACTCAGACCCCCTCACTCACCGACTCAGTCCCCCTCACTCACCGACTCTCAGTCCCCCCTCACTCACCGACTCTCAGTACTCCTCACTCACCCACTCTCAGTCCCCCTCACTCACCAACTCTCGGTCCCCCCTCACTCACCGCCGACCCTCAGTCCCCCACCCCTCACTCACCGACACTGTCACCCGTCATTCACCAACTATATGTTAGACACAAATCCTTCTGTAAGAAAGACTAAGTGTGAAGTCGTCTTGCTGCAATTTTATAGGGCCCTGGTGAGGCCACACCTGGAGTGTTGTGGGCAATTTTGTTCTCCTTACCTAAGGAAGGATATACTTGCCACAGAGGGAGTCCACCGATGGTTCAGCGGACTGGTTCCTTGAATGGGGGATTGTCCTATGCGGAGCGATTGAGTGGACTTGGCCTATATTCTGTAGAGTTTAAGAAGAATGAAAGGTGACCTCATTGAAACTTACAAAATTCTTATAGGACTTGACAGGGTAGATGCAGGGAGGGTGTTTTCCCTGGCTCGGGAGTCTAGAACCAGGGGTCAGTCTCAGGATAAGGGGTTGGCCATTTAGGATTGAGATGAGGAGAAATTTCTTCACTCAGATGGTGGTGAATCTTTGGAATTCTCTACCCCAGAGGGCTGTGAAGGCTCAGTCGTTGAGTATATTCAGGGCAGAGATCGATATATTTTTGACTGTTAAGAGAATCAAGGGTTATGGGGCAGAAAACTTTAGTGGGAGTGGTATATAGACCTCCAGACAGTAATGCAGAGGTTGGGGATGGCATTAAAAGGGAAAATAGAGAAGCGTGCAATAAGGGCACAGCAGTCATCATGGGTGACTTTAATCTACATATAGATTGGGCTAACCAAATTAGTAACAATACTGTGGAGGAGGAATTCCTGGAGTGTTTAAGGAATGGTTTCCTGAACCAATATATGTCGAGGAACCAACCAGAGATCAGGCCATCTTAGACTGGGTATTATGTAACGAGAAAGGATTAATTAGCAATCTTGTTGTACGAGGCCCCTTGGGTCGAAGCGATCATAATATGATTGAATTCTTCATTAAGATGGAGAATGAAGTAGTCGACTCAGAGACTAGGGTCCTAAATTTAAATAAAGGAAACTACGATGGTCTGAGGCACGAGTTGGGTAGGATTGATTGGGGAATGTCACTCAAAGGGTTGACTGTGGATAGGCAATGGCAAACATTCAAAGACCGCATGGATGAACTACAGAATTTGTTCATCCCATTTTGGCATAAAAATAAAACAAAAACGGTGACTCAACCGTGGCTACAAGGGAAATTAGGGATAGCATACGATCCAAGGAGAGGGCATATAAATTGGCCAGAAAAAGCAGTAAACCTGAGGATTAGGAGCAGTTTAGGTTTCAACAAAGGAGGACAAAGGGATTAATTAAGAAAGGGAAAATAGAATATGAGAGTAAGCTTGCAGGGAACATAAAAACTGACTGTAAAAGCTTTTATAGATATGTGAAGAGAAAAAGATTGGTGAAGTCAAGCGCAGGTGCCTTGCAGTCAGAATCAGGGGAATTTATAATGGGGAACAAAGAAATGGCAGACCAATTAAATACATATTTTGGTTCTGTCTTCACAAAGGACACAAATAACCTCCCAGAGATGTCGAGGAACATAGGGTCTGATGAAAGGGAGGAACTGAAAGAAATCAGTATTTGTAGGGAAATGGTGTTAGGGATATTGATGGGATTGAAGGCCGATAAATCCCCAGGGCCTGATAATCTACATCCTAGGGTAATTAAGGAAGTGACCCTAGAAATAGTTGATGCTTTGCTGATCATCTTCCAGCATTCAATGGAATCTGGAACAGTACCCATGGATTGGAGGGTAGCTAACGTCACCCCACTATTCAAAAAAGGTGGTAGAGAGAAAACGGGGAATTAGACCGGTAAGCCTGACATCAGTAGTGGGGAAAATGCTAGAGTCCATTATAAAAGATGTAATAGCAGAGCACTTGGAAAACAGTGACAGGATCGGACAAAGTCAACATGGATTTACAAAAGGTAAATCGTGCTTGACTAATCTACTGGAATTTTTTGAGGATGTAACTGGTAAAATAGATAAGGGAGAACCAGTGGATGTGGTGTATTTGGACTTTCAGAAGGCCTTCGATAAGGTCCCGCATAAGAGATTAGCGTGTAAAGTTAAGGCACATGGGATTGGGGGCAAGGCATTGACTTGGATAGAGAACTGGTTGGCAGACAGAAAGCAAAGAGTTGGAATAAATGGCTCTTTTTCCAAGCGGCAGGCAGTGACTAGCAGGGATCGGTCCTTGGACCCCAGCTATTCACAATATATATTAATGATCTAGACAAGGGTACTAGATGTAATATCTCCAAATTTGCAGACGACACAAAGCTGGGTGGGCATGTGTGCTGTGAGGAGGATGCCGAGAAACTCCAGGATGATTTGGACAGGTTGGGTGATTGGGCAAAAGAATTGCAGATGCAATATAACGTGGATAAATGTGAGGTTATCCACTTTGGTGGCAAAAACAGGAAGGCAGATTATCTGAATGGCAATAGATTGGGAGAAGGGGAAGTGCAACGAGACCTGGGTGTCCTTGTGCACCAGTCACTGAAGGTAAGCATGCAGGTGCAGCAGGGGCTTAAGAAGGCAAATGGCATGTTGACCTTCGTAGCAAGAGGGTTTGAGTACAGGAACAAGGATGTCTTGCTGCAGTTATACAGGGCCTTGGTGAGACCACATCTTGAGTATTGTGTGCAGTTTTGGTCGCCTTATCTGAGGAAAGATGTTCTTGCCATGGAAGGAGTTCAGCGAAGATTCACCAGACTGATACCTGGGATGGCAGGAATGACGTATGAGGAGAGATTGGGTCGATTGGGCTTCTACTCGCTGGAGTTTAGAAGAATGAGAGGGGATCTCATTGAAACTTATAAAATTCTGACAGGGCTGGACAGACTAGATGCAGGAAGGATGTTCCCGATGGTCGGGGTGTCCAGAACCAGGGGTCACAGTCTAAGGATAAGGGGTAGGCCATTTAGGACAGAAATGAGGAGGAATTTCTTCACCCAGAGAGTGGTGAACCTGTGGAATTCTCTATCACAGAAGGCAGTAGAGGCCAATTCATTAAATATATTCAAGAAGGTGTTGGATATATTTCTTAAGGCTAAAGGGATCAAGGGGTGTGGGGAGAAAGCAGGGACCGGGTACTGAATTTGGATGATCAGCCATGATCGCATTGAATGGCGGAGCAGGCTCGAGGGGCCGAATGGCCTACTCCTGCTCCTATCTTCTATATGTTTCTATGCAGGACAGTGAAGATGAGGTAGAGGATCAGCCATGATCTTACTGAATGGCAGAGCAGGCTCGAAGGTCGAAATGACCTCCTCCTGCTAGTATTTCTTATGTTCTTAAGACCCCCTTCACTCACCGACTCTCAGCAGCTCCTCACATTAGGATATGGGCAGCAGAATTTTAGATGAGCTTAAGTTTATGGAGGGTGGAAGATGGGTGGCCGGTCAGGAGTGCATTGGAATAATTAAGTCTAGAGGCAGCAAAGGCATGGATGAGGGATTCAGCCGATGTTTCATACATAAATGTGAGAGTTTTATCAGCTGGAAATAAAGGTAGAAGCAAAATTAACGAGCGGTGTGTTTTCTGATTTGAGAATGGATCATCGCAAGGAAGAGATGAGTTCTCAGTTGGGGATTGATGAGGGATAGATTGGGGATTGTCACTGGGCTCAGCTATTGACTGGGTGATGTCTCTGAGCCACACACCAGGCAGGGCCCAGAGACAATCCCCAGTCTGCACATACAAATGTACAAAAAGAAGTGCAAGTAAAGACTTTCAGGCCCATCAAGCTCACTCCATCCAGTAAGACAGTATAACCTTGCACGCTGCTGTCCCATGTCCTAGTAACGCTGTCTCTTGGAACAGACAAAGAAACGTGGCCAATTCAGGAAAAGCTCCGGGGAATTCCTCTCCGACTCCCTGAGGCTCCAGGAGAGACACATCACGATCTAAACTAACCACTCACTCCTGGTAACTGGCAATGTTCTCTCATTCAGGAACTCATCAAGTTCCCTTTTAAGGGACTCTCCTTCCCGCACAGTCACCACCTGTTGCTTTCAGAGTGTGATGACTGACGTAAGAAAACTACTAGGCACTTGGTGTAATGAAATCTGTTTGTCTTGATCCTGTATTCGTTTTGCACTCATGTATATTACCCTCCCCCACTGTGTATAGTTTCACTTCCTCTTTCCCGACTAACCTGGGAGGTTCCAGGTCTTGGCTCTTGGCTCCGCCCCGACTTCTCTGACATAAAGATCCCAGGTTCTGTATGACTCATTCCTGTGAACCAGTCGGCGTGTTGAGATGTTAGCTCTGATCTGAGTGGTTAAAAGCCAACTTGTTTAAGTCTATAACTTCTAGTTTTGTGGTTATTGAAGGCCCATCAATTTTAATCACTAAAGAATACTAGGATGGATCGACTCCTAAAACCAGAGCGTCTGGACTTGGATCCACATTCTGCTGAAGCATCAAATCAATTTGGACACTGGCTCAAATGCTTCGAACTCTTCGCGGGGGCCTCATCCGCTAGCGAGGTAGATAAACTGAGTCTACTGACTACTCACGTAAGTCATCGGATTTATTCGTTCATCCGGGGCGCCACCTCTTACACGGAGGCCATCACTATCCTGAAGGCCCAATACCAGAGGCCGGTAAATGAAGTGTACGCCAGACATCTGCTGGCTACACGCAGGCAGTGACCAGAGGAATCAATGGACGATTTCTTACAGGGCCTAAAGGACCTGGTCCGGGACTGTAACTGCAAGGCCGTGACGGCCAACGTGTACTCTGACGAATTTGTCCGCGATTCCTTCATCACGGGCCTCAAATCGAATTATATCCGGCAGAGACTGCTGGAGGAGGTGGTCCTGGACTTAAAAAAGGCAGTGGCCACTGCGCGATCACTGGACGTGGCCCAGAAAAACTCTGACTCTTATTCCTCCGGCCCTCACCGCCTCGTGCGCGCCGAGGGGGCCGCCATCTTGGAATCAGCCATCTTCCCCATCCAGGTCTCAGACCAGCTCTACGCCGCCGGAGTCCCCACTCAGAAGTTCACCCAGGAGTCCTACTACAGCGGCAATGTCTCGAGGCCCGAAATGCTACTTCTGCGGCCAGGCCAAGCACCCGACAACGATGCCCAGCGAAGGACACTACATGCTTCAAATGTAAGAAAAAGGGGCATTTTAGCAAAGTCTGCAGGGGGAATCT
>NW_028225179.1:176761771-176815425 GCF_052327205.1 Somniosus microcephalus
GGGGACTGATAGTCGGTGAGTGAGGGGGGACTGAGAGTCGGTGAGTGAGGGGGGACGGAGAGTCGGTGAGTGAGGGGGGCTAAGAGTCGGTGAGTGAGGGGGGTCTGAGAGTCGGTGAGTGAGGGGGGACTGAGAGTCGGTGAGTGAGGGGGGACTGAGAGTCAGTGAGTGAGGGGGGGACGGAGAGTCGGTGAGTGAGGGGGGACTGAGAGTCGGTGATTGAGGGGGGACTGAGAGTCGGTGATTGAGGGGGTACTGATTCGGTGAGTGAGGGGGGACTGAGAGTCGGTTAGTGAGGGGGGACTGAGAGTCAGTGAGTGAGGCGGGATTGAGATTCGGTGAGTGAGGGGGGACTGAGAGTCGGTGAGTGAGGGGGGACTGAGAGTCGGTGAGTGAGGGGGACTGAGAGTCGGTGAGTGAGGGGGGACTGAGATTCGGTGACTGAGGGGGGGACTGAGAGTCGGTGAGTGAGGGGGGACTGAGTGTTGGTGAGTGAGGGGGGACTGAGAGTCCGTGAGTGAGGGGGAACTGAGAGTCAGTGAGTGAGGGGGGACTGAGAGTCAGTGAGTGAGGGGGGACTGAGAGTCAGTGAGTGAGGGGGGACTGAGAGTCTGAGTGAGGGGGGACTGAGAGTAGGTGAGTGAGGGGGGTCTGAGAGTCGGTGAGTGAGGGGGGACTGAGAGTCAGTGAGTGAGGGGGGACTGAGAGTCGGTGAGTGAGGGGGGTACTGAGAGTCGGTGAGTGAGGGGGGACTGAGTCGGTGAGTGAGGGGGGACTGAGAGTCGGTGAGTGAGGGGGAACTGAGAGTCGGTGAGTGAGGGGGCACTGAGAGTCTGTGAGTGAGGGGGGACTGAGAGTCGGTAAGTGAGGAGACTGAGAGTCTGTGAGTGAGGGGGGACTGATCTGGTGAGTACGTGGGGACTGAGAGTCGGTGAGTGAGGGGGGACTGAGAGTCGGTGAGTGAGGGGGGACTGAGAGTCGGTGAGTGAGGGGACTGAGAGTCTGAGTGAGGAGGGACTGAGAGTCGGTGAGTGAGGGGGGACTGAGAGTCGGTGAGTGAGGGGGTACTGAGAGTCGGTGAGTGAGGGGGGACTGAGAGTCGGTGAGTGGGGGGGGACTGAGAGTCGGTGAGTGAGGGGGGACTGAGTCGGTGAGTGAGGGGGGACTGAGTCGGTGAGTGAGGGTGGACTGATTTGGTGAGTGAGAGGGGACTGTGTCGGTGAGTGAGGGGGGACTGAGCCGGTGAGTGAGGGGGGACTGAGTCGGTGAGTGAGGGGGGACTGAGTCGGTGTGCGAGGGGGGACTGAGAGTCGTTGAGCGAGGGGGCTACTGAGTCGGTGAGCGAAGGGGGGACTGAGAGTCGGTGAGTGAGGGGGGGAATGAGAGTCGGTGAGTGAGGGGGGACTGAGTCGGTGAGTGAGGGGGACTGAGTGTCGGTGAGTGATGGGGGACTGATAGTGGGTGGGTGAGGGTGACTGAGTCGGTGAGTGAGGGCGGACTGAGAGTCGGTGAGTGACGGGGGACTGAGAGTCGGTGAGTGAGGGGGGACTGAGAGTCGGTGAGTGAGGGGGACTGAGAGTCGGTGAGTGAGGGGGGACTGAGAGTCGGTGAGTGAGGGGGGACTGAGAGTCGGTGAGTGAGGGGGGACTGAGAGTCGGTGAGTGAGGGGGGACTGAGAGTCGGTGAGTGAGGGGGGACTGAGAGTCGGTGAGTAAGGGGGGAATGAGAGTCGGTGAGTGAGGGGGGACTGAGAGTCGGTGAGTGAGGGGGACTGAGAGTCGGTGATTGAGGGGGTCTGAGAGTCGGTGAGTGAGGCGGGACTGAGAGTCGGTGAGTGAGGGGGGACGGAGAGTCGGTGAGTGAGGGGGACTGAGAGTCAGTGAGTGAGGGTGACTGAGAGTCGGTGAGTGAGGGAGGACTGAGAGTCGGTGAGTGAGGGGGGTACTGAGAGTCGGTGAGTGAGGGGGACTGAGAGTCGGTGAGTTAGGGGGGACTGAGAGTCGGTGAGTGAGGGGGGACGGAGAGTCGGTGAGTGAGAGGGGACTGAGAGTCGGTGAGTGAGGGGGGACTGAGAGTCGGTGAGTGAGGGGGACTGAGAGTCGGTGAGTGAGGGGGGACGGAGAGTCGGTGAGTTAGGGGGGACTGAGAGTCAGTGAGTGAGGGGGGACAGGGAGTGGATGAGTGAGTGGGACTGAGAGTCGATGAGTGAGAGGGGACGGAGAGTCGATGAGTGAGGGGGGACTGAGAGTCGGTGAGTGATGGTGGACGGAGAGTCGGTGAGTGAGGGGGGACGGAGAGTCGGTGAGTGAGGGGGACTGAGAGTCGGTGAGTGAGGGGGGACTGAGAGTCGGTGAGTGAGGGGGGACTGAGAGTCGGTAAGTGAGGGGGGTCTGAGAGTCGGTGAGTCAGGGGGACTGAGTGTCGGTGAGTGAGGGGGGACTGAGAGTCGGTGAGTGAGGGGGGACTGAGAGTCGGTGAGTGACGGGGGGACTGAGTCGCTGAGTGAGGGAGGACTGAGAGTCGGTGAGTGAGGGGGACTGAGAGTCGGTGAGTGAGGGGGGACTGAGAGTCGGTGAGTGAGTGGGGATTGAGAGTCGGTGAGTGAGGGGGGACTGAGAGTCGGTGAGTGAGGGGGGACTGAGAGTCGGTGAGTGAGGGGGACTGAGAGTCGGTGAGTGAGGGGGGACTGAGAGTCAGTGAGTGAGGGGGGATTGAGAGTCGGTGAGTGAGGGGGGATTGATAGTCGGCCAGTAAGGGGGGACTGAGTCGGTGAGTGAGGGGGGACTGAGAGTCGGTGAATGAGGGGGACTGAGAGTCAGTGAGTGAGGGGGGACTGACAGTCGGTGAGTGAGGGGGGACTGAGAGTCGGTGAGTGAGGGGGGACTGAGAGTCGGTGAGTGAGGGGGGACTGAGTCGGTGAGTGAGGGTGGACTGATTCGGTGAGTGAGGGTGGACTGATTCGGTGAGTGAGGGTGGACTGATTCGGTCAGTGAGGGGGGACTGAGTCGGTGAGTGAGGGGGGACTGAGTCGGTGAGTGAGGGGGGACTGAGTCGGTGAGTGAGGGGGGACTGAGAGTCGGTGAGTGAGGGGGGACTGAGAGTCGGTGAGTGAGGGGGGACTGAGAGTCGGTGATTGAGGGGGACTGAGAGTCGGTTAGTGAGGGGGGACTGAGAGTCAGTGAGTGAGGCGGGATTGAGATTCGGTGAGTGAGGGGGGACTGAGAGTCGGTGAGTGAGGGGGGACTGAGAGTCGGTGAGTGAGGGGGGACTGAGAGTCTGTGAGTGAGGGGGGACTGAGAGTCTGTGAGTGAGGGGGGACTGAGAGTCGGTGAGTGAGGGGACTGAGAGTCTGAGTGAGGGGGGACTGAGAGTCGGTGAGTGAGGGGGGACTGAGAGTCGGTGAGTGAGGGGGGACTGAGAGTCGGTGAGTGAGGGGGGACTGAGAGTCGGTGAGTGAGGGGGAACTGAGAGTCGGTGAGTGATGGGGGACTGAGTCGGTGAGTGAGGGGGACTGAGTCGGTGAGTGAGGGTGGACTGATTTGGTGAGTGAGAGGGGACTGTGTCGGTGAGCGAGGGGGGACTGAGCCGGTGAGTGAGGGGGGACTGAGTCGGTGAGTGAGGGGGGACTGAGTCGGTGAGCGAGGGGGGACTGAGAGTCGTTGAGCGAGGGGGCTACTGAGTCGGTGAGCGAGGGGGGGACTGAGAGTCGGTGAGTGAGGGGGGGAATGAGAGTCGGTGAGTGAGGGGGGGACTGAGTCGGTGAGTGAGGGGGACTGAGTGTCGGTGAGTGATGGGGGACTGAGAGTGGGTGGGTGAGGGTGACTGAGTCGGTGAGTGAGGGGGGACTGAGTCGGTGAGTGAGGGGGGACTGAGTCGGTGAGTGAGGGCGGACTGAGAGTCGGTGAGTGACGGGGGACTGAGAGACGGTGAGTGAGGGGGGACTGAGAGTCGGTGAGTGAGGGGGACTGAGAGTCGGTGAGTGAGGGGGGACTGAGAGTCGGTGAGTGAGGGGGGACTGAGAGTCGGTGAGTGAGGGGGGACTGAGAGTCGGTGAGTGAGGGGGGGACTGAGAGTCGGTGAGTGAGGGGGGACTGAGAGTCGGTGAGTGAGGGGGGACTGAGAGTCGGTGATTGAGGGGGTACTGATTCGGTGAGTGAGGGGGGACTGAGAGTCGGTTAGTGAGGGGGGACTGAGAGTCAGTGAGTGAGGCGGGATTGAGATTCGGTGAGTGAGGGGGGACTGAGAGTCGGTGAGTGAGGGGGGACTGAGAGTCGGTGAGTGAGGGGGACTGAGAGTCGGTGAGTGAGGGGGGACTGAGATTCGGTGACTGAGGGGGGGACTGAGAGTCGGTGAGTGAGGGGGGACTGAGTGTTGGTGAGTGAGGGGGGACTGAGAGTCCGTGAGTGAGGGGGAACTGAGAGTCAGTGAGTGAGGGGGGACTGAGAGTCAGTGAGTGAGGGGGGACTGAGAGTCAGTGAGTGAGGGGGGACTGAGAGTCTGAGTGAGGGGGGACTGAGAGTAGGTGAGTGAGGGGGGTCTGAGAGTCGGTGAGTGAGGGGGGACTGAGAGTCAGTGAGTGAGGGGGGACTGAGAGTCGGTGAGTGAGGGGGGTACTGAGAGTCGGTGAGTGAGGGGGGACTGAGTCGGTGAGTGAGGGGGGACTGAGAGTCGGTGAGTGAGGGGGAACTGAGAGTCGGTGAGTGAGGGGGCACTGAGAGTCTGTGAGTGAGGGGGGACTGAGAGTCGGTAAGTGAGGAGACTGAGAGTCTGTGAGTGAGGGGGGACTGATCTGGTGAGTACGTGGGGACTGAGAGTCGGTGAGTGACGGGGGACTGAGAGTCGGTGAGTGAGGGGGGACTGAGAGTCGGTGAGTGAGGGGGACTGAGAGTCGGTGAGTGAGGGGGGACTGAGAGTCGGTGAGTGAGGGGGTACTGAGAGTCGGTGAGTGAGGGGGGACTGAGAGT
Source organism: Somniosus microcephalus (assembly GCF_052327205.1). Taxonomy (NCBI): domain Eukaryota; kingdom Metazoa; phylum Chordata; class Chondrichthyes; order Squaliformes; family Somniosidae; genus Somniosus; species Somniosus microcephalus. Next base: position 176,766,736 of record NW_028225179.1, read on the forward strand.
CGGTGAGTGGGGGGGACTGAGAGTCGGTGAGTGAGGGGGGACTGAGTCGGTGAGTGAGGGGGGACTGTGTCGGTGAGTGAGGGTGGACTGATTTGGTGAGTGAGAGGGGACTGTGTCGGTGAGTGAGGGGGGACTGAGCCGGTGAGTGAGGGGGGACTGAGTCGGTGAGTGAGGGGGGACTGAGTCGGTGAGCGAGGGGGGACTGAGAGTCGTTGAGCGAGGGGGCTACTGAGTCGGTGAGCGAAGGGGGGACTGAGAGTCGGTGAGTGAGGGGGGGAATGAGAGTCGGTGAGTGAGGGGGGACTGAGTCGGTGAGTGAGGGGGACTGAGTGTCGGTGAGTGATGGGGGACTGATAGTGGGTGGGTGAGGGTGACTGAGTCGGTGAGTGAGGGGGGACTGAGTCGGTGAGTGAGGGGGGACTGAGTCGGTGAGTGAGGGCGGACTGAGAGTCGGTGAGTGACGGGGGACTGAGAGTCGGTGAGTGAGGGGGGACTGAGAGTCGGTGAGTGAGGGGGACTGAGAGTCGGTGAGTGAGGGGGGACTGAGAGTCGGTGAGTGAGGGGGGACTGAGAGTCGGTGAGTGAGGGGGGACTGAGAGTCGGTGAGTGAGGGGGGACTGAGAGTCGGTGAGTGAGGGGGGACTGAGAGTCGGTGAGTAAGGGGGGAATGAGAGTCGGTGAGTGAGGGGGGACTGAGAGTCGGTGAGTGAGGGGGACTGAGAGTCGGTGATTGAGGGGGTCTGAGAGTCGGTGAGTGAGGCGGGACTGAGAGTCGGTGAGTGAGGGGGGACGGAGAGTCGGTGAGTGAGGGGGACTGAGAGTCAGTGAGTGAGGGTGACTGAGAGTCGGTGAGTAAGGGAGGACTGAGAGTCGGTGAGTGAGGGGGTACTGAGAGTCGGTGAGTGAGGGGGACTGAGAGTCGGTGAGTTAGGGGGGACTGAGAGTCGGTGAGTGAGGGGGGACGGAGAGTCGGTGAGTGAGAGGGGACTGAGAGTCGGTGAGTGAGGGGGGACTGAGAGTCGGTGAGTGAGGGGGACTGAGAGTCGGTGAGTGAGGGGGGACGGAGAGTCGGTGAGTTAGGGGGGACTGAGAGTCAGTGAGTGAGGGGGGACAGAGAGTGGATGAGTGAGTGGGACTGAGAGTCGATGAGTGAGAGGGGACGGAGAGTCGATGAGTGAGGGGGGACTGAGAGTCGGTGAGTGATGGTGGACGGAGAGTCGGTGAGTGAGGGGGGACGGAGAGTCGGTGAGTGAGGGGGACTGAGAGTCGGTGAGTGAGGGGGGACTGAGAGTCGGTGAGTGAGGGGGGACTGAGAGTCGGTAAGTGAGGGGGGACTGAGAGTCGGTGAGTCAGGGGGACTGAGTGTCGGTGAGTGAGGGGGGACTGAGAGTCGGTGAGTAAGGGGGGAATGAGAGTCGGTGAGTGAGGGGGACTGAGAGTCGGTGATTGAGGGGGTCTGAGAGTCGGTGAGTGAGGGGGACTGAGAGTCGGTGAGTGAGGGGGGACTGAGAGTCGGTGAGTGAGGGGGGACTGAGAGTCGGTGAGTGAGGGGGGACTGAGAGTCGGTGAGTGAGGGGGGACTGAGAGTCGGTGAGTAAGGGGGGAATGAGAGTCGGTGAGTGAGGGGGGACTGAGAGTCGGTGAGTGAGGGGGACTGAGAGTCGGTGATTGAGGGGGTCTGAGAGTCGGTGAGTGAGGCGGGACTGAGAGTCGGTGAGTGAGGGGGGACGGAGAGTCGGTGAGTGAGGGGGACTGAGAGTCAGTGAGTGAGGGTGACTGAGAGTCGGTGAGTGAGGGAGGACTGAGAGTCGGTGAGTGAGGGGGTACTGAGAGTCGGTGAGTGAGGGGGACTGAGAGTCGGTGAGTTAGGGGGGACTGAGAGTCGGTGAGTGAGGGGGGACGGAGAGTCGGTGAGTGAGAGGGGACTGAGAGTCGGTGAGTGAGGGGGGACTGAGAGTCGGTGAGTGAGGGGGACTGAGAGTCGGTGAGTGAGGGGGGACGGAGAGTCGGTGAGTTAGGGGGGACTGAGAGTCAGTGAGTGAGGGGGGACAGAGAGTGGATGAGTGAGTGGGACTGAGAGTCGATGAGTGAGAGGGGACGGAGAGTCGATGAGTGAGGGGGGACTGAGAGTCGGTGAGTGATGGTGGACGGAGAGTCGGTGAGTGAGGGGGGACGGAGAGTCGGTGAGTGAGGGGGACTGAGAGTCGGTGAGTGAGGGGGGACTGAGAGTCGGTGAGTGAGGGGGGACTGAGAGTCGGTAAGTGAGGGGGGACTGAGAGTCGGTGAGTCAGGGGGACTGAGTGTCGGTGAGTGAGGGGGGACTGAGAGTCGGTGAGTGAGGGGGGACTGAGAGTCGGTGAGTGACGGGGGACTGAGTCGGTGAGTGAGGGAGGACTGAGAGTCGGTGAGTGAGGGGGACTGAGAGTCGGTGAGTGAGGGGGGACTGAGAGTCGGTGAGTGAGTGGGGATTGAGAGTCGGTGAGTGAGGGGGGACTGAGAGTCGGTGAGTGAGGGGGGACTGAGAGTCGGTGAGTGAGGGGGACTGAGAGTCGGTGAGTGAGGGGGGACTGAGAGTCAGTGAGTGAGGGGGGATTGAGAGTCGGTGAGTGAGGGGGGATTGATAGTCGGCCAGTAAGGGGGGACTGAGTCGGTGAGTGAGGGGGGACTGAGTGTCGGTGAATGAGGGGGACTGAGAGTCAGTGAGTGAGGGGGGACTGACAGTCGGTGAGTGAGGGGGGACTGAGAGTCGGTGAGTGAGGGGGGACTGAGAGTCGGTGAGTGAGGGGGGACTGAGTCGGTGAGTGAGGGTGGACTGATTCGGTGAGTGAGGGTGGACTGATTCGGTGAGTGAGGGTGGACTGATTCGGTCAGTGAGGGGGGACTGAGTCGGTGAGTGAGGGGGGACTGAGTCGGTGAGTGAGGGGGGACTGAGTCGGTGAGTGAGGGGGGACTGAGAGTCGGTGAGTGAGGGGGGACTGAGAGTCGGTGAGTGAGGGGGGACTGAGAGTCGGTGATTGAGGGGGACTGAGAGTCGGTGAGTGAGGGGGGACTGAGAGTCGGGGAGTGAGGGGGGACGGAGAGTCGGTGAGTGAGGGGGGACTGAGAGTCGGTGAGTTATGGGGGACTGAGAGTCGGTGAGTGAGGGGAGACTGAGAGTCGGTGAGTGACGGGGGACTGAGAATCGGTGAGTGAGGGGGGACTGATAGTCGGTGAGTGAGGGGGGACTGATAGTCGGTGAGTGAGGGGGGACTGAGAGTCGGTGAGTGAGGGAGGACGGAGAGTCGGTGAGTGAGGGGGGCTAAGAGTCGGTGAGTGAGGGGGGTCTGAGAGTCGGTGAGTGAGGGGGGACTGAGAGTCGGTGAGTGAGGGGGGACTGAGAGTCAGTGAGTGAGGGGGGGACGGAGAGTCGGTGAGTGAGGGGGGACTGAGAGTCGGTGATTGAGGGGGGACTGAGAGTCGGTGATTGAGGGGGTACTGATTCGGTGAGTGAGGGGGGACTGAGAGTCGGTTAGTGAGGGGGGACTGAGAGTCAGTGAGTGAGGCGGGATTGAGATTCGGTGAGTGAGGGGGGACTGAGAGTCGGTGAGTGAGGGGGGACTGAGAGTCGGTGAGTGAGGGGGACTGAGAGTCGGTGAGTGAGGGGGGACTGAGATTCGGTGACTGAGGGGGGGACTGAGAGTCGGTGAGTGAGGGGGGACTGAGTGTTGGTGAGTGAGGGGGGACTGAGAGTCCGTGAGTGAGGGGGAACTGAGAGTCAGTGAGTGAGGGGGGACTGAGAGTCAGTGAGTGAGGGGGGACTGAGAGTCAGTGAGTGAGGGGGGACTGAGAGTCTGAGTGAGGGGGGACTGAGAGTAGGTGAGTGAGGGGGGTCTGAGAGTCGGTGAGTGAGGGGGGACTGAGAGTCAGTGAGTGAGGGGGGACTGAGAGTCGGTGAGTGAGGGGGGTACTGAGAGTCGGTGAGTGAGGGGGGACTGAGTCGGTGAGTGAGGGGGGACTGAGAGTCGGTGAGTGAGGGGGAACTGAGAGTCGGTGAGTGAGGGGGCACTGAGAGTCTGTGAGTGAGGGGGGACTGAGAGTCGGTAAGTGAGGAGACTGAGAGTCTGTGAGTGAGGGGGGACTGATCTGGTGAGTACGTGGGGACTGAGAGTCGGTGAGTGAGGGGGGACTGAGAGTCGGTGAGTGAGGGGGGACTGAGAGTCGGTGAGTGAGGGGACTGAGAGTCTGAGTGAGGAGGGACTGAGAGTCGGTGAGTGAGGGGGGACTGAGAGTCGGTGAGTGAGGGGGTACTGAGAGTCGGTGAGTGAGGGGGGACTGAGAGTCGGTGAGTGGGGGGGGACTGAGAGTCGGTGAGTGAGGGGGGACTGAGTCGGTGAGTGAGGGTGGACTGATTCGGTGAGTGAGGGTGGACTGATTCGGTGAGTGAGGGTGGACTGATTCGGTGAGTGAGAGGGGACTGAGTCGGTGAGTGAGGGGGGACTGAGTCGGTGAGTGAGGGGGGACGGAGAGTCGGTGAGTGAGGGGGGCTAAGAGTCGGTGAGTGAGGGGGGTCTGAGAGTCGGTGAGTGAGGGGGACTGAGAGTCGGTGAGTGAGGGGGGACTGACAGTCGGTGAGTGAGGGGGGACTGAGAGTCGGTGAATGAGGGGGGACTGAGAGTCGGTGAGTGTGGGGGGACTGAGTCGGTGAGTGAGGGGGGACTGAGAGTCTGAGTGAGGGGGGCTGAGAGTCGGTGAGTGAGGGGGGAGTGTGAGTCTGTGAGTGAGGGGGGACTGAGAGTCAGTGAGTGAGGGGCGGACGGAGAGTCGGTGAGTGAGGGGGGACTGAGAGTCGGTGATTGAGGGGGGACTGATTCGGTGAGTGAGCGGGGACTGAGAGTCGGTTAGTGAGGGGGGACTGAGAGTCAGTGAGTGAGGCGGGATTGAGATTCGGTGAGTGAGGGGGGACTGAGAGTCGGTGAGTGAGGGGGGACTGAGAGTCGGTGAGTGAGGGGGGACTGAGAGTCTGTGAGTGAGGGGGGACTGAGAGTCTGTGAGTGAGGGGGGACTGAGAGTCGGTGAGTGAGGGGACTGAGAGTCTGAGTGAGGGGGGACTGAGAGTCGGTGAGTGAGGGGGGACTGAGAGTCGGTGAGTGAGGGGGGACTGAGAGTCGGTGAGTGAGGGGGGACTGAGAGTCGGTGAGTGAGGGGGAACTGAGAGTCGGTGAGTGATGGGGGACTGAGTCGGTGAGTGAGGGGGGACTGAGTCGGTGAGTGAGGGTGGACTGATTTGGTGAGTGAGAGGGGACTGTGTCGGTGAGCGAGGGGGGACTGAGCCGGTGAGTGAGGGGGGACTGAGTCGGTCAGTGAGGGGGGACTGAGTCGGTGAGCGAGGGGGGACTGAGAGTCGTTGAGCGAGGGGGCTACTGAGTCGGTGAGCGAGGGGGGGACTGAGAGTCGGTGAGTGAGGGGGGGAATGAGAGTCGGTGAGTGAGGGGGGGACTGAGTCGGTGAGTGAGGGGGACTGAGTGTCGGTGAGTGATGGGGGACTGAGAGTGGGTGGGTGAGGGTGACTGAGTCGGTGAGTGAGGGGGGACTGAGTCGGTGAGTGAGGGGGGACTGAGTCGGTGAGTGAGGGCGGACTGAGAGTCGGTGAGTGACGGGGGACTGAGAGTCGGTGAGTGAGGGGGGACTGAGAGTCGGTGAGTGAGGGGGACTGAGAGTCGGTGAGTGAGGGGGGACTGAGAGTCGGTGAGTGAGGGGGGACTGAGAGTCGGTGAGTGAGGGGGGACTGAGAGTCGGTGAGTGAGGGGGGACTGAGAGTCGGTGAGTGAGGGGGGACAGAGAGTCGGTGAGTGAGGGGGGAATGAGAGTCGGTGAGTGAGTTGGGAATTGAGAGTCGGTGAGTGAGGGGGACTGAGAGTCGGTGATTGAGGGGGACTGAGAGTCGGTGAGTGAGGCGGGACTGAGAGTCGGTGAGTGAGGGGGGACGGAGAGTCAGTGAGTGAGGGGGACTGAGAGTCATTGAGTGAGGGTGACTGAGAGTCGGTGAGTGAGGGAGGAATGAGAGGCGGTGAGTGAGGGGGTACTGAGAGTCGGTGAGTGAGGGGGACTGAGAGTCGGTGAGTTAGGGGGGACTGAGAGTCGGTGAGTGAGGGGGGACGGAGAGTCGGTGAGTGAGAGGGGACTGAGAGTCGGTGAGTGAGGGGGGACTCAGAGTCGGTGAGTGAGGGGGACTGAGAGTCGGTGAGTGAGGGGGGACGGAGAGTCGGTGAGTTAGGGGGGACTGAGAGTCAGTGAGTGAGGGGGGACAGAGAGTGGATGAGTGAGTGGGACTGAGAGTCGATGAGTGAGAGGGGACGGAGAGTCGATGAGTGAGGGGGGACTGAGAGTCGGTGAGTGATGGTGGACGGAGAGTCGGTGAGTGAGGGGGGACGGAGAGTCGGTGAGTGAGGGGGACTGAGAGTCGGTGAGTGAGGGGGGACTGAGAGTCGGTGAGTGAGGGGGGACTGAGAGTCGGTAAGTGAGGGGGGACTGAGAGTCGGTGAGTGAGGGGGACTGAGTGTCGGTGAGTGAGGGGGGACTGAGAGTCGGTGAGTGAGGGGGGACTGAGTCGGTGAGTGAGGGAGGACTGAGAGTCGGTGAGTGAGGGGGGACTGAGAGTCGGTGAGTGAGGGGGGAGTGAGAGTCGGTGAGTGAGTGGGGATTGAGAGTCGGTGAGTGAGGGGGGACTGAGAGTCGGTGAGTGAGGGGGGACTGAGAGTCGGTGAGTGAGAGGGACTGAGAGTCCGTGAGTAAGGGGGGACTGAGAGTCAGTGAGTGAGGGGGGATTGAGAGTCGGTGAGTGAGGGGGGATTGATAGTCGGCCAGTAAGGGGGGACTGAGTCGGTGAGTGAGGGGGGACTGAGAGTCGGTGAATGAGGGGGACTGAGAGTCGGTGAGTGAGGGGGGACTGACAGTCGGTGAGTGAGGGGGGACTGAGAGTCGGTGAGTGAGGGGGGACTGAGAGTCGGTGAGTGAGGGGGGACTGAGTCGGTGAGTGAGGGTGGACTGATTCGGTGAGTGAGGGTGGACTGATTCGGTGAGTGAGGGTGGACTGATTCGGTGAGTGAGGGGGGACTGAGTCGGTGAGTGAGGGGGGACTGAGTCGGTGAGTGAGGGGGGACTGAGAGTCGGTGAGTGAGGGGGGACTGAGAGTCGGTGAGTGAGGGGGGACTGAGAGTCGGTGATTGAGGGGGACTGAGAGTCGGTGAGTGAGGGGGGACTGAGAGTCGGGGAGTGAGGGGGGACGGAGAGTCGGTGAGTGAGGGGGGACTGAGAGTCGGTGAGTTAGGGGGGACTGAGAGTCGGTGAGTGAGGGGAGACTGAGAGTCGGTGAGTGACGGGGGACTGAGAATCGGTGAGTGAGGGGGGACTGACAGTCGGTGAGTGAGGGGGGACCGATCGTCGGTGAGTGAGGGGGGACTGAGAGTCGGTGAGTGAGGGGGGACGGAGAGTCAGTGAGTGAGGGGGGCTGAGAGTCGGTGAGTGAGGGGGGTCTGAGAGTCGGTGAGTGAGGGGGGACTGAGAGTCGGTGAGTGAGGGGGGACTGAGAGTCAGTGAGTGAGGGGGGGACGGAGAGTCGGTGAGTGAGGGGGGACTGAGAGTCGGTGATTGAGGGGGGACTGAGAGTCGGTGATTGAGGGGGTAATGATTCGGTGAGTGAGGGGGGACTGAGAGTCGGTAAGTGAGGGGGGAGTGAGAGTCAGTGAGTGAGGCGGGATTGAGATTCGGTGAGTGAGGGGGGATTTAGAGTCGGTGAGTGAGGGGGTACTGAGAGTCGGTGAGTGAGGGGGACTGAGAGTCGGTGAGTGAGGGGGGACTGAGATTCGGTGACTGAGGGGGGGACTGAGAGTCGGTGAGTGAGGGGGGACTGAGTGTTGGTGAGTGAGGGGGGACTGAGAGTCCGTGAGTGAGGGGGAACTGAGAGTCGGTGAGTGAGGGGGGGACTGAGAGTCAGTGAGTGAGGGGGGACTGAGAGTCAGTGAGTGAGGGGGGGACTGAGAGTCTGAGTGAGGGGGGACTGAGAGTAGGTGAGTGAGGGGGGGTCTGAGAGTCGGTGAGTGAGGGGAACTGAGAGTCAGTGAACGAGGGGGGACTGAGAGTCGGTGAGTGAGGGGGGTACTGAGAGTCGGTGAGTGAGGGGGGACTGAGTCGGTGAGTGAGGGGGGACTGAGAGTCGGTGAGTGAGGGGGAACTGAGAGTCGGTGAGTGAGGGGGCACTGAGAGTCTGTGAGTGAGGGGGGACTGAGAGTCGGTAAGTGAGGAGACTGAGAGTCTGTGAGTGAGGGGGGACTGATTTGGTGAGTACGTGGGGACTGAGAGTCGGTGAGTGAGGGGGAACTGAGAGTCGGTGAGTGAGGGGACTGAGAGTCTGAGTGAGGAGGGACTGAGAGTCGGTGAGTGAGGGGGTCTGAGAGTCGGTGAGTGAGGGGGGACTGAGAGTCGGTGAGTGAGGGGGGACTGAGAGTCGGTGAGTGGGGGGGGACTGAGAGTCGGTGAGTGAGGGGGGACTGAGTCGGTGAGTGAGGGTGGACTGATTCGGTGAGTGAGGGTGGACTGATTCGGTGAGTGAGAGGGGACTGAGTCGGTGAGTGAGGGGGGACTGAGTCGGTGAGTGAGGGGGGACTGAGTCGGTGAGTGAGGGGGGACTGAGAGTCGGTGAGTGAGGAGGGGACTGAGAGTCGGTGAGTGAGGGGGGACTGAGTCGGTGAGTGAGGGGGGACTGAGTCGGTGAGTGAGGGGGGACGGAGTCGGTGAGTGAGGGGGGACTGAGTCGGTGAGTGAGGGGTGACTGAGTAGGTGAGTGAGGGGGGACTGAGTCTGAGTGAGGGGGGACTGAGAGTCGGTGAGTGTGGGGGGACTGAGAGTCGGTGAGTGAGGGGGGACTGAGTCGGTGAGTGAGGGGGGACTGAGTCGGTGAGTGAGGGGGGACTGAGTCGGTGAGCGAGGGGGGACTGAGAGTCGGTGAGCGAGGGGGGTACTGAGTCGGTGAGCGAGGGGGGGACTGAGAGTCGGTGAGCGAGGGGGGGACTGAGAGTCGGTGAGTGAGGGGGGACTGAGTCGGTGAGTGAGGGGGGACTGAGTCGGTGAGTGAGGGCGGACTGAGAGTCGGTGAGTGACGGGGGACTGAGAGCCGGTGAGTGAGGGGGGACGGAGTCGGTGAGTGAGTGGGGACTGAGTCGGTGAGTGAGGGGTGACTGAGTAGGTGAGTGAGGGGGGACTGAGTCTGAGTGAGGGGGGACTGAGAGTCGGTGAGTGTGGGGGGACTGAGAGTCGGTGAGTGAGGGGGACTGAGTCGGTGAGTGAGGGGCGACTGAGTCGGTGAGTGAGGGGGGACTGAGTCGGTGAGCGAGGGGGGACTGAGAGTCGGTGAGCGAGGGGGGTACTGAGTCGGTGAGCGAGGGGGGGACTGAGAGTCGGTGAGCGAGGGGGGGACTGAGAGTCGGTGAGTGAGGGGGGACTGAGTCGGTGAGTGAGGGGGGACTGAGTCGGTGAGTGAGGGCGGACTGAGAGTCGGTGAGTGACGGGGGACTGAGAGCCGGTGAGTGAGGGGGGACTGAGAGTCGGTGAGTGAGGGGGGACTGAGAGTCGGTGAGTGAGGGGGGACTGAGAGTCGGTGAGTGAGGGGGGACTGAGAGTCGGTGAGTGAGGGGGGACTGAGAGTCGGTGAGTGAGGGGGGACTGAGAGTCGGTGAGTGAGGGGGGACTGAGAGTCGGTGAGTGAGGGGGGACTGAGAGTCGGTGAGTGAGGGGGGACTGAGAGTCGGTGAGTGAGGGGGGACTGAGATTCGGTGAGTGAGGGGGACTGAGAGTCGGTGATTGAGGGGGACTGAGAGTCAGTGAGTGCGGGTGACTGAGAGTCGGTGAGTGAGGGAGGACTGAGAGTCGGTGAGTGAGGGGGTACTGAGAGTCAGTGAGTGAGGGGGTACTGAGAGTCGGTGAGTGAGGGGGGATGGCGGTGAGTGAGGGGGGACTGAGAGTCGGTGAGTGAGGGGGGACTGAGAGTCGGTGAGTGAGGGGGGACTGAGAGTCGGTGAGTGAGGGGGGACTGAGAGTCGGTGAGTGAGGGGGGACTGAGAGTCGGTGAGTGAGGGGGGACTGAGAGTCGGTGAGTGAGGGGGACTGATAGTCGGTGAGTGAGGGGGCACTGAGAGTCGGTGAGTGAGGTGAGACTGAGAGTCGGTGAGTGACGGGGGACTGAGAATCGGTGAGTGCGGGGGGACTGAGAGTCGGTGAGTGAGGGGGGACTGATAGTCGGTGAGTGAGGGGGGACTGATAGTCGGTGAGTGAGGGGGGACTGAGAGTCGGTGAGTGAGGGGGGACGCAGATTCGGTGAGTTAGGGGGGACTGAGAGTCAGTGAGTGAGGGGGGACTGAGAGTGGATGAGTGAGTGGGACTGAGAGTCGATGAGTGAGAGGGGACGGAGAGTCGATGAGTGAGGGGGGACTGAGAGTCGGTGAGTGAGGGTGGACGGAGAGTCGGTGAGTGAGGGGGACTGAGAGTCGGTGAGTGAGGGGGACTGAGAGTCGGTGAGTGAGGGGGGACTGAGAGTCGGTGAGTGAGGGGGGACTGAGAGTCGGTGAGTGAGGGGGACTGAGTGTCGGTGAGTGAGGGGGGACTGAGAGTCGGTGAGTGAGGGGCTACTGAGTCGGTGAGTGAGGGGGGACTGAGTCGGTGAGTGAGGGGGGACTGAGAGTCGGTGAGTGAAGGGGGATTGAGAGTCGGTGAGTGAGGGGGGACTGAGAGTCGGTGAGTGAGGGGGGACTGAGAGTCGGTGAGTGAGGGGGACTGAGAGTCGGTGAGTGAGGGGGGACTGACAGTCGGTGAGTGAGGGGGGACTGAGAGTCGGTGAATGAGGGGGGACTGAGAGTCGGTGAGTGTGGGGGGACTGAGTCGGTGAGTGAGGGGGGACTGAGAGTCTGAGTGAGGGGGGGCTGAGAGTCGGTGAATGAGGGGGGTCTGAGAGTCGGTGAGTGAGGGGGTACTGAGAGTCGGTGAGTGAGGGGGGACTGAGAGTCAGTGAGTGAGGGGGGGACGGAGAGTCGGTGAGTGAGGGGGGACTGAGAGTCGGTGATTGAGGGGGGACTGATTCGGTGAGTGAGGGGGGACTGAGAGTCGGTTAGTGAGGGGGGACTGAGAGTCGGTGAGTGAGGGGGGACTGAGAGTCGGTGAGTGAGGGGGGACTGAGAGTCTGTGAGTGAGGGGGGACTGAGAGTCGGTGAGTGAGGGGTCTGAGAGTCTGAGTGAGGGGGGACTGAGAGTCTGTGCGTGAGGGGGGACTGAGTGTCGGTGAGTGAGGGGGGACTGAGAGTCGGTGATTGAGGGGGGACTGAGAGTCGGTGAGTGAGGGGGGACTGAGAGTCGGTGAGTGAGGGGGGACTGAGTCGGTGAGTGAGGGTGGACTGATTCGGTGAGTGAGGGTGGACTGATTCGGTGAGTGAGGGTGGACTGATTCGGTGAGTGAGGGTGGACTGATTCGGTGAGTGAGGGGGGACTGAGTCGGTGAGTGAGGGGAGACTGAGTCGGTGAGTGAGGGGGGACTGAGTCGGTGAGTGAGGGGGGACTGAGAGTCGGTGAGTGAGGAGGGGACTGAGAGTCGGTGAGTGAGGGGGGACTGAGTCGGTGAGTGAGGGGGGACTGAGTCGGTGAGTGAGGGGGGACTGAGTCGGTGAGTGAGGGGGGACTGAGTCGGTGAGTGAGGGGGGACTGAGTAGGTGTGTGAGGGGGGACTGAGTCTGAGTGAGGGGGGACTGAGAGTTGGTGAGTGAGGGGGGACTGAGAGTCGGTGAGTGAGGGGGGACTGAGTCGGTGAGTGAGGGGGGACTGAGTCGGTGAGTGAGGTGGGACTGAGTCGGTGAGCGAGGGGGGACTGAGAGTCGGTGAGCGAGAAGGGTACTGAGTCGGTGAGCGAGGGGGGGACTGAGAGTCGGTGAGCGAGGGGGGGACTGAGAGTCGGTGAGTGAGGGGGGACTGAGTCGGTGAGTGAGGGGGACTGAGTGTCGGTGAGTGATGGGGGACTGAGAGTGGGTGAGTGAGGGTGAATGAGTCGGTGAGTGAGGGGGGACTGAGTCGGTGAGTGAGGGGGGACTGAGTCGGTGAGTGAGGGGGTACTGAGTCGGTGAGTGAGGGCGGACTGAGAGTCGGTGAGTGACGGGGGACTGAGAGTCGGTGAGTGAGGGGGGACTGAGAGTCGGTGAGTGAGGGGGGACTGAGAGTCGGTGAGTGAGGGGGGACTGAGAGACGGTGAGTGACGGGGGACTGAGATTCGGTGAGTGAGGGGGGACTGAGAGTCGGTGAGTGAGGGGGGACTGAGAGTCGGTGAGTGAGGGGGGACTGAGAGACGGTGAGTGAGGGGGACTGAGAGTCGGTGAGCGAGGGGGGACTGAGAGTCGGTGAGTGAGGGGGGGCTTAGAGTCGGTGAGTGAGGGGGGACTGAGAATCGGTGAGTGAGGGGGGACTGAGAGTCGGTGATTGAGGGCGACTGAGAGTCGGTGAGTGAGGGGGGACTGAGAGTCGGTGAGTGAGAGGGACTGAGAGTCGGTGAGTGAGGCGGGATTGAGATTCGGTGAGTGAGGGGTGACTGAGAGTCGGTGAGTGAGGGGGGACTGAGAGTCGGTGATTGAGGGGGGACTGAGAGTCGGTGAGTGAGAGGGGACTGAGAGTCGGTGAGTGAGGGGGGACTGAGAATCGGTGATTGAGGGGGGACTGAGAGTCGGTGAGTGAGGGGGGACTGAGAGTCGGTGATTGAGGGCGACTGAGAGTCGGTGAGTGAGGGGGGACTGAGAGTCGGTGAGTGAGGGGGACTGAGAGTCAGTGAGTGAGGCGGGATTGAGATTCGGTGAGTGAGGGTGGACTGAGAGTCGGTGAGTGAGGGGGGACTGAGAGTCTATGAGTGAGGGGGGACTGAGAGTCGGTGAGTGAGGGGACTGAGAGTCTGAGTGAGGGGGGACTGAGAGTCGGTGATTGAGGGGGGACTGAGAGTCGGTGAGTGAGGGGGGACTGATTCGGTGAGTGAGGGTGGACTGATTCGGTGAGTGAGGGTGGACTGATTCGGTGAGTGAGGGGGGACTGAGTCGGTGAGTGAGGGGGGACTGAGTCGGTGAGTGAGGGGGGACTGAGTCGGTGAGTGAGGGGGGACTGAGAGTCGGTGAGTGAGGAGGGGACTGAGAGTCGGTGAGTGAGGGGGGACTGAGTCGGTGAGTGAGGGGGACTGAGTCGGTGAGTGAGGGGGGACGGAGTCGGTGAGTGAGGGGGGACTGAGTCGGTGAGTGAGGGGGGACTGAGTAGGTGAGTGAGGGGGGACTGAGTCTGAGTGAGGGGGGACTGAGAGTCGGTGAGTGATGGGGGACTGAGTCGGTGAGTGAGGGGGGACTGAGTCGCTGAGCGAGGGGGGACTGAGAGTCGGTGAGCGAGGGGGGTACTGAGTCGGTGAGCGAGGGGGGGACTGAGAGTCGGTGAGCGAGGGGGGGACTGAGAGTCGGTGAGTGAGGGGGGACTGAGAGTCGATGAGTGAGGGGGGATGGCGGTGGGTGAGGGGGGACTGAGAGTCGGTGAGTGAGGGGGGACTGAGAGTCGGTGAGTGAGGGGGGACTGAGAGTCGGTGAGTGAGGGGTGACTGAGAGTCGGTGAGTGAGGGGGGACTGAGAGTCGGTGAGTGAGGGGGGACTGAGAGTCGGTGAGTGAGGGGGGACTGAGAGTCGGTGAGTGAGGAGGGACGGAGAGTCGGTGAGTGAGGGGGGACTGAGAGTCGGTGAGTGAGGGGGGACTGAGAGTCGGTGAGTGAGGGGGACTGATAGTCGGTGAGTGAGGGGGGACTGAGAGTCGGTGAGTGAGGTGAGACTGAGAGTCGGTGAGTGACGGGGGACTGAGAATCGGTGAGTGAGGGGGGACTGAGAGTCGGTGAGTGAGGGGGTACTGATAGTCGGTGAGTGAGGGGGGACTGATAGTAGGTGAGTGAGGGGGGACTGAGAGTCGGTGAGTGAGGGGGGACGGAGAGTCGGTGAGTTAGGGGGGACTGAGAGTCAGTGAGTGAGGGGGGACTGAGAGTGGATGAGTGAGTGGGACTGAGAGTCGATGAGTGAGAGGGGACGGAGAGTCGATGAGTGAGGGGGGACTGAGAGTCGGTGAGTGAGGGTGGACGGAGAGTCGGTGAGTGAGGGGGACAGAGAGTCGGTGAGTGAGGGGACTGAGAGTCTGAGTGAGGGGGGACTGAGAGTCGGTGAGTGAGGGGGGACTGAGTGTCGGTGAGTGAGGGGGGACTGAGAGTCGGTGAGTGAGGGGGGACTGAGAGTCGGTGAGTGAGGGGGGCCTGAGAGTCGGTGAGTGAGGGGGGACTGAGTCGGTGAGTGAGGGTGGACTGATTCGGTGAGTGAGGGTGGACTGATTCGGTGAGTGAGGGGGACTGAGAGTCGGTGAGTGAGGGAGGACTGAGAGTCAGTGAGTGAGGGGGGACTGAGAGTGGATGAGTGAGTGGGACTGAGAGTCGATGAGTGAGAGGGGACGGAGAGTCGATGAGTGAGGGGGGACTGAGAGTCGGTGAGTGATGGTGGACGGAGAGTCGGTGAGTGAGGGGGGACGGAGAGTCGGTGAGTGAGGGGGACTGAGATTCGGTGAGTGAGGGGGACTGAGTGTCGGTGAGTGAGGGGGGACTGAGAGTCGGTGAGTGAGGGGGGACTGAGAGTCGGTGAGTGAGGGGGGACTGAGAGTCGGTGAGTGAGGGGTGACTGAGAGTCGGTGAGTGAGGGGGACTGAGTGTCGGTGAGTTAGGGGGGACTGAGAGTCGGTGAGTGAGGGGGACTGAGAGTCCGTGAGTAAGGGGGGACTGAGTCGGTGAGTGAGGGGGTACTGAGAGTCGGTGAGTGAGGGGGACTGAGAGTCGGTGAGTGAGGGGGGACTGAGAGTCGGTGAGTGAGGGGGGATGGAGAGTCGGTGAGTGAGGGGGGACTGAGAGTCGGTGAGTGAGGGGGGACTGAGAGTCGGTGTGTGAGGGGGACTGAGAGTCGGTGAGTGAGGGGGGACTGAGAGTCAGTGAGTGAGGGGGGATTGAGAGTCGGTGAGTGAGGGGGGATTGATAGTCGGTCAGTGAGGGGGGACTGAGTCGGTGAGTGAGGGGGGACTGAGAGTTGGTGAATGAGGGGGACTGAGAGTCGGTGAGTGAGGGGGGACTGACAGTCGGTGAGTGAGGGGGGACTGAGAGTCGCTGAGTGAGGGGGGACTGAGAGTCGGTGAGTGAGGGGGGACTGAGTCGGTGAGTGAGGGTGGACTGATTCGGTGAGTGAGGGTGGACTGATTCGGTGAGTGAGGGTGGACTGATTCGGTGAGTGAGGGGGGACTGAGGCGGTGAGTGAGGGGGGACTGAGTCGGTGAGTGAGGGGGGACTGAGAGTCGGTGAGTGAGGGGGGACTGAGAGTCGGTGATTGAGGGGGACTGAGAATCGGTGAGTGAGGGGGGACTGAGAGTCGGGGAGTGAGGGGGGACGGAGAGTCGGTGAGTGAGGGGGGACTGAGAGTCGGTGAGTTAGGGGGGACTGAGAGTCGGTGAGTGAGGGGAGACTGAGAGTCGGTGAGTGACGGGGGACTGAGAATCGGTGAGTGAGGGGGGACTGATAGTCGGTGAGTGAGGGGGGAATGATAGTCGGTGAGTGAGGGGGGACTGAGAGTCGGTGAGTGAGGGGGGACGGAGAGTCGGTGAGTGAGGGGGCTAAGAGTTGGTGAGTGAGGGGGGTCTGAGAGTCGGTGAGTGAGGGGGGACTGAGAGTCGGTGAGTGAGGGGGGACTGAGAGTCAGTGAGTGAGGGGGGGACGGAGAGTCGGTGAGTGAGGGGGTGCTGAGAGTCGGTGATTGAGGGAGTACTGAGAGTCGGTGATTGAGGGGGTACTGATTCGGTGAGTGAGGGGGGACTGAGAGTCGGTTAGTGAGGGGGGACTGAGAGTCAGTGAGTGAGGCGGGATTGAGATTCGGTGAGTGAGGGGGGACTGAGAGTCGGTGAGTGAGGAGGGACTGAGAGTCGGTGAGTGAGGGGGACTGAGAGTCGGTGAGTGAGGGGGGGACTGAGAGTCGGTGAGTGAGGGAGGACTGAGATTCGGTGACTGAGGGGGGGACTGAGAGTCGGTGAGTGAGGGGGGACTGAGTGTTGGTGAGTGAGGGGGGACTGAGAGTCCGTGAGTGAGGGGGAACTGAGAGTCGGTGAGTGAGGGGGGACTGAGAGTCAGTGAGTGAGGGGGGACTGAGCGTCAGTGAGTGAGGGGGGACTGAGAGTCTGAGTGAGGGGGGACTGAGAGTAGGTGAGTGAGGGGGGGTCTGAGAGTCGGTGAGTGAGGGGGGACTGAGAGTCAGTGAGTGAGGGGGGACTGAGAGTCGGTGAGTGAGGGGGGTACTGAGAGTCGGTGAGTGAGGGGGGACTGAGTCGGTGAGTGAGGGGGGACTGAGATTCGGTGAGTGAGGGGGGACTGAGAGTCGGTGAGTGAGGGGGGACTGAGAGTCGGTAAGTGAGGAGACTGAGAGTCTGGGAGTGAGGGGGGACTGATTTGGTGAGTACGTGGGGACTGAGAGTCGGTGAGTGAGGGGGGACTGAGAGTCAGTGAGTGAGGGGGGACTGAGAGTCGGTGAGTGAGGGGGGACTTAGTCGGTGAGTGAGGGGGGACTGAGAGTCGGTGAGTGAGGGGGGACTGAGAGTCGGGGAGTGAGGGGGGACTGAGAGTCGGTGAGTGAGGGGGGACTGAGAGTCGGTGAGTGAGGGGGGACTTAGTCGGTGAGTGAGGGGGGACTGAGAGTCGGTGAGTGAGGGGGGACTGAGAGTCGGTGAGTGAGGGGGGACTGAGAGTCGGTGAGTGAGGGGGGACTGAGAGTCGGTGAGTGAGGGGGGACAGAGAGTCGGTGAGTGAGGGGAGACTGAGAGTCGGTGAGTGAGGGGGTACTGAGAGTCGGTGAGTGAGGGGGGACTGAGAGTCGGTGAGTGAGGGGGGACTGAGAGTCGGTGAGTGAGGGGAGACTGAGTGTCGGTGAGTGAGGGGGGACTGAGAGTCGGTGAGTGAGGGGGGACTGAGAGTCGGTGAGTGAGGAGGGACTGAGATCGGTGAGTGAGGGGGGACTGAGAGTCTGTGAGTGAGGGGGAACTGAGAGTCGGTGAGTGAGGGGGGACTGAGAGTCAGTGAGTGAGGGGGGACTGAGAGTCGGTGAGTGAGGGGGGACTGAGAGTCTGAGTGAGGGGGGACTGAGAGTCAGTGAGTGAGGGGGGACTGAGAGTCTGAGTGAGGGGGGACTGAGAGTCGGTGAGTGAGGGGGGACTGAGAGTCGGTGAGTGAGTGCGAATGAGAGTCGGTGAGTGAGGGGGGACTGAGAGTCGGTGAGTGAGGGGGGACAGAGTGTCGGTGAGTGAGGGGGGAATGAGAGTCAGTGAGTGAGGGGGACTGAGAGTCTGTGAGTGAGGGGGGACTGAGAGTCGGTGAGTGAGGGGGACTGAGAGTCTGAGTGAGGGGGGACTGAGAGTCGGTGAGTGAGGGGGAACTGAGGGTCGGTGTGTGAGGGGGGACTGAGAATCAGTGAGTGAGGGGGGACAGAGAGTCGGTGAGTGAGGGGGGACTGAGAGTCGGTGAGTGAGGGGGGACTGAGAGTCTGTGAGTGAGGGGGGACTGAGAGTCGGTGAGTGAGGGGGGACTGAGAGTCGGTGAGTGAGGGGAGACGGAGAGTCGGTGAGAGGTGGGGGGACTGAGTGTCGGTGAGTGAGGGGGGACGGAGAATCAGTGAGTGAGGGGGGACTGAGAGACAGTGAGTGAGGGGGACTGAGAGTCGGTGAGTGAGGGAGAGACTGAGAGTCGGTGAGTGAGGGGGGACTGAGAGTCTGTGAGTGAGGATGGACTGAGAGTCGGTGAGCGAGGGGGGACTGAGAGTCGGTGAGTGAGGGAGAGACTGAGAGTCGGTGAGTGAGGGGGGACTGAGAGTCGGTGAGTGAGGGGGGACTGAGAGTCGGTGAGTGAGTGGGGACTGAGAGTCGTTGAGTGAGGGGGGACTGAGAGTCGGTGAGTGAGGGGGGACTGAGAGTCGGTGAGTGAGGGGGGACTGAGAGTCGGTGAGTGAGGGGGGACTGAGAGTCGGTGAGTGAGGGGAGACTGAGAGTCGGTGAGTGAGGGGGGACTGAGAGTCGGTGAGTGAGGGGGGACTGAGAGTCGGTGAGTGAGGGGGGACTGAGAGTCGGTGAGTGAGGGGAGACTGAGTGTCGGTGAGTGAGGGGGGACTGAGAGTCGGTGAGTGAGGGGGGACTGAGAGTCGGTGAGTGAGGAGGGACTGAGATCGGTGAGTGAGGGGGGACTGAGAGTCTGTGAGTGAGGGGGAACTGAGAGTCGGTGAGTGAGGGGGGACTGAGAGTCGGTGAGGGAGGGGGGACTGAGAGTCAGTGAGTGAGGGGGGACTGAGAGTCTGAGTGAGGGGGGACTGAGAGTCGGTGAGTGAGGGGGGACTGAGAGTCGGTGAGTGAGTGCGAATGAGAGTCGGTGAGTGAGGGGGGACTGAGAGTCGGTGAGTGAGGGGGGACTTAGTCGGTGAGTGAGGGGGGACTGAGAGTCGGTGAGTGAGGGGGGACTGAGAGTCGGGGAGTGAGGGGGGACTGAGAGTCGGTGAGTGAGGGGGGACTGAGAGTCGGTGAGTGAGGGGGGACTAAGTCGGTGAGTGAGGGGGGACTGAGAGTCGGTGAGTGAGGGGGGACTGAGAGTCGGTGAGTGAGGGGGGACTGAGAGTCGGTGAGTGAGGGGGGACTGAGAGTCGGTGAGTGAGGGGGGACAGAGAGTCGGTGAGTGAGGGGAGACTGAGAGTCGGTGAGTGAGGGGGTACTGAGAGTCGGTGAGTGAGGGGGGACTGAGAGTCGGTGAGTGAGGGGGGACTGAGAGTCGGTGAGTGAGGGGAGACTGAGTGTCGGTGAGTGAGGGGGGACTGAGAGTCGGTGAGTGAGGGGGGACTGAGAGTCAGTGAGTGAGGAGGGACTGAGATCGGTGAGTGAGGGGGGACTGAGAGTCTGTGAGTGAGGGGGAACTGAGAGTCGGTGAGTGAGGGGGGACTGAGAGTCAGTGAGTGAGGGGGGACTGAGAGTCGGTGAGTGAGGGGGGACTGAGAGTCTGAGTGAGGGGGGACTGAGAGTCAGTGAGTGAGGGGGGACTGAGAGTCTGAGTGAGGGGGGACTGAGAGTCGGTGAGTGAGGGGGGACTGAGAGTCGGTGAGTGAGTGCGAATGAGAGTCGGTGAGTGAGGGGGGACTGAGAGTCGGTGAGTGAGGGGGGACAGAGTGTCGGTGAGTGAGGGGGGAATGAGAGTCAGTGAGTGAGGGGGACTGAGAGTCTGTGAGTGAGGGGGGACTGAGAGTCGGTGAGTGAGGGGGACTGAGAGTCTGAGTGAGGGGGGACTGAGAGTCGGTGAGTGAGGGGGAACTGAGGGTCGGTGTGTGAGGGGGGACTGAGAATCAGTGAGTGAGGGGGGACAGAGAGTCGGTGAGTGAGGGGGGACTGAGAGTCGGTGAGTGAGGGGGGACTGAGAGTCTGTGAGTGAGGGGGGACTGAGAGTCGGTGAGTGAGGGGGGACTGAGAGTCGGTGAGTGAGGGGAGACGGAGAGTCGGTGAGAGGTGGGGGGACTGAGTGTCGGTGAGTGAGGGGGGACGGAGAATCAGTGAGTGAGGGGGGACTGAGAGACAGTGAGTGAGGGGGACTGAGAGTCGGTGAGTGAGGGAGAGACTGAGAGTCGGTGAGTGAGGGGGGACTGAGAGTCTGTGAGTGAGGATGGACTGAGAGTCGGTGAGCGAGGGGGGACTGAGAGTCGGTGAGTGAGGGAGAGACTGAGAGTCGGTGAGTGAGGGGGGACTGAGAGTCGGTGAGTGAGGGGGGACTGAGAGTCGGTGAGTGAGGGGGGACTGAGAGTCGTTGAGTGAGGGGGGACTGAGAGTCGGTGAGTGAGGGGGGACTGAGAGTCGGTGAGTGAGGGGGGACTGAGAGTCGGTGAGTGAGGGGGGACTGAGAGTCGGTGAGTGAGGGGAGACTGAGAGTCGGTGAGTGAGGGGGGACTGAGAGTCGGTGAGTGAGGGGGGACTGAGAGTCGGTGAGTGAGGGGGGACTGAGAGTCGGTGAGTGAGGGGAGACTGAGTGTCGGTGAGTGAGGGGGGACTGAGAGTCGGTGAGTGAGGGGGGACTGAGAGTCGGTGAGTGAGGAGGGACTGAGATCGGTGAGTGAGGGGGGACTGAGAGTCTGTGAGTGAGGGGGAACTGAGAGTCGGTGAGTGAGGGGGGACTGAGAGTCGGTGAGGGAGGGGGGACTGAGAGTCAGTGAGTGAGGGGGGACTGAGAGTCTGAGTGAGGGGGGACTGAGAGTCGGTGAGTGAGGGGGGACTGAGAGTCGGTGAGTGAGTGCGAATGAGAGTCGGTGAGTGAGGGGGGACTGAGAGTCGGTGAGTGAGGGGGGACTGAGTGTCGGTGAGTGAGGGGGGACTGAGAGTCAGTGAGTGAGGGGGGACTGAGAGTCAGTGAGTGAGGGGGACTGAGAGTCTGTGAGTGAGGGGGGACTGAGAGTCGGTGAGTGAGGGGGACTGAGAGTCTGAGTGAGGGGGGACTGAGAGTCGGTGAGTTAGGGGGCACTGAGAGTCGGTGAGTGAGGGGGGACTGAGAGTCTGTGAGTGAGGGGGGACTGAGAGTCGGTGAGTGAGGGGGGACTGAGAGTCGGTGAGTGAGGGGAGACTGAGAGTCGGTGAGAGGTGGGGGGACTGAGTGTCGGTGAGTGAGGGGGGACGGAGAGTCGGTGAGTGAGGGGGTACTGAGAGACAGTGAGTGAGGGGGACTGAGAGTCGGTGAGTGAGGGAGAGACTGAGAGTCGGTGAGTGAGGGGGGACTGAGAGTCTGTGAGTGAGGATGGACTGAGAGTCGGTGAGCGAGGGGGGACTGAGAGTCGGTGAGTGAGGGAGAGACTGAGAGTCGGTGAGTGAGGGGGGACTGAGAGTCGGTGAGTGAGGGGGGACTGAGAGTCGGTGAGTGAGGGGGGACTGAGAGTCTGAGTGAGGGGGGACTGAGAGTCGGTGAGTGAGCGGGACTGAAAGTCGGTGAGTGAGGGAGGACTGAGAGTCGGTGAGTGAGGGGACTGAGAGTCGGTGAGTGAGGCGACTGAGTGTCTGAGTGAGGGAGGACTGCGAGTCGGTGAGTGAGGGGGGACTGAGAGTCGGTGAGTGAGGGGGGACTGAGAGTCGGTGAGTGAGGGGGGACTGAGAGTCGGTGAGTGAGCGGGGACGGAGAGTCGGTGAGTGAGGGGGGACTGAGAGTCGGTGAGTGAGGGGGGACTGAGAGTCGGTGAGTGAGGTGAGACTGAGAGTCGGTGAGCGACGGGGGACTGAGAATCGGTGAGTGAGGGGGGACTGAGAGTCGGTGAGTGAGGGGGTACTGATAGTCGGTGAGTGAGGGGGGACTGATAGTCGGTGAGTGAGGGGGACTGAGAGTCTGAGTGAGGGGGGACTGAGAGTCGGTGAGTTAGGGGGCACTGAGAGTCGGTGAGTGAGGGGGGACTGAGAGTCTGTGAGTGAGGGGGGACTGAGAGTCGGTGAGTGAGGGGGGACTGAGAGTCGGTGAGTGAGGGGAGACTGAGAGTCGGTGAGAGGTGGGGGGACAGAGTGTCGGTGAGTGAGGGGGGACGGAGAGTCGGTGAGTGAGGGGGTACTGAGAGACAGTGAGTGAGGGGGACTGAGAGTCGGTGAGTGAGGGAGAGACTGAGAGTCGGTGAGTGAGGGAGGACTGAGAGTCTGTGAGTGAGGATGGACTGAGAGTCGGTGAGCGAGGGGGGACTGAGAGTCGGTGAGTGAGGGAGAGACTGAGAGTCGGTGAGTGAGGGGGGACTGAGAGTCGGTGAGTGAGGGGGGACTGAGAGTCGGTGAGTGAGGGGGGACTGAGAGTCTGAGTGAGGGGGGACTGAGAGTCGGTGAGTGAGCGGGACTGAAAGTCGGTGAGTGAGGGGGGACTGAGAGTCGGTGAGTGAGGGGACTGAGAGTCGGTGAGTGAGGCGACTGAGTGTCTGAGTGAGGGAGGACTGCGAGTCGGTGAGTGAGGGGGGACTGAGAGTCGGTGAGTGAGGGGGGACTGAGAGTCGGTGAGTGAGGGGGGACTGAGAGTCGGTGAGTGAGCGGGGACGGAGAGTCGGTGAGTGAGGGGGGACTGAGAGTCGGTGAGTGAGGGGGGACTGAGAGTCGGTGAGTGAGGTGAGACTGAGAGTCGGTGAGCGACGGGGGACTGAGAATCGGTGAGTGAGGGGGGACTGAGAGTCGGTGAGTGAGGGGGTACTGATAGTCGGTGAGTGAGGGGGGACTGATAGTCGGTGAGTGAGGGGGGACTGAGAGTCGGTGAGTGAGGGGGGACGGAGAGTCGGTGAGTTAGGGGGGACTGAGAGTCAATGAGTGAGGGGGGACTGAGAGTGGATGAGTGAGTGGGACTGAGAGTCGATGAGTGAGAGGGGACAGAGAGTCGATGAGTGAGGGGGGACTGAGAGTCGGTGAGTGAGGGTGGACGGAGAGTCGGTGAGTGAGGGGGACAGAGAGTCGGTGAGTGAGGGGACTGAGAGTCTGAGTGAGGGGGGACTGAGAGTCGGTGAGTGAGGGGGGACTGAGTGTCGGTGAGTGAGGGGGGACTGAGAGTCGGTGAGTGAGGGGGGACTGAGAGTCGGTGAGTGAGGGTGGACTGAGAGTCGGTGAGTGAGGGGGGACTGAGTCGGTGAGTGAGGGTGGACTGATTCGGTGAGTGAGGGTGGACTGATTCGGTGAGTGAGGGGGACTGAGAGTCGGTGAGTGAGGGGGGACTGAGAGTCAGTGAGTGAGGGGGGACTGAGAGTGGATGAGTGAGTGGGACTGAGAGTCGATGAGTGAGAGGGGACGGAGAGTCGATGAGTGAGGTGGGACTGAGAGTCGGTGAGTGATGGTGGACGGAGAGTCGGTGAGTGAGGGGGGACGGAGAGTCGGTGAGTGAGGGGGACTGAGAGTCGGTGAGTGAGGGGGACGGAGTGTCGGTGAGTGAGGGGGGACTGAGAGTCGGTGAGTGAGGGGGGACTGAGAGTCGGTGAGTGAGGGGGGACTGAGAGTCGGTGAGTGAGGGGTGACTGAGAGTCGGTGAGTGAGGGGTGACTGAGAGTCGGTGAGTGAGGGGGACTGAGTGTCGGTGAGTGAGGGGGGACTGAGAGTCGGTGAGTGAGGAGGGGACTGAGAGTCGGTGAGTGAGGGGAGACTGAGTCGGTGAGTGAGGGGGGACTGAGTCGGTGAGTGAGGGGGGACTGAGTCGGTGAGTGAGGGGGGACTGAGTCGGTGAGTGAGGGGGGACTGAGTAGGTGTGTGAGGGGGACTGAGTCTGAGTGAGGGGGGACTGAGAGTCGGTGAGTGAGGGGGGACTGAGAGTCGGTGAGTGAAGGGGGACTGAGTCGGTGAGTGAGGGGGGACTGAGTCGGTGAGTGAGGTGGGACTGAGTCGGTGAGCGAGGGGGGACTGTGAGTCGGTGAGCGAGAAGGGTACTGAGTCGGTGAGCGAGGGGGGGACTGAGAGTCGGTGAGCGAGGGGGGGACTGAGAGTCGGTGAGTGAGGGGGGACTGAGTCGGTGAGTGAGGGGGACTGAGTGTCGGTGACTGATGGGGGACTGAGAGTGGGTGAGTGAGGGTGACTGAGTCGGTGAGTGAGGGGGGACTGAGTCGGTGAGTGAGGGGGGACTGAGTCGGTGAGTGAGGGGGTACTGAGTCGGTGAGTGAGGGCGGACTGAGAGTCGGTGAGTGACGGGGGACTGAGAGTCGGTGAGTGAGGGGGGACTGAGAGTCGGTGAGTGAGGGGGGACTGAGAGTCGGTGAGTGAGGGGGGACTGAGAGACGGTGAGTGACGGGGGACTGAGATTCGGTGAGTGAGGGGGGACTGAGAGTCGGTGAGTGAGGGGGGACTGAGAGTCGGTGAGTGAGGGGGGACTGAGAGACGGTGAGTGAGGGGGACTGAGAGTCGGTGAGCGAGGGGGGACTGAGAGTCGGTGAGTGAGGGGGGGCTTAGAGTCGGTGAGTGAGGGGGGACTGAGAATCGGTGAGTGAGGGGGGACTGAGAGTCGGTGATTGAGGGCGACTGAGAGTCGGTGAGTGAGGGGGGACTGAGAGTCGGTGAGTGAGAGGGTCTGAGAGTCGGTGATTGAGGGCGACTGAGAGTCGGTGAGTGAGGGGGGACTGAGAGTCGGTGAGTGAGGGGGACTGAGAGTCAGTGAGTGAGGCGGGATTGAGATTCGGTGAGTGAGGGGGGACTGAGAGTCGGTGAGTGAGGGGGGACTGAGAGTCTATGAGTGAGGGGGGACTGAGAGTCGGTGAGTGAGGGGACTGAGAGTCTGAGTGAGGGGGGACTGA
Organism: Somniosus microcephalus; assembly: GCF_052327205.1. Lineage (NCBI taxonomy): Eukaryota > Metazoa > Chordata > Chondrichthyes > Squaliformes > Somniosidae > Somniosus > Somniosus microcephalus. The sequence continues at coordinate 176,791,113 of NW_028225179.1, forward strand.
GAGTCGGTGATTGAGGGGGGACTGAGAGTCGGTGAGTGAGGGGGGACTGATTCGGTGAGTGAGGGTGGACTGATTCGGTGAGTGAGGGTGGACTGATTCGGTGAGTGAGGGGGGACTGAGTCGGTGAGTGAGGGGGGACTGAGTCGGTGAGTGAGGGGGGACTGAGTCGGTGAGTGAGGGGGGACTGAGAGTCGGTGAGTGAGGAGGGGACTGAGAGTCGGTGAGTGAGGGGGGACTGAGTCGGTGAGTGAGGGGAGACTGAGTCGGTGAGTGAGGGGGGACGGAGTCGGTGAGTGAGGGGGGACTGAGTCGGTGAGTGAGGGGGGACTGAGTAGGTGAGTGAGGGGGGACTGAGTCTGAGTGAGGGGGGACTGAGAGTCGGTGAGTGATGGGGGACTGAGTCGGTGAGTGAGGGGGGACTGAGTCGCTGAGCGAGGGGGGACTGAGAGTCGGTGAGCGAGGGGGGTAATGAGTCAGTGAGCGAGGGGGGGACTGAGAGTCGGTGAGCGAGGGGGGGACTGAGAGTTGGTGAGTGAGGGGGGACTGAGAGTCGATGAGTGAGGGGGGATGGCGGTGGGTGAGGGGGGACTGAGAGTCGGTGAGTGAGGGGGGACTGAGAGTCGGTGAGTGAGGGGGGACTGAGAGTGGGTGAGTGAGGGGTGACTGAGAGTTGGTGAGTGAGGGGGGACTGAGAGTCGGTGAGTGAGGGGGGACTGAGAGTCGGTGAGTGAGGGGGGACTGAGAGTCGGTGAGTGAGGGGGGACGGAGAGTCGGTGAGTGAGGGGGGACTGAGAGTCGGTGAGTGAGGGGGGACTGAGAGTCGGTGAGTGAGGGGGACTGATAGTCGGTGAGTGAGGGGGGACTGAGAGTCGGTGAGTGAGGTGAGACTGAGATTCGGTGAGTGACGGGGGACTGAGAATCGGTGAGTGAGGGGGGACTGAGAGTCGGTGAGTGAGGGGGTACTGATAGTCGGTGAGTGAGGGGGGACTGATGGTAGGTGAGTGAGGGGGGACTGAGAGTCGGTGAGTGAGGGGGGACGGAGAGTCGGTGAGTTAGGGGGGACTGAGAGTCAGTGAGTGAGGGGGGACTGAGAGTGGATGAGTGAGTGGGACTGAGAGTCGATGAGTGAGAGGGGACGGAGAGTCGATGAGTGAGGGGGGACTGAGAGTCGGTGAGTGAGGGTGGACGGAGAGTCGGTGAGTGAGGGGGACAGAGAGTCGGTGAGTGAGGGGACTGAGAGTCTGAGTGAGGGGGGACAGAGAGTCGGTGAGTGAGGGGGGACTGAGTGTCGGTGAGTGAGGGGGGACTGAGAGTCGGTGAGTGAGGGGGGACTGAGAGTCGGTGAGTGAGGGGGGCCTGAGAGTCGGTGAGTGAGGGGGGACTGAGTCGGTGAGTGAGGGTGGACTGATTCGGTGAGTGAGGGTGGACTGATTCGGTGAGTGAGGGGGACTGAGAGTCGGTGAGTGAGGGAGGACTGAGAGTCAGTGAGTGAGGGGGGACTGAGAGTGGATGAGTGAGTGGGACTGAGATTCGATGAGTGAGAGGGGACGGAGAGTCGATGAGTGAGGGGGGACTGAGAGTCGGTGAGTGATGGTGGACGGAGAGTCGGTGAGTGAGGGGGGACGGAGAGTCGGTGAGTGAGGGGGACTCAGATTCGGTGAGTGAGGGGGACTGAGTGTCGGTGAGTGAGGGGGGACTGAGAGTCGGTGAGTGAGGGGGGACTGAGAGTCGGTGAGTGAGGGGGGACTGAGAGTCGGTGAGTGAGGGGTGACTGAGAGTCGGTGAGTGAGGGGGACTGAGTGTCGGTGAGTGAGGGGGGACTGAGAGTCGGTGAGTGAGGGGGGACTGAGAGTCCGTGAGGAAGGGGGGACTGAGTCGGTGAGTGAGGGGGTACTGAGAGTCGGTGAGTGAGGGGGACTGAGAGTCGGTGAGTGAGGGGGGACTGAGAGTCGGTGAGTGAGGGGGGATTGAGAGTCGGTGAGTGAGGGGGGACTGAGAGTCGGTGAGTGAGGGGGGACTGAGAGTCGGTGAGTGAGGGGGACTGAGAGTCGGTGAGTGAGGGGGGACTGAGAGTCAGTGAGTGAGGGGGGATTGAGAGTCGGTGAGTGAGGGGGGATTGATAGTCGGTCAGTGAGGGGGGACTGAGTCGGTGAGTGAGGGGGGACTGAGAGTCGGTGAATGAGGGGGACTGAGAGTCGGTGAGTGAGGGGGGACTGACAGTCGGTGAGTGAGGGGGGACTGAGAGTCGGTGAGTGAGGGGGGACTGAGAGTCGGTGAGTGAGGGGGGACTGAGTCGGTGAGTGAGGCTGGACTGATTCGGTGAGTGAGGGTGGACTGGTTCGGTGAGTGAGGGTGGACTGATTCGGTGAGTGAGGGGGGACTGAGGCGGTGAGTGAGGGGGGACTGAGTCGGTGAGTGAGGGGGGACTGAGAGTCGGTGAGTGAGGGGGGACTGAGAGTCGGTGATTGAGGGGGACTGAGAATCGGTGAGTGAGGGGGGACTGAGAGTCGGGGAGTGAGGGGGGACGGAGAGTCGGTGAGTGAGGGGGGACTGAGAGTCGGTGAGTTAGGGGGGACTGAGAGTCGGTGAGTGAGGGGAGACTGAGAGTCGGTGAGTGACGGGTGACTGAGAATCGGTGAGTGAGGGGGGACTGATAGTCGGTGAGTGAGGGGGGAATGATAGTCGGTGAGTGAGGGGGGACTGAGAGTCGGTGAGTGAGGGGGGACGGAGAGTCGGTGAGTGAGGGGGCTAAGAGACGGTGAGTGAGGGGGGTCTGAGAGTCGGTGAGTGAGGGGGGACTGAGAGTCGGTGAGTGAGGGGGCACTGAGAGTCAGTGAGTGAGGGGGGGACGGAGAGTCGGTGAGTGAGGGGGTGCTGAGAGTCGGTGATTGAGGGAGTACTGAGAGTCGGTGATTGAGGGGGTACTGATTCGGTGAGTGAGGGGGGACTGAGAGTCGGTTAGTGAGGGGGGACTGAGAGTCAGTGAGTGAGGCGGGATTGAGATTCGGTGAGTGAGGGGGGACTGAGAGTCGGTGAGTGAGGGGGGACTGAGAGTCGGTGAGTGAGGGGGACTGAGAGTCGGTGAGTGAGGGGGGGACTGAGAGTCGGTGAGTGAGGGAGGACTGAGATTCGGTGACTGAGGGGGGGACTGAGAGTCGGTGAGTGAGGGGGGACTGAGAGTCGGTGAGTGAGCGGGGACGGAGAGTCGGTGAGTGAGGGGGGACTGAGAGTCGGTGAGTGAGGGGGGACTGAGAGTCGGTGAGTGAGGTGAGACTGAGAGTCGGTGAGCGACGGGGGACTGAGAATCGGTGAGTGAGGGGGGACTGAGAGTCGGTGAGTGAGGGGGTACTGATAGTCGGTGAGTGAGGGGGGACTGATAGTCGGTGAGTGAGGGGGGACTGAGAGTCGGTGAGTGAGGGGGGACGGAGAGTCGGTGAGTTAGGGGGGACTGAGAGTCAATGAGTGAGGGGGGACTGAGAGTGGATGAGTGAGTGGGACTGAGAGTCGATGAGTGAGAGGGGACAGAGAGTCGATGAGTGAGGGGGGACTGAGAGTCGGTGAGTGAGGGTGGACGGAGAGTCGGTGAGTGAGGGGGACAGAGAGTCGGTGAGTGAGGGGACTGAGAGTCTGAGTGAGGGGGGACTGAGAGTCGGTGAGTGAGGGGGGACTGAGTGTCGGTGAGTGAGGGGGGACTGAGAGTCGGTGAGTGAGGGGGGACTGAGAGTCGGTGAGTGAGGGTGGACTGAGAGTCGGTGAGTGAGGGGGGACTGAGTCGGTGAGTGAGGGTGGACTGATTCGGTGAGTGAGGGTGGACTGATTCGGTGAGTGAGGGGGACTGAGAGTCGGTGAGTGAGGGGGGACTGAGAGTCAGTGAGTGAGGGGGGACTGAGAGTGGATGAGTGAGTGGGACTGAGAGTCGATGAGTGAGAGGGGACGGAGAGTCGATGAGTGAGGTGGGACTGAGAGTCGGTGAGTGATGGTGGACGGAGAGTCGGTGAGTGAGGGGGGACGGAGAGTCGGTGAGTGAGGGGGACTGAGAGTCGGTGAGTGAGGGGGACGGAGTGTCGGTGAGTGAGGGGGGACTGAGAGTCGGTGAGTGAGGGGGGACTGAGAGTCGGTGAGTGAGGGGGGACTGAGAGTCGGTGAGTGAGGGGTGACTGAGAGTCGGTGAGTGAGGGGTGACTGAGAGTCGGTGAGTGAGGGGGACTGAGTGTCGGTGAGTGAGGGGGGACTGAGAGTCGGTGAGTGAGGAGGGGACTGAGAGTCGGTGAGTGAGGGGGGACTGAGTCGGTGAGTGAGGGGGGACTGAGTCGGTGAGTGAGGGGGGACTGAGTCGGTGAGTGAGGGGGGACTGAGTCGGTGAGTGAGGGGGGACTGAGTAGGTGTGTGAGGGGGACTGAGTCTGAGTGAGGGGGGACTGAGAGTCGGTGAGTGAGGGGGGACTGAGAGTCGGTGAGTGAAGGGGGACTGAGTCGGTGAGTGAGGGGGGACTGAGTCGGTGAGTGAGGTGGGACTGAGTCGGTGAGCGAGGGGGGACTGAGAGTCGGTGAGCGAGAAGGGTACTGAGTCGGTGAGCGAGGGGGGGACTGAGAGTCGGTGAGCGAGGGGGGGACTGAGAGTCGGTGAGTGAGGGGGGACTGAGTCGGTGAGTGAGGGGGACTGAGTGTCGGTGACTGATGGGGGACTGAGAGTGGGTGAGTGAGGGTGACTGAGTCGGTGAGTGAGGGGGGACTGAGTCGGTGAGTGAGGGGGGACTGAGTCGGTGAGTGAGGGGGTACTGAGTCGGTGAGTGAGGGCGGACTGAGAGTCGGTGAGTGACGGGGGACTGAGAGTCGGTGAGTGAGGGGGGACTGAGAGTCGGTGAGTGAGGGGGGACTGAGAGTCGGTGAGTGAGGGGGGACTGAGAGACGGTGAGTGACGGGGGACTGAGATTCGGTGAGTGAGGGGGGACTGAGAGTCGGTGAGTGAGGGGGGACTGAGAGTCGGTGAGTGAGGGGGGACTGAGAGACGGTGAGTGAGGGGGACTGAGAGTCGGTGAGCGAGGGGGGACTGAGAGTCGGTGAGTGAGGGGGGGCTTAGAGTCGGTGAGTGAGGGGGGACTGAGAATCGGTGAGTGAGGGGGGACTGAGAGTCGGTGATTGAGGGCGACTGAGAGTCGGTGAGTGAGGGGGGACTGAGAGTCGGTGAGTGAGAGGGTCTGAGAGTCGGTGATTGAGGGCGACTGAGAGTCGGTGAGTGAGGGGGGACTGAGAGTCGGTGAGTGAGGGGGACTGAGAGTCAGTGAGTGAGGCGGGATTGAGATTCGGTGAGTGAGGGGGGACTGAGAGTCGGTGAGTGAGGGGGGACTGAGAGTCTATGAGTGAGGGGGGACTGAGAGTCGGTGAGTGAGGGGACTGAGAGTCTGAGTGAGGGGGGACTGAGAGTCGGTGATTGAGGGGGGACTGAGAGTCGGTGAGTGAGGGGGGACTGATTCGGTGAGTGAGGGTGGACTGATTCGGTGAGTGAGGGTGGACTGATTCGGTGAGTGAGGGGGGACTGAGTCGGTGAGTGAGGGGGGACTGAGTCGGTGAGTGAGGGGGGACTGAGTCGGTGAGTGAGGGGGGACTGAGAGTCGGTGAGTGAGGAGGGGACTGAGAGTCGGTGAGTGAGGGGGGACTGAGTCGGTGAGTGAGGGGAGACTGAGTCGGTGAGTGAGGGGGGACGGAGTCGGTGAGTGAGGGGGGACTGAGTCGGTGAGTGAGGGGGGACTGAGTAGGTGAGTGAGGGGGGACTGAGTCTGAGTGAGGGGGGACTGAGAGTCGGTGAGTGATGGGGGACTGAGTCGGTGAGTGAGGGGGGACTGAGTCGCTGAGCGAGGGGGGACTGAGAGTCGGTGAGCGAGGGGGGTAATGAGTCAGTGAGCGAGGGGGGGACTGAGAGTCGGTGAGCGAGGGGGGGACTGAGAGTTGGTGAGTGAGGGGGGACTGAGAGTCGATGAGTGAGGGGGGATGGCGGTGGGTGAGGGGGGACTGAGAGTCGGTGAGTGAGGGGGGACTGAGAGTCGGTGAGTGAGGGGGGACTGAGAGTGGGTGAGTGAGGGGTGACTGAGAGTTGGTGAGTGAGGGGGGACTGAGAGTCGGTGAGTGAGGGGGGACTGAGAGTCGGTGAGTGAGGGGGGACTGAGAGTCGGTGAGTGAGGGGGGACGGAGAGTCGGTGAGTGAGGGGGGACTGAGAGTCGGTGAGTGAGGGGGGACTGAGAGTCGGTGAGTGAGGGGGACTGATAGTCGGTGAGTGAGGGGGGACTGAGAGTCGGTGAGTGAGGTGAGACTGAGATTCGGTGAGTGACGGGGGACTGAGAATCGGTGAGTGAGGGGGGACTGAGAGTCGGTGAGTGAGGGGGTACTGATAGTCGGTGAGTGAGGGGGGACTGATGGTAGGTGAGTGAGGGGGGACTGAGAGTCGGTGAGTGAGGGGGGACGGAGAGTCGGTGAGTTAGGGGGGACTGAGAGTCAGTGAGTGAGGGGGGACTGAGAGTGGATGAGTGAGTGGGACTGAGAGTCGATGAGTGAGAGGGGACGGAGAGTCGATGAGTGAGGGGGGACTGAGAGTCGGTGAGTGAGGGTGGACGGAGAGTCGGTGAGTGAGGGGGACAGAGAGTCGGTGAGTGAGGGGACTGAGAGTCTGAGTGAGGGGGGACAGAGAGTCGGTGAGTGAGGGGGGACTGAGTGTCGGTGAGTGAGGGGGGACTGAGAGTCGGTGAGTGAGGGGGGACTGAGAGTCGGTGAGTGAGGGGGGCCTGAGAGTCGGTGAGTGAGGGGGGACTGAGTCGGTGAGTGAGGGTGGACTGATTCGGTGAGTGAGGGTGGACTGATTCGGTGAGTGAGGGGGACTGAGAGTCGGTGAGTGAGGGAGGACTGAGAGTCAGTGAGTGAGGGGGGACTGAGAGTGGATGAGTGAGTGGGACTGAGATTCGATGAGTGAGAGGGGACGGAGAGTCGATGAGTGAGGGGGGACTGAGAGTCGGTGAGTGATGGTGGACGGAGAGTCGGTGAGTGAGGGGGGACGGAGAGTCGGTGAGTGAGGGGGACTCAGATTCGGTGAGTGAGGGGGACTGAGTGTCGGTGAGTGAGGGGGGACTGAGAGTCGGTGAGTGAGGGGGGACTGAGAGTCGGTGAGTGAGGGGGGACTGAGAGTCGGTGAGTGAGGGGTGACTGAGAGTCGGTGAGTGAGGGGGACTGAGTGTCGGTGAGTGAGGGGGGACTGAGAGTCGGTGAGTGAGGGGGGACTGAGAGTCCGTGAGGAAGGGGGGACTGAGTCGGTGAGTGAGGGGGTACTGAGAGTCGGTGAGTGAGGGGGACTGAGAGTCGGTGAGTGAGGGGGGACTGAGAGTCGGTGAGTGAGGGGGGATTGAGAGTCGGTGAGTGAGGGGGGACTGAGAGTCGGTGAGTGAGGGGGGACTGAGAGTCGGTGAGTGAGGGGGACTGAGAGTCGGTGAGTGAGGGGGGACTGAGAGTCAGTGAGTGAGGGGGGATTGAGAGTCGGTGAGTGAGGGGGGATTGATAGTCGGTCAGTGAGGGGGGACTGAGTCGGTGAGTGAGGGGGGACTGAGAGTCGGTGAATGAGGGGGACTGAGAGTCGGTGAGTGAGGGGGGACTGACAGTCGGTGAGTGAGGGGGGACTGAGAGTCGGTGAGTGAGGGGGGACTGAGAGTCGGTGAGTGAGGGGGGACTGAGTCGGTGAGTGAGGCTGGACTGATTCGGTGAGTGAGGGTGGACTGGTTCGGTGAGTGAGGGTGGACTGATTCGGTGAGTGAGGGGGGACTGAGGCGGTGAGTGAGGGGGGACTGAGTCGGTGAGTGAGGGGGGACTGAGAGTCGGTGAGTGAGGGGGGACTGAGAGTCGGTGATTGAGGGGGACTGAGAATCGGTGAGTGAGGGGGGACTGAGAGTCGGGGAGTGAGGGGGGACGGAGAGTCGGTGAGTGAGGGGGGACTGAGAGTCGGTGAGTTAGGGGGGACTGAGAGTCGGTGAGTGAGGGGAGACTGAGAGTCGGTGAGTGACGGGTGACTGAGAATCGGTGAGTGAGGGGGGACTGATAGTCGGTGAGTGAGGGGGGAATGATAGTCGGTGAGTGAGGGGGGACTGAGAGTCGGTGAGTGAGGGGGGACGGAGAGTCGGTGAGTGAGGGGGCTAAGAGACGGTGAGTGAGGGGGGTCTGAGAGTCGGTGAGTGAGGGGGGACTGAGAGTCGGTGAGTGAGGGGGCACTGAGAGTCAGTGAGTGAGGGGGGGACGGAGAGTCGGTGAGTGAGGGGGTGCTGAGAGTCGGTGATTGAGGGAGTACTGAGAGTCGGTGATTGAGGGGGTACTGATTCGGTGAGTGAGGGGGGACTGAGAGTCGGTTAGTGAGGGGGGACTGAGAGTCAGTGAGTGAGGCGGGATTGAGATTCGGTGAGTGAGGGGGGACTGAGAGTCGGTGAGTGAGGGGGGACTGAGAGTCGGTGAGTGAGGGGGACTGAGAGTCGGTGAGTGAGGGGGGGACTGAGAGTCGGTGAGTGAGGGAGGACTGAGATTCGGTGACTGAGGGGGGGACTGAGAGTCGGTGAGTGAGGGGGGACTGAGTGTTGGTGAGTGAGGGGGGACTGAGAGTCCGTGAGTGAGGGGGAACTGAGAGTCGGTGAGTGAGGGGGGACTGAGAGTCAGTGAGTGAGGGGGGACTGAGAGTCAGTGAGTGAGGGGGGACTGAGAGTCTGAGTGAGGGGGGACTGAGAGTAGGTGAGTGAGGGGGGGTCTGAGAGTCGGTGAGTGAGGGGGGACTGAGAGTCAGTGAGTGAGGGGGGACTGAGAGTCGGTGAGTGAGGGGGGTACTGAGAGTCGGTGAGTGAGGGGGGACTGAGTCGGTGAGTGAGGGGGGTCTGAGATTCGGTGAGTGAGGGGGGACTGAGAGTCGGTGAGTGAGGGGGGACTGAGAGTCTGTGAGTGAGGGGGGACAGAGAGTCGGTAAGTGAGGAGACTGAGAGTCTGGGAGTGAGGGGGGACTGATTTGGTGAGTACGTGGGGACTGAGAGTCGGTGAGTGAGGGGGGACTGAGAGTCAGTGAGTGAGGGGGGACTGAGAGTCGGTGAGTGAGGGGGGACTTAGTCGGTGAGTGAGGGGGGACTGAGAGTCGGTGAGTGAGGGGGGACTGAGAGTCGGGGAGTGAGGGGGGACTGAGAGTCGGTGAGTGAGGGGGGACTGAGAGTCGGTGAGTGAGGGGGGACAGAGAGTCGGTGAGTGAGGGGAGACTGAGAGTCGGTGAGTGAGGGGGGACTGAGAGTCGGTGAGTGAGGGGGGACTGAGAGTCGGTGAGTGAGGGGGGACTGAGAGTCGGTGAGTGAGGGGAGACTGAGTGTCGGTGAGTGAGGGGGGACTGAGAGTCGGTGAGTGAGGGGGGACTGAGAGTCGGTGAGTGAGGAGGGACTGAGATCGGTGAGTGAGGGGGGACTGAGAGTCTGTGAGTGAGGGGGAACTGAGAGTCGGTGAGTGAGGGGGGACTGAGAGTCAGTGAGTGAGGGGGGACTGAGAGTCGGTGAGTGAGGGGGGACTGAGAGTCTGAGTGAGGGGGGACTGAGAGTCTGTGAGTGAGGGGGGACTGAGAGTCTGAGTGAGGGGGGACTGAGAGTCGGTGAGTGAGGGGGGACTGAGAGTCGGTGAGTGAGTGCGAATGAGAGTCGGTGAGTGAGGGGGGACTGAGAGTCGGTGAGTGAGGGGGGACAGAGTGTCGGTGAGTGAGGGGGGACTGAGAGTCAGTGAGTGAGAGGGGACTGAGAGTCAGTGAGTGAGGGGGACTGAGAGTCTGTGAGTGAGGGGGGACTGAGAGTCGGTGAGTGAGGGGGACTGAGAGTCTGAGTGAGGGGGGACTGAGAGTCGGTGAGTGAGGGGGAACTGAGGGTCGGTGTGTGAGGGGGGACTGAGAATCAGTGAGTGAGGGGGGACAGAGAGTCGGTGAGTGAGGGTGGACTGAGAGTCGGTGAGTGAGGGGGGACTGAGAGTCTGTGAGTGAGGGGGGACTGAGAGTCGGTGAGTGAGGGGGGACTGAGAGTCGGTGAGTGAGGGGAGACGGAGAGTCGGTGAGAGGTGGGGGGACTGAGTGTCGGTGAGTGAGGGGGGACGGAGAATCAGTGAGTGAGGGGGGACTGAGAGACAGTGAGTGAGGGGGACTGAGAGTCGGTGAGTGAGGGAGAGACTGAGAGTCGGTGAGTGAGGGGGGACTGAGAGTCTGTGAGTGAGGATGGACTGAGAGTCGGTGAGCGAGGGGGGACTGAGAGTCAGTGAGTGAGGGAGAGACTGAGAGTCGGTGAGTGAGGGGGGACTGAGAGTCGGTGAGTGAGGGGGGACTGAGAGTCGGTGAGTGAGGGGGGACTGAGAGTCGTTGAGTGAGGGGGGACTGAGAGTCGGTGAGTGAGGGGGGACTGAGAGTCGGTGAGTGAGGGGGGACTGAGAGTCGGTGAGTGAGGGGGACTGAGAGTCGGTGAGTGAGGGGAGACTGAGAGTCGGTGAGTGAGGGGGGTCTGAGAGTCGGTGAGTGAGGGGGGACTGAGAGTCGGTGAGTGAGGGGGGACTGAGAGTCGGTGAGTGAGGGGAGACTGAGTGTCGGTGAGTGAGGGGGGACTGAGAGTCGGTGAGTGAGGAAGGACTGAGAGTCGGTGAGTGAGGAGGGACTGAGATCGGTGAGTGAGGGGGGACTGAGAGTCTGTGAGTGAGGGGGAACTGAGAGTCGGTGAGTGAGGGGGGACTGAGAGTCGGTGAGTGAGGGGGGACTGAGAGTCAGTGAGTGAGGGGGGACTGAGAGTCTGAGTGAGGGGGGACTGAGAGTCGGTGAGTGAGGGGGGACTGAGAGTCGGTGAGTGAGTGCGAATGAGAGTCGGTGAGTGAGGGGGGACTGAGAGTCGGTGAGTGAGGGGGGACTGAGTGTCGGTGAGTGAGGGGGGACTGAGAGTCAGTGAGTGAGGGGGGACTGAGAGTCAGTGAGTGAGGGGGACTGAGAGTCTGTGAGTGAGGGGGGACTGAGAGTCGGTGAGTGAGGGGGACTGAGAGTCTGAGTGAGGGGGGACTGAGAGTCGGTGAGTTAGGGGGCACTGAGAGTCGGTGAGTGAGGGGGGACTGAGAGTCTGTGAGTGAGGGGGGACTGAGAGTCGGTGAGTGAGGGGGGAGTGAGAGTCGGTGAGTGAGGGGAGACTGAGAGTCGGTGAGAGGTGGGGGGACTGAGTGTCGGTGAGTGAGGGGGGACGGAGAGTCGGTGAGTGAGGGGGTACTGAGAGACAGTGAGTGAGGGGGACTGAGAGTCGGTGAGTGAGGGAGAGACTGAGAGTCGGTGAGTGAGGGGGGACTGAGAGTCTGTGAGTGAGGATGGACTGAGAGTCGGTGAGCGAGGGGGGACTGAGAGTCGGTGAGTGAGGGAGAGACTGAGAGTCGGTGAGTGAGGGGGGACTGAGAGTCGGTGAGTGAGGGGGGACTGAGAGTCGGTGAGTGAGCGGGACTGAAAGTCGGTGAGTGAGGGGGGACTGAGAGTCGGTGAGTGAGGGGACTGAGAGTCGGTGAGTGAGGCGACTGAGTGTCTGAGTGAGGGAGGACTGCGAGTCGGTGAGTGAGGGGGGACTGAGAGTCGGTGAGTGAGGGGGGACTGAGAGTCGGTGAGTGAGGGGGGACTGAGAGTCGGTGAGTGAGGGGGGACGGAGAGTCGGTGAGTGAGGGGGGACTGAGAGTCGGTGAGTGAGGGGGGACTGAGAGTCGGTGAGTGAGGTGAGACTGAGAGTCGGTGAGCGACGGGGGACTGAGAATCGGTGAGTGAGGGGGGACTGAGAGTCGGTGAGTGAGGGGGTACTGATAGTCGGTGAGTGAGGGGGGACTGATAGTCGGTGAGTGAGGGGGGACTGAGAGTCGGTGAGTGAGGGGGGACGGAGAGTCGGTGAGTTAGGGGGGACTGAGAGTCAGTGAGTGAGGGGGGACTGAGAGTGGATGAGTGAGTGGGACTGAGAGTCGATGAGTGAGAGGGGACAGAGAGTCGATGAGTGAGGGGGGACTGAGAGTCGGTGAGTGAGGGTGGACGGAGAGTCGGTGAGTGAGGGGGACAGAGAGTCGGTGAGTGAGGGGACTGAGAGTCTGAGTGAGGGGGGACTGAGAGTCGGTGAGTGAGGGGGGACTGAGTGTCGGTGAGTGAGGGGGGACTGAGAGTCGGTGAGTGAGGGGGTCTGAGAGTCGGTGAGTGAGGGTGGACTGAGAGTCGGTGAGTGAGGGGGGACTGAGTCGGTGAGTGAGGGTGGACTGATTCGGTGAGTGAGGGTGGACTGATTCGGTGAGTGAGGGGGACTGAGAGTCGGTGAGTGAGGGGGGACTGAGAGTCAGTGAGTGAGGGGGGACTGAGAGTGGATGAGTGAGTGGGACTGAGAGTCGATGAGTGAGAGGGGACGGAGAGTCGATGAGTGAGGTGGGACTGAGAGTCGGTGAGTGATGGTGGACGGAGAGTCGGTGAGTGAGGGGGGACGGAGAGTCGGTGAGTGAGGGGGACTGAGAGTCGGTGAGTGAGGGGGACTGAGTGTCGGTGAGTGAGGGGGGACTGAGAGTCGGTGAGTGAGGGGGGACTGAGAGTCGGTGAGTGAGGGGGGACTGAGAGTCGGTGAGTGAGGGGTGACTGAGAGTCGGTGAGTGAGGGGTGACTGAGAGTCGGTGAGTGAGGGGGACTGAGTGTCGGTGAGTGAGGGGGGACTGAGAGTCGGTGAGTGAGGGGGGACTGAGAGCCGGTGAGTAAGGGGGGACTGAGTCGGTGAGTGAGGGGGTACTGAGAGTCGGTGAGTGAGGGGGACTGAGAGTCGGTGAGTGAGGGGGGACTGAGAGTCGGTGAGTGAGGGGGGATTGAGAGTCGGTGAGTGAGGGGGGACTGAGAGTCGGTGAGTGAGGGGGGACTGAGAGTCGGTGAGTGAGGGGGACTGAGAGTCGGTGAGTGAGGGGGGACTGAGAGTCAGTGAGTGAGGGGGGATTGAGAGTCGGTGAGTGAGGGGGGATTGATAGTCGGTCAGTAAGGGGGGACTGAGTCGCTAAGTGAGGGGGGACTGAGAGTCGGTGAATGAGGGGGACTGAGAGTCGGTGAGTGAGGGGGGACTGACAGTCGGTGAGTGAGGGGGGACTGACAGTCGGTGAGTGAGGGGGGACTGAGAGTCGGTGAGTGAGGGGGGACTGAGTCGGTGAGTGAGGGTGGACTGATTCGGTGAGTGAGGGTGGACTGATTCGGTGAGTGAGGGTGGACTGATTCGGTGAGTGAGGGGGGACTGAGGCGGTGAGTGAGGGAGGACTGAGTCGGTGAGTGAGGGGGGACTGAGAGTCGGTGAGTGAGGGGGGACTGAGAGTCGGTGATTGAGGGGGACTGAGAATCGGTGAGTGAGGGGGGACTGAGAGTCGGGGAGTGAGGGGGGACGGAGAGTCGGTGAGTGAGGGGGGACTGAGAATCGGTGAGTGAGGGGGGACTGATAGTCGGTGAGTGAGGGGGGAATGATAGTCGGTGAGTGAGGGGGGACTGAGAGTCGGTGAGTGAGGGGGGACGGAGAGTCGGTGAGTGAGGGGGCTAAGAGTCGGTGAGTGAGGGTGGTCTGAGAGTCGGTGAGTGAGGGGGGACTGAGAGTCGGTGAGTGAGGGGGGACTGAGAGTCAGTGAGTGAGGGGGGGACGGAGAGTCGGTGAGTGAGGGGGGACTGAGAGTCGGTGATTGAGGGGGGACTGAGAGTCGGTGATTGAGGGGGTACTGATTCGGTGAGTGAGGGGGGACTGAGAGTCGGTGAGTGAGGGGGGACTGAGAGTCGGTGAGTGAGGGGGGACTGAGAGTCAGTGAGTGAGGGGGGGACGGAGAGTCGGTGAGTGAGGGGGGACTGAGAGTCGGTGATTGAGGGGGGACTGAGAGTCGGTGATTGAGGGGGTACTGATTCGGTGAGTGAGGGGGGACTGAGAGTCGGTTAGTGAGGGGGGACTGAGAGTCAGTGAGTGAGGCGGGATTCAGATTCGGTGAGTGAGGGGGGACTGAGAGTCGGTGAGTGAGGGGGGACTGAGAGTCGGTGAGTGAGGGGGACTGAGATTCGGTGAGTGAGGGGGGGACTGAGAGTCGGTGAGTGAGGGAGGACTGAGATTCGGTGACTGAGGGGGGGACTGAGAGTCGGTGAGTGAGGGGGGTCTGAGTGTTGGTGAGTGAGGGGGGACTGAGAGTCCGTGAGTGAGGGGGAACTGAGAATCGGTGAGTGAGGGGGGACTGAGAGTCAGTGAGTGAGGGGGGACTGAGAGTCAGTGAGTGAGGGGGGACTGAGAGTCTGAGTGAGGGGGGACTGAGAGTAGGTGAGTGAGGGGGGGTCTGAGAGTCGGTGAGTGAGGGGGGACTGAGAGTCAGTGAGTGAGGGGGGACTGAGAGTCGGTGAGTGAGGGGGGTACTGAGAGTCGGTGAGTGAGGGGGGACTGAGTCGGTGAGTGAGGGGGGACTGAGAGTCGGTGAGTGAGGGGGGACTGAGAGTCGGTGAGTGAGGGGGGACTGAGAGTCTGTGAGTGAGGGGGGACTGAGAGTCGGTAAGTGAGGAGACTGAGAGTCTGTGAGTGAGGGGGGACTGATTTGGTGAGTACGTGGGGACTGAGAGTCGGTGAGTGAGGGGGGACTGAGAGTCGGTGAGTGAGGGAGAGACTGAGAGTCGGTAAGTGAGGGGGGACTGAGAGTCGGTGAGTGAGGGGGGACTGAGAGTCGGTGAGTGAGGGGGGACTGAGAGTCGTTGAGTGAGGGGGGACTGAGAGTCGGTGAGTGAGGGGGGACTGAGAGTCGGTGAGTGAGGGGGGACTGAGAGTCGGTGAGTGAGGGGGGACTGAGAGTCGGTGAGTGAGGGGAGACTGAGAGTCGGTGAGTGAGGGGGGACTGAGAGTCGGTGAGTGAGGGGGGACTGAGAGTCGGTGAGTGAGGGGGGACTGAGAGTCGGTGAGTGAGGGGAGACTGAGTGTCGGTGAGTGAGGGGGGACTGAGAGTCGGTGAGTGAGGGGGGACTGAGAGTCGGTGAGTGAGGAGGGACTGAGATCGGTGAGTGAGGGGGGACTGAGAGTCTGTGAGTGAGGGGGAACTGAGAGTCGGTGAGTGAGGGGGGACTGAGAGTCGGTGAGTGAGGGGGGACTGAGAGTCAGTGAGTGAGGGGGGACTGAGAGTCTGAGTGAGGGGGGACTGAGAGTCGGTGAGTGAGGGGGGACTGAGAGTCGGTGAGTGAGTGCGAATGAGAGTCGGTGAGTGAGGGGGGACTGAGAGTCGGTGAGTGAGGGGGGACTGAGTGTCGGTGAGTGAGGGGGGACTGAGAGTCAGTGAGTGAGGGGGGACTGAGAGTCAGTGAGTGAGGGGGACTGAGAGTCTGTGAGTGAGGGGGGACTGAGAGTCGGTGAGTGAGGGGGACTGAGAGTCTGAGTGAGGGGGGACTGAGAGTCGGTGAGTTAGGGGGCACTGAGAGTCGGTGAGTGAGGGGGGACTGAGAGTCTGTGAGTGAGGGGGGACTGAGAGTCGGTGAGTGAGGGGGGAGTGAGAGTCGGTGAGTGAGGGGAGACTGAGAGTCGGTGAGAGGTGGGGGGACTGAGTGTCGGTGAGTGAGGGGGGACGGAGAGTCGGTGATTGAGGGGGTACTGAGAGACAGTGAGTGAGGGGGACTGAGAGTCGGTGAGTGAGGGAGAGACTGAGAGTCGGTGAGTGAGGGGGGACTGAGAGTCTGTGAGTGAGGATGGACTGAGAGTCGGTGAGCGAGGGGGGACTGAGAGTCGGTGAGTGAGGGAGAGACTGAGAGTCGGTGAGTGAGGGGGGACTGAGAGTCGGTGAGTGAGGGGGGACTGAGAGTCGGTGAGTGAGCGGGACTGAAAGTCGGTGAGTGAGGGGGGACTGAGAGTCGGTGAGTGAGGGGACTGAGAGTCGGTGAGTGAGGCGACTGAGTGTCTGAGTGAGGGAGGACTGCGAGTCGGTGAGTGAGGGGGGACTGAGAGTCGGTGAGTGAGGGGGGACTGAGAGTCGGTGAGTGAGGGGGGACTGAGAGTCGGTGAGTGAGGGGGGACGGAGAGTCGGTGAGTGAGGGGGGACTGAGAGTCGGTGAGTGAGGGGGGACTGAGAGTCGGTGAGTGAGGTGAGACTGAGAGTCGGTGAGCGACGGGGGACTGAGAATCGGTGAGTGAGGGGGGACTGAGAGTCGGTGAGTGAGGGGGTACTGATAGTCGGTGAGTGAGGGGGGACTGATAGTCGGTGAGTGAGGGGGGACTGAGAGTCGGTGAGTGAGGGGGGACGGAGAGTCGGTGAGTTAGGGGGGACTGAGAGTCAGTGAGTGAGGGGGGACTGAGAGTGGATGAGTGAGTGGGACTGAGAGTCGATGAGTGAGAGGGGACAGAGAGTCGATGAGTGAGGGGGGACTGAGAGTCGGTGAGTGAGGGTGGACGGAGAGTCGGTGAGTGAGGGGGACAGAGAGTCGGTGAGTGAGGGGACTGAGAGTCTGAGTGAGGGGGGACTGAGAGTCGGTGAGTGAGGGGGGACTGAGTGTCGGTGAGTGAGGGGGGACTGAGAGTCGGTGAGTGAGGGGGGACTGAGAGTCGGTGAGTGAGGGTGGACTGAGAGTCGGTGAGTGAGGGGGGACTGAGTCGGTGAGTGAGGGTGGACTGATTCGGTGAGTGAGGGTGGACTGATTCGGTGAGTGAGGGGGACTGAGAGTCGGTGAGTGAGGGGGGACTGAGAGTCAGTGAGTGAGGGGGGACTGAGAGTGGATGAGTGAGTGGGACTGAGAGTCGATGAGTGAGAGGGGACGGAGAGTCGATGAGTGAGGTGGGACTGAGAGTCGGTGAGTGATGGTGGACGGAGAGTCGGTGAGTGAGGGGGGACGGAGAGTCGGTGAGTGAGGGGGACTGAGAGTCGGTGAGTGAGGGGGACTGAGTGTCGGTGAGTGAGGGGGGACTGAGAGTCGGTGAGTGAGGGGGGACTGAGAGTCGGTGAGTGAGGGGGACTGAGTGTCGGTGAGTGAGGGGGACTGAGTGTCGGTGAGTGAGGGGGGACTGAGAGTCGGTGAGTGAGGGGGGACTGAGAGCCGGTGAGTAAGGGGGGACTGAATCGGTGAGTGAGGGGGTACTGAGAGTCGGTGAGTGAGGGGGACTGAGAGTCGGTGAGTGAGGGGGGACTGAGAGTCGGTGAGTGAGGGGGGATTGAGAGTCGGTGAGTGAGGGGGGACTGAGAGTCGGTGAGTGAGGGGGGACTGAGAGTCGGTGAGTGAGGGGGACTGAGAGTCGGTGAGTGAGGGGGGACTGAGAGTCAGTGAGTGAGGGGGGATTGAGAGTCGGTGAGTGAGGGGGGATTGATAGTCGGTCAGTAAGGGGGGACTGAGTCGCTAAGTGAGGGGGGACTGAGAGTCGGTGAATGAGGGGGACTGAGAGTCGGTGAGTGAGGGGGGACTGACAGTCGGTGAGTGAGGGGGGACTGACAGTCGGTGAGTGAGGGGGGACTGAGAGTCGGTGAGTGAGGGGGGACTGAGTCGGTGAGTGAGGGTGGACTGATTCGGTGAGTGAGGGTGGACTGATTCGGTGAGTGAGGGTGGACTGATTCGGTGAGTGAGGGGGGACTGAGGCGGTGAGTGAGGGGGGACTGAGTCGGTGAGTGAGGGGGGACTGAGAGTCGGTGAGTGAGGGGGGACTGAGAGTCGGTGATTGAGGGGGACTGAGAATCGGTGAGTGAGGGGGGACTGAGAGTCGGGGAGTGAGGGGGGACGGAGAGTCGGTGAGTGAGGGGGGACTGAGAATCGGTGAGTGAGGGGGGACTGATAGTCGGTGAGTGAGGGGGGAATGATAGTCGGTGAGTGAGGGGGGACTGAGAGTCGGTGAGTGAGGGGGGACGGAGAGTCGGTGAGTGAGGGGGCTAAGAGTCGGTGAGTGACGGTGGTCTGAGAGTCGGTGAGTGAGGGGGGACTGAGAGTCGGTGAGTGAGGGGGGACTGAGAGTCAGTGAGTGAGGGGGGGACGGAGAGTCGGTGAGTGAGGGGGGACTGAGAGTCGGTGATTGAGGGGGGACTGAGAGTCGGTGATTGAGGGGGTACTGATTCGGTGAGTGAGGGGGGACTGAGAGTCGGTTAGTGAGGGGGGACTGAGAGTCAGTGAGTGAGGCGGGATTCAGATTCGGTGAGTGAGGGGGGACTGAGAGTCGGTGAGTGAGGGGGGACTGAGAGTCGGTGAGTGAGGGGGACTGAGATTCGGTGAGTGAGGGGGGGACTGAGAGTCGGTGAGTGAGGGAGGACTGAGATTCGGTGACTGAGGGGGGGACTGAGAATCGGTGAGTGAGGGGGGTCTGAGTGTTGGTGAGTGAGGGGGGACTGAGAGTCCGTGAGTGAGGGGGAACTGAGAATCGGTGAGTGAGGGGGGACTGAGAGTCAGTGAGTGAGGGGGGACTGAGAGTCAGTGAGTGAGGGGGGACTGAGAGTCTGAGTGAGGGGGGACTGAGAGTAGTTGAGTGAGGGGGGGTCTGAGATTCGGTGAGTGAGGGGGGACTGAGAGTCAGTGAGTGAGGGGGGACTGAGAGTCGGTGAGTGAGGGGGGTACTGAGAGTCGGTGAGTGAGGGGGGACTGAGTCGGTGAGTGAGGGGGGACTGAGAGTCGGTGAGTGAGGGGGGACTGAGAGTCGGTGAGTGAGGGGGGACTGAGAGTCTGTGAGTGAGGGGGGACTGAGAGTCGGTAAGTGAGGAGACTGAGAGTCTGTGAGTGAGGGGGGACTGATTTGGTGAGTACGTGGGGACTGAGAGTCGGTGAGTGAGGGGGGACTGAGAGTCGGTGAGTGAGGGGGGACTGAGAGTCGGTGAGTGAGGGGGGACTTAGTCGGTGAGTGAGGGGGGACTGAGAGTCGGTGAGTGAGGGGGGACTGAGAGTCGGTGAGTGAGGGGGGACTGAGAGTCGGTGAGTGAGGGGGCACTGAGAGTCGGTGAGTGAGGGGGGACTTAGTCGGTGAGTGAGGGGGGACTGAGAGTCGGTGAGTGAGGGGGGACTGAGAGTCGGTGAGTGAGGGGGGACTGAGAGTCGGTGAGTGAGGAGGGACTGAGATCGGTGAGTGAGGGGGGACTGAGAGTCTGTGAGTGAGGGGGAACTGAGAGTCGGTGAGTGAGGGGGGACTGAGAGTCGGTGAGTGAGGGGGGACTGAGAGTCAGTGAGTGAGGGGGGACTGAGAGTCTGAGTGAGGGGGGACTGAGAGTCGGTGAGTGAGGGGGGACTGAGAGTCGGTGAGTGAGTGCGAATGAGAGTCGGTGAGTGAGGGGGGACTGAGAGTCGGTGAGTGAGGGGGGACTGAGTGTCGGTGAGTGAGGGGGGACTGAGAGTCAGTGAGTGAGGGGGGACTGAGAGTCAGTGAGTGAGGGGGACTGAGAGTCTGTGAGTGAGGGGGGACTGAGAGTCGGTGAGTGAGGGGGACTGAGAGTCTGAGTGAGGGGGGACTGAGAGTCGGTGAGTTAGGGGGCACTGAGAGTCGGTGAGTGAGGGGGGACTGAGAGTCTGTGAGTGAGGGGGGACTGAGAGTCGGTGAGTGAGGGGGGAGTGAGAGTCGGTGAGTGAGGGGAGACTGAGAGTCGGTGAGAGGTGGGGGGACTGAGTGTCGGTGAGTGAGGGGGGACGGAGAGTCGGTGATTGAGGGGGTACTGAGAGACAGTGAGTGAGGGGGACTGAGAGTCGGTGAGTGAGGGAGAGACTGAGAGTCGGTGAGTGAGGGGGGACTGAGAGTCTGTGAGTGAGGATGGACTGAGAGTCGGTGAGCGAGGGGGGACTGAGAGTCGGTGAGTGAGGGAGAGACTGAGAGTCGGTGAGTGAGGGGGGACTGAGAGTCGGTGAGTGAGGGGGGACTGAGAGTCGGTGAGTGAGCGGGACTGAAAGTCGGTGAGTGAGGGGGGAATGAGAGTCGGTGAGTGAGGGGACTGAGAGTCGGTGAGTGAGGCGACTGAGTGTCTGAGTGAGGGAGGACTGCGAGTCGGTGAGTGAGGGGGGACTGAGAGTCGGTGAGTGAGGGGGGACTGAGAGTCGGTGAGTGAGGGGGGACTGAGAGTCGGTGAGTGAGGGGGGACGGAGAGTCGGTGAGTGAGGGGGGACTGAGAGTCGGTGAGTGAGGGGGGACTGAGAGTCGGTGAGTGAGGTGAGACTGAGAGTCGGTGAGCGACGGGGGACTGAGAATCGGTGAGTGAGGGGGGACTGAGAGTCGGTGAGTGAGGGGGTACTGATAGTCGGTGAGTGAGGGGGGACTGATAGTCGGTGAGTGAGGGGGGACTGAGAGTCGGTGAGTGAGGGGGGACGGAGAGTCGGTGAGTTAGGGGGGACTGAGAGTCAGTGAGTGAGGGGGGACTGAGAGTGGATGAGTGAGTGGGACTGAGAGTCGATGAGTGAGAGGGGACAGAGAGTCGATGAGTGAGGGGGGACTGAGAGTCGGTGAGTGAGGGTGGACGGAGAGTCGGTGAGTGAGGGGGACAGAGAGTCGGTGAGTGAGGGGACTGAGAGTCTGAGTGAGGGGGGACTGAGAGTCGGTGAGTGAGGGGGGACTGAGTGTCGGTGAGTGAGGGGGGACTGAGAGTCGGTGAGTGAGGGGGGACTGAGAGTCGGTGAGTGAGGGTGGACTGAGAGTCGGTGAGTGAGGGGGGACTGAGTCGGTGAGTGAGGGTGGACTGATTCGGTGAGTGAGGGTGGACTGATTCGGTGAGTGAGGGGGACTGAGAGTCGGTGAGTGAGGGGGGACTGAGAGTCAGTGAGTGAGGGGGGACTGAGAGTGGATGAGTGAGTGGGACAGAGAGTCGATGAGTGAGAGGGGACGGAGAGTCGATGAGTGAGGTGGGACTGAGAGTCGGTGAGTGATGGTGGACGGAGAGTCGGTGAGTGAGGGGGGACGGAGAGCCGGTGAGTGAGGGGGACTGAGAGTCGGTGAGTGAGGGGGACTGAGTGTCGGTTAGTGAGGGGGGACTGAGAGTCGGTGAGTGAGGGGGGACTGAGAGTCGGTGAGTGAGGGGGGACTGAGAGTCGGTGAGTGAGGGGTGACTGAGAGTCGGTGAGTGAGGGGTGACTGAGAGTCGGTGAGTGAGGGGGACTGAGTGTCGGTGAGTGAGGGGGGACTGAGAGTCGGTGAGTGAGGGGGGACTGAGAGCCGGTGAGTAAGGGGGGACTGAGTCGGTGAGTGAGGGGGTACTGAGAGTCGGTGAGTGAGGGGGACTGAGAGTCGGTGAGTGAGGGGGGACTGAGAGTCGGTGAGTGAGGGGGGATTGAGAGTCGGTGAGTGAGGGGGGACTGAGAGTCGGTGAGTGAGGGGGGACTGAGAGTCGGTGAGTGAGGGGGACTGAGAGTCGGTGAGTGAGGGGGGGACTGAGAGTCAGTGAGTGAGGGGGGATTGAGAGTCGGTGAGTGAGGGGGGATTGATAGTCGGTCAGTAAGGGGGGACTGAGTCAGTAAGTGAGGGGGGACTGAGAGTCGGTGAATGAGGGGGACTGAGAGTCGGTGAGTGAGGGGGGACTGACAGTCGGTGAGTGAGGGGGGACTGACAGTCGGTGAGTGAGGGGGGACTGAGAGTCGGTGAGTGAGGGGGGACTGAGTCGGTGAGTGAGGGTGGACTGATTCGGTGAGTGAGGGTGGACTGATTCGGTGAGTGAGGGTGGACTGATTCGGTGAGTGAGGGGGGACTGAGGCGGTGAGTGAGGGGGGACTGAGTCGGTGAGTGAGGGGGGACTGAGTGTCGGTGAGTGAGGGGGGACTGAGAGTCGGTGATTGAGGGGGACTGAGAATCGGTGAGTGAGGGGGGACTGAGAGTCGGGGAGTGAGGGGGGACGGAGAGTCGGTGAGTGAGGGGGGACTGAGAATCGGTGAGTGAGGGGGGACTGATAGTCGGTGAGTGAGGGGGGAATGATAGTCGGTGAGTGAGGGGGGACTGAGAGTCGGTGAGTGAGGGGGGACGGAGAGTCGGTGAGTGAGGGGGCTAAGAGTCGGTGAGTGAGGGTGGTCTGAGAGTCGGTGAGTGAGGGGGGACTGAGAGTCGGTGAGTGAGGGGGGACTGAGAGTCAGTGAGTGAGGGGGGGACGGAGAGTCGGTGAGTGAGGGGGGACTGAGAGTCGGTGATTGAGGGGGGACTGAGAGTCGGTGATTGAGGGGGTACTGATTCGGTGAGTGAGGGGGGACTGAGAGTCGGTGAGTGAGGGGGGACTGAGAGTCGGTGAGTGAGGGGGGACTGAGAGTCAGTGAGTGAGGGGGGGACGGAGAGTCGGTGAGTGAGGGGGGACTGAGAGTCGGTGATTGAGGGGGGACTGAGAGTCGGTGATTGAGGGGGTACTGATTCGGTGAGTGAGGGGGGACTGAGAGTCGGTTAGTGAGGGGGGACTGAGAGTCAGTGAGTGAGGCGGGATTCAGATTCGGTGAGTGAGGGGGGACTGAGAGTCGGTGAGTGAGGGGGGACTGAGAGTCGGTGAGTGAGGGGGACTGAGATTCGGTGAGTGAGGGGGGTACTGAGAGTCGGTGAGTGAGGGAGGACTGAGATTCGGTGACTGAGGGGGGGACTGAGAGTCGGTGAGTGAGGGGGGTCTGAGTGTTGGTGAGTGAGGGGGGACTGAGAGTCCGTGAGTGAGGGGGAACTGAGAATCGGTGAGTGAGGGGGGACTGAGAGTCAGTGAGTGAGGGGGGACTGAGAGTCAGTGAGTGAGGGGGGACTGAGAGTCTGAGTGAGGGGGGACTGAGAGTAGGTGAGTGAGGGGGGGTCTGAGAGTCGGTGAGTGAGGGGGGACTGAGAGTCAGTGAGTGAGGGGGGACTGAGAGTCGGTGAGTGAGGGGGGTACTGAGAGTCGGTGAGTGAGGGGGGACTGAGTCGGTGAGTGAGGGGGGACTGAGAGTCGGTGAGTGAGGGGGGACTGAGAGTCGGTGAGTGAGGGGGGACTGAGAGTCTGTGAGTGAGGGGGGACTGAGAGTCAGTAAGTGAGGAGACTGAGAGTCTGTGAGTGAGGGGGGACTGATTTGGTGAGTACGTGGGGACTGAGAGTCGGTGAGTGAGGGGGTACTGAGAGTCGGTGAGTGAGGGGGGACTGAGAGTCGGTGAGTGAGGGGGGACTTAGTCGGTGAGTGAGGGGGGACTGAGAGTCGGTGAGTGAGGGGGGACTGAGAGTCGGTGAGTGAGGGGGGACTGAGAGTCGGTGAGTGAGGGGGGACTGAGAGTCGGTGAGTGAGGGGGGACTTAGTCGGTGAGTGAGGGGGGACTGAGAGTCGGTGAGTGAGGGGGGACTGAGAGTCGGTGAGTGAGGGGGGACTGAGAGTCGGTGAGTGAGGGGGGACTGAGAGTCGGTGAGTGAGGGGGGACAGAGAGTCGGTGAGTGAAGGGAGACTGAGAGTCGGTGAGTGAGGGGGGACTGAGAGTCGGTGAGTGAGGGGGGACTGAGAGTCGGTGAGTGAGGGGGGACTGAGAGTCGGTGAGTGAGGGGAGACTGAGTGTCGGTGAGTGAGGGGGGACTGAGAGTCGGTGAGTGAGGGGGGACTGAGAGTCGGTGAGTGAGGAGGGACTGAGATCGGTGAGTGAGGGGGGACTGAGAGTCTGTGAGTGAGGGGGAACTGAGAGTCGGTGAGTGAGGGGGGACTGAGAGTCAGTGAGTGAGGGGGGACTGAGAGTCGGTGAGTGAGGGGGGACTGAGAGTCTGAGTGAGGGGGGACTGAGAGTCAGTGAGTGAGGGGGGACTGAGAGTCTGAGTGAGGGGGGACTGAGAGTCGGTGAGTGAGGGGGGACTGAGAGTCGGTGAGTGAGTGCGAATGAGAGTCGGTGAGTGAGGGGGGACTGAGAGTCGGTGAGTGGGGGGGACAGAGTGTCGGTGTGTGAGGGGGGACTGAGAGTCAGTGAGTGAGGGGGGACAGAGAGTCGGTGAGTGAGGGGGGACTGAGAGTCGGTGAGTGAGGGGGGACTGAGAGTCGGTGAGTGAGTGCGAATGAGAGTCGGTGAGTGAGGGGGGACTGAGAGTCGGTGAGGGAGGGGGGATTGAGTGTCGGTGAGTGAGGGGGGACTGAGAGTCAGTGAGTGAGGGGGACTGAGAGTCAGTGAGTGAGGGGGACTGAGAGTCTGTGAGTGAGGGGGGACCTGAGAGTCGTGAGTGAGGGGGACTGAGTCTGAGTGAGGGGGGACTGAGAGTCGGTGAGTTAGGGGGGACCTGAGAGTCGGTGAGTGAGGGGGGACTGAGAGTCTGTGAGTGAGGGGGGACTGAGAGTCGGTGAGTGAGGGGGACTGAGAGTCGGTGAGTGAGGGGAGACTGAGAGTCGGTGAGAGGTGGGGGGGACTGAGTGTCGGTGAGTGAGGGGGGACGGAGAGTC
>NW_028225179.1:176815925-176979622 GCF_052327205.1 Somniosus microcephalus
AGTGAGTGGGACTGAGAGTCGATGAGTGAGAGGGGACGGATTTTCGATGAGTGAGGGGGGACTGAGAGTCGGTGAGTGGGGGGGGACGGAGAGTCGGTGAGTTAGGGGGGACTGAGAATCAGTGAGTGAGGGGGGACTGAGAGTGGATGAGTGAGTGGGACTGAGAGTCGATGAGTGAGAGGGGACGGAGAGTCGATGAGTGAGGGGGGACTGAGAGTCGGAGAGTGAGGGTGGACGGAGAGTCGGTGAGTGAGGAGGGACTGAGAGTCGGTGAGTGAGGGGGGACTGAGAGTCGGTGATTGAGGGGGACTGAGAGTCGGTGAGTGAGGGGGGACTGAGAGTCGGTGAGTGAGGGGGGACTGAGAGTCGGAGATTGAGGGGGACTGAGAGTCGGTGAGTGAGGGGGGACGGAGAATCGGTGAGTGAGGGGGGACTGAGAGTCGGTGAGTTAGGGGGGACTGAGAGTCGGTGAGTGAGGGGGGACTGAGAGTCGGTGAGTGAGGGGGGACGGAGAGTCGGTGAGTGAGGGGGGACTGAGAGTCGGTGAGTGAGGGGGGACTGAGAGTCAGTGAGTGAGGGGGGACTGAGAGTCGTTGAGTGATGGGGGACTGAGAGTCGGTGAGTGAGGGGGTCTGAGAGTCGGTGAGTGAGAGGGGACTGAGAGTCGGTGAGTGAGGGGTGACTGAGAGTCGGTGAGTGAGGGGAGACTGAGAGTCGGTGAGTGACGGGGGACTGAGAATCGGTGAGTGAGGGGGGACTGATATTCGGTGAGTGAAGGGGGACTGATAGTCGGTGAGTGAGGGGGGACTGAGAGTCGGTGAGTGAAGGGGGACTGAGAGTGGATGAGCGAGTGGGACTGAGAGACGATGAGTGAGAGGGGACGGAGAGTCGATGAGTGAGGGGGGACTGAGAGTCGGTGAGTGAGGGGGGACGGAGAGTCGGTGAGTTAGGGGGGACTGAGAATCAGTGAGTGAGGGGGGACTGAGAGTGGATGAGTGAGTGGGACTGAGAGTCGATGAGTGAGAGGGGACGGAGAGTCGATGAGTGAGGGGGGACTGAGAGTCGGTGAGTGAGGGTGGACGGAGAGTCGGTGAGTGAGGGGTTACTGAGAGTCGGTGAGTGGGGGGAGACTGAGAGTCGGTGAGTGAGGGGGCACGGAGAGTCGGTGAGTGAGGGGGACTGAGAGTCGGTGAGTGAGGGGGGACTGAGAGTCGGTGAGTGAGGGGGGACTGAGAGTCGGTGACTGAGGGGGGACTGAGAGTCGGTGAGTGAGGGGGACTGAGTGTCGGTGAGTCAGGGGGGACTGAGAGTCGGTGAGTGAGCGGGGACTGAGAGTCGGTGAGTGAGGGGGGACTGAGTCGGTGAGTGAGGGGGGACTGAGTCGGTGAGTGAGGGGGGACTGAGTCGGTGAGTGAGGGGGGACTGAGTCGGTGAGTGAGGGGGGACTGAGCAGGTGAGTGAGGGGGAACTGAGTCTGAGTGAGGGGGGACTGAGAGTCGGTGAGTGAGGGGGGACTGAGTCGGTGAGTGAGGGGGGACTGAGTCGGTGAGTGAGGGGGGACTGAGTCGGTGAGCGAGGGGGGACTGAGAGTCGGTGTGCGAGGGGGGACTGAGAGTCGGTGAGTGAGGGGGGACTGAGTCGGTGAGCGAGGGGGGGACTGAGAGGCGGTGAGTGAGGGGGGGACTGAGAGTCGGTGAGTGAGGGGGGACTGAGTCGGTGAGTGAGGGGGGACTGAGAGTCGGTGAGTGAGGGGGGACTGAGAGTCGGTGAGTGAGGGGGGACTGAGTCGGTGAGTGAGGGGGGACTGAGTGTCGGTGAGTGATGGGGGACTGAGAGTGGGTGAGTGAGGGTGACTGAGTCGGTGAGTGAAGGGGGACTGAGTCGGTGAGTGAGGGGGGACTGAGTCGGTGAGTGAGGGGGGACTGAGAGTCGGTGAGTGACGTGGGACTGAGAGTCGGTGAGTGAGGGGGGACTGAGAGTCGGTGAGTGAGGGGGGACTGAGTCTGAGTGAGGGGGGACTGAGAGTCGGTGAGTGAGGGGGGACTGAGAGTCGGTGAGTGAGGGGGGAATGAGAGTCGGTGAGTGAGGTGGGACTGAGAGTCGGTGAGTGAGGGGGGGACTGAGAGTCGGTGAGTGAGGGGGGACTGAGAGTCGGTGAGTGAGGGGGGACTGAGAGACGGTGAGTGAGGGGGGACTGAGAGTCGGTGAATGAGGGGGGTCTGAGAGTCAGTGAGTGAGGGTGGACTGAGAGTCGGTGAGTGAGGGGGACTGAGAGTCGGTGAGTGAGTGGGGACTGAGAGTCGGTGAGTGAGGGGGGACTGAGAGTCGGTGAGTGAGGGGGGACTGAGAGTCGGTGAGTGAGGGGGGACTGAGAGTCGGTGAGTGAGGGGGGACTGAGAGTCTGTGAGTGAGGGGGGACTGAGAGTCGGTGAGTGAGGGGGGACTGAGAGTCGGTGAGTGAGGGGGGACTGAGAGTCGGTGAGTGACGGGGGACTGAGAGTCGGTGATTGAGGGGGACTGAGAGTCGGTGAGTGAGGGGGGACTGAGAGTCGGTGAGTGAGGGGGGACTGAGAGTCGGTGATTGAGGGGAACTGAGAGTCGGTGAGTGAGGGGGGACGGAGAGTCGGTGAGTGAGGAGGGACTGAGAGTCGGTGAGTTAGGGGGGACTGAGAGTCAGTGAGTGAGTGGGGACTGAGAGTCGTTGAGTGATGGCGGACTGAGAGTCGGTGAGTGAGGGGGTCTGAGAGACGGTGAGTGAGAGGGGACTGAGAGTCGGTGAGTGAGGGGGGACTGAGAGTCGGTGAGTGAGGGGAGACTGAGAGTCGGTGAGTGACGGGGGACTGAGAATCGGTGAGTGAGGGGGGACTGATAGTCGGTGAGTGAGGGGGGACTGATAGTCGGTGAGTGAGGGGGGACTGAGAGTCGGTGAGTGAAGGGGGACTGAGAGTGGATGAGTGAGTGGGACTGAGAGTCGATGAGTGAGAGGGGACGGAGAGTCGATGAGTGAGGGGGGACTGAGAGTCGGTGAGTGAGGGGGGACGGAGAGTCGGTGAGTTAGGGGGGACTGAGAATCAGTGAGTGAGGGGGGACTGAGAGTGGATGAGTGAGTGGGACTGAGAGTCGATGAGTGAGAGGGGACGGAGAGTCGATGAGTGAGGGGGGACTGAGAGTCGGTGAGTGAGTGTGGACGGAGAGTCGGTGAGTGAGGGGTTACTGAGAGTCGGTGAGTGGGGGGAGACTGAGAGTCGGTGAGTGAGGGGGCACGGAGAGTCGGTGAGTGAGGGGAACTGAGAGTCGGTGAGTGAGGGGGGACTGAGAGTCGGTGAGTGAGGGGGGACTGAGAGTCGGTGACTGAAGGGGGACTGAGAGTCGGTGAGTGAGGGGGACTGAGTGTCGGTGAGTGAGGGGGACTGAGAGTCGGTGAGTGAGCGGGGACTGAGAGTCGGTGAGTGAGGGGGGACTGAGTCGGTGAGTGAGGGGGGACTGAGTCAGTGAGTGAGGGGGGACTGAGTCGGTGAGTGAGGGGGGACTGATTCGGTGAGTGAGGGGGGACTGAGTAGGTGAGTGAGGGGGAACTGAGTCTGAGTGAGGGGGGACTGAGAGACGGTGAGTGAGGGGGGACTGAGTCGGTGAGTGAGGGGGGACTGAGTCGGTGAGTGAGGGGGTACTGAGTCGGTGAGCGAGGGGGGACTGAGAGTCGGTGTGCGAAGGGGGACTGAGAGTCGGTGAGTGAGGGGGGACTGAGTCGGTGAGCGAGGGGGGGACTGAGAGGCGGTGAATGAGGGGGGGACTGAGAGTCGGTGAGTGAGGGGGGACTGAGTCGGTGAGTGAGGGGGGACTGAGAGTCGGTGAGTGAGGGGGGACTGAGAGTCGGTGATTGAGGGGGGACTGAGTCGGTGAGTGAGGGGGGACTGAGTGTCGATGAGTGATGGGGGAGTGAGAGTGGGTGAGTGAGGGTGACTGAGTCGGTGAGTGAGGGGGGACTGAGTCGGTGAGTGAGGGGGGACTGAGTCGGTGAGTGAGGGGGGACTGAGAGTCGGTGAGTGACGTGGGACTGAGAGTCGGTGAGTGAGGGGGGACTGAGAGTCGGTGAGTGAGGGGGGACTGAGAGTCGGTGAGTGAGGGGGGAATGAGAGTCGGTGAGTGAGGTGGGACTGAGAGTCGGTGAGTTAGGGGGGACTGAGAGTCGGTGAGTGAGGGGGGACTGAGAGTCGGTGAGTGAGGGGGGACTGAGAGACGGTGAGTGAGGGGGGACTGAGAGTCGGTGAATGAGGGGGGACTGAGAGTCAGTGAGTGAGGGGGGACTGAGAGTCGGTGAGTGAGGGGGACTGAGAGTCGGTGAGTGAGGGGGGACTGAGAGTCGGTGAGTGAGGGGGGACTGAGAGTCGGTGAGTGAGGGGGGACTGAGAGTCGGTGAGTGAGGGGGGACTGAGAGTCTGTGAGTGAGGGGGGACTGAGAGTCGGTGAGTGAGGGGGGACTGAGAGTCGGTGAGTGAGGGGGGACTGAGAGTCGGTGAGTGAGGGGGGACTGAGAGTCGGTGATTGAGGGGGACTGAGAGTCGGTGAGTGAGGGGGGACTGAGAGTCGGTGAGTGAGGGGGGACTGAGAGTCGGTGATTGAGGGGGACTGAGAGTCGGTGAGTGAGGGGGGACGGAGAGTCGGTGAGTGAGGGAGGACTGAGAGTCGGTGAGTGAGAGGGGACTGAGAGTCGGTGAGTTAGGGGGGACTGAGAGTCGGTGAGTGAGGGAGGACTGAGAGTCGGTGAGTGAGAGGGGACTGAGAGTCGGTGAGTTAGGGGGGACTGAGAGTCGGTGAGTGAGGGGGGACTGAGAGTCAGTGAGTGAGGGGGGACGGAGAGTCGGTGAGTGAGGGGTGACTGAGAGTCGGTGAGTGAGGGGGGACTGAGAATCAGTGAGTGAGGGGGGACTGAGAGTGGATGAGTGAGTGGGACTGAGAGTCGATGAGTGAGAGGGGACGGAGAGTCGATGAGTGAGGGGGGACTGAGAGTCGGAGAGTGAGGGTGGACGGAGAGTCGGTGAGTGAGGGGGGACTGAGAGTCGGTGAGTGAGGGGGGACTGAGAGTCGGTGATTGAGGGGGACTGAGAGTCGGTGAGTGAGGGGGGACTGAGAGTCGGTGAGTGAGGGGGGACTGAGAGTCGGAGATTGAGGGGGACTGAGAGTCGGTGAGTGAGGGGGGACGGAGAGTCGGTGAGTGAGGGGGGACTGAGAGTCGGTGAGTTAGGGGGGACTGAGAGTCGGTGAGTGAGGGGGGACTGAGAGTCGGTGAGTGAGGGGGGACGGAGAGTCGGTGAGTGAGGGGGGACTGAGAGTCGGTGAGTGAGGGGGGACTGAGAGTCAGTGAGTGAGGGGGGACTGAGAGTCGTTGAGTGATGGGGGACTGAGAGTCGGTGAGTGAGGGGGTCTGAGAGTCGGTGAGTGAGAGGGGACTGAGAGTCGGTGAGTGAGGGGTGACTGAGAGTCGGTGAGTGAGGGGAGACTGAGAGTCGGTGAGTGACGGGGGACTGAGAATCGGTGAGTGAGGGGGGACTGATATTCGGTGAGTGAAGGGGGACTGATAGTCGGTGAGTGAGGGGGGACTGAGAGTCGGTGAGTGAAGGGGGACTGAGAGTGGATGAGCGAGTGGGACTGAGAGTCGATGAGTGAGAGGGGACGGAGAGTCGATGAGTGAGGGGGGACTGAGAGTCGGTGAGTGAGGGGGGACGGAGAGTCGGTGAGTTAGGGGGGACTGAGAATCAGTGAGTGAGGGGGGACTGAGAGTGGATGAGTGAGTGGGACTGAGAGTCGATGAGTGAGAGGGGACGGAGAGTCGATGAGTGAGGGGGGACTGAGAGTCGGTGAGTGAGGGTGGACGGAGAGTCGGTGAGTGAGGGGTTACTGAGAGTCGGTGAGTGGGGGGAGACTGAGAGTCGGTGAGTGAGGGGGCACGGAGAGTCGGTGAGTGAGGGGGACTGAGAGTCGGTGAGTGAGGGGGGACTGAGAGTCGGTGAGTGAGGGGGGACTGAGAGTCGGTGACTGAGGGGGGACTGAGAGTCGGTGAGTGAGGGGGACTGAGTGTCGGTGAGTCAGGGGGGACTGAGAGTCGGTGAGTGAGCGGGGACTGAGAGTCGGTGAGTGAGGGGGGACTGAGTCGGTGAGTGAGGGGGGGACTGAGTCGGTGAGTGAGGGGGGACTGAGTCGGTGAGTGAGGGGGGACTGAGTCGGTGAGTGAGGGGGGACTGAGCAGGTGAGTGAGGGGGAACTGAGTCTGAGTGAGGGGGGACTGAGAGTCGGTGAGTGAGGGGGGACTGAGTCGGTGAGTGAGGGGGGACTGAGTCGGTGAGTGAGGGGGGACTGAGTCGGTGAGCGAGGGGGGGACTGAGAGTCGGTGTGCGAGGGGGGACTGAGAGTCGGTGAGTGAGGGGGGACTGAGTCGGTGAGCGAGGGGGGGACTGAGAGGCGGTGAGTGAGGGGGGACTGAGAGTCGGTGAGTGAGGGGGGACTGAGTCGGTGAGTGAGGGGGGACTGAGAGTCGGTGAGTGAGGGGGGACTGAGAGTCGGTGATTGAGGGGGGACTGAGTCGGTGAGTGAGGGGGGACTGAGTGTCGATGAGTGATGGGGGAGTGAGAGTGGGTGAGTGAGGGTGACTGAGTCGGTGAGTGAGGGGGGACTGAGTCGGTGAGTGAGGGGGGACTGAGTCGGTGAGTGAGGGGGGACTGAGAGTCGGTGAGTGACGTGGGACTGAGAGTCGGTGAGTGAGGGGGGACTGAGAGTCGGTGAGTGAGGGGGGACTGAGAGTCGGTGAGTGAGGGGGGAATGAGAGTCGGTGAGTGAGGTGGGACTGAGAGTCGGTGAGTTAGGGGGGACTGAGAGTCGGTGAGTGAGGGGGGACTGAGAGTCGGTGAGTGAGGGGGGACTGAGAGACGGTGAGTGAGGGGGGACTGAGAGTCGGTGAATGAGGGGGGACTGAGAGTCAGTGAGTGAGGGGGGACTGAGAGTCGGTGAGTGAGGGGGACTGAGAGTCGGTGAGTGAGGGGGGACTGAGAGTCGGTGAGTGAGGGGGGACTGAGAGTCGGTGAGTGAGGGGGGACTGAGAGTCGGTGAGTGAGGGGGGACTGAGAGTCTGTGAGTGAGGGGGGACTGAGAGTCGGTGAGTGAGGGGGGACTGAGAGTCGGTGAGTGAGGGGGGACTGAGAGTCGGTGAGTGAGGGGGGACTGAGAGTCGGTGATTGAGGGGGACTGAGAGTCGGTGAGTGAGGGGGGACTGAGAGTCGGTGAGTGAGGGGGGACTGAGAGTCGGTGATTGAGGGGGACTGAGAGTCGGTGAGTGAGGGGGGACGGAGAGTCGGTGAGTGAGGGAGGACTGAGAGTCGGTGAGTGAGAGGGGACTGAGAGTCGGTGAGTTAGGGGGGACTGAGAGTCGGTGAGTGAGGGAGGACTGAGAGTCGGTGAGTGAGAGGGGACTGAGAGTCGGTGAGTTAGGGGGGACTGAGAGTCGGTGAGTGAGGGGGGACTGAGAGTCAGTGAGTGAGGGGGGACGGAGAGTCGGTGAGTGAGGGGTGACTGAGAGTCGGTGAGTGAGGGGGGACTGAGAATCAGTGAGTGAGGGGGGACTGAGAGTGGATGAGTGAGTGGGACTGAGAGTCGATGAGTGAGAGGGGACGGAGAGTCGATGAGTGAGGGGGGACTGAGAGTCGGAGAGTGAGGGTGGACGGAGAGTCGGTGAGTGAGGGGGGACTGAGAGTCGGTGAGTGAGGGGGGACTGAGAGTCGGTGATTGAGGGGGACTGAGAGTCGGTGAGTGAGGGGGGACTGAGAGTCGGTGAGTGAGGGGGGACTGAGAGTCGGAGATTGAGGGGGACTGAGAGTCGGTGAGTGAGGGGGGACAGAGAGTCGGTGAGTGAGGGGGGACTGAGAGTCGGTGAGTTAGGGGGGACTGAGAGTCGGTGAGTGAGGGGGGACTGAGAGTCGGTGAGTGAGGGGGGACGGAGAGTCGGTGAGTGAGGGGGGACTGAGAGTCGGTGAGTGAGGGGGGACTGAGAGTCAGTGAGTGAGGGGGGACTGAGAGTCGTTGAGTGATGGGGGACTGAGAGTCGGTGAGTGAGGGGGTCTGAGAGTCGGTGAGTGAGAGGGGACTGAGAGTCGGTGAGTGAGGGGTGACTGAGAGTCGGTGAGTGAGGGGAGACTGAGAGTCGGTGAGTGACGGGGGACTGAGAATCGGTGAGTGAGGGGGGACTGATATTCGGTGAGTGAAGGGGGACTGATAGTCGGTGAGTGAGGGGGGACTGAGAGTCGGTGAGTGAAGGGGGACTGAGAGTGGATGAGCGAGTGGGACTGAGAGTCGATGAGTGAGAGGGGACGGAGAGTCGATGAGTGAGGGGGGACTGAGAGTCGGTGAGTGAGGGGGGACGGAGAGTCGGTGAGTTAGGGGGGACTGAGAATCAGTGAGTGAGGGGGGACTGAGAGTGGATGAGTGAGTGGGACTGAGAGTCGATGAGTGAGAGGGGACGGAGAGTCGATGAGTGAGGGGGGACTGAGAGTCGGTGAGTGAGGGTGGACGGAGAGTCGGTGAGTGAGGGGTTACTGAGAGTCGGTGAGTGGGGGGAGACTGAGAGTCGGTGAGTGAGGGGGCACGGAGAGTCGGTGAGTGAGGGGGACTGAGAGTCGGTGAGTGAGGGGGGACTGAGAGTCGGTGAGTGAGGGGGGACTGAGAGTCGGTGACTGAGGGGGGACTGAGAGTCGGTGAGTGAGGGGGACTGAGTGTCGGTGAGTCAGGGGGGACTGAGAGTCGGTGAGTGAGCGGGGACTGAGAGTCGGTGAGTGAGGGGGGACTGAGTCGGTGAGTGAGGGGGGACTGAGTCGGTGAGTGAGGGGGGACTGAGTCGGTGAGTGAGGGGGGACTGAGTCGGTGAGTGAGGGGGGACTGAGCAGGTGAGTGAGGGGGAACTGAGTCTGAGTGAGGGGGGACTGAGAGTCGGTGAGTGAGGGGGGACTGAGTCGGTGAGTGAGGGGGGACTGAGTCGGTGAGTGAGGGGGGACTGAGTCGGTGAGCGAGGGGGGACTGAGAGTCGGTGTGCGAGGGGGGACTGAGAGTCGGTGAGTGAGGGGGGACTGAGTCGGTGAGCGAGGGGGGGACTGAGAGGCGGTGAGTGAGGGGGGACTGAGAGTCGGTGAGTGAGGGGGGACTGAGTCGGTGAGTGAGGGGGGACTGAGAGTCGGTGAGTGAGGGGGGACTGAGAGTCGGTGAGTGAGGGGGGACTGAGTCGGTGAGTGAGGGGGGACTGAGTGTCGGTGAGTGATGGGGGACTGAGAGTGGGTGAGTGAGGGTGACTGAGTCGGTGAGTGAAGGGGGACTGAGTCGGTGAGTGAGGGGGGACTGAGTCGGTGAGTGAGGGGGGACTGAGAGTCGGTGAGTGACGTGGGACTGAGAGTCGGTGAGTGAGGGGGGACTGAGAGTCGGTGAGTGAGGGGGGACTGAGTCTGAGTGAGGGGGGACTGAGAGTCGGTGAGTGAGGGGGGACTGAGAGTCGGTGAGTGAGGGGGGAATGAGAGTCGGTGAGTGAGGTGGGACTGAGAGTCGGTGAGTGAGGGGGGACTGAGAGTCGGTGAGTGAGGGGGGACTGAGAGTCGGTGAGTGAGGGGGGACTGAGAGACGGTGAGTGAGGGGGGACTGAGAGTCGGTGAATGAGGGGGGTCTGAGAGTCAGTGAGTGAGGGTGGACTGAGAGTCGGTGAGTGAGGGGGACTGAGAGTCGGTGAGTGAGTGGGGACAGAGAGTCGGTGAGTGAGGGGGGACTGAGAGTCGGTGAGTGAGGGGGGACTGAGAGTCGGTGAGTGAGGGGGGACTGAGAGTCGGTGAGTGAGGGGGGACTGAGAGTCTGTGAGTGAGGGGGGACTGAGAGTCGGTGAGTGAGGGGGGACTGAGAGTCGGTGAGTGAGGGGGGACTGAGAGTCGGTGAGTGACGGGGGACTGAGAGTCGGTGATTGAGGGGGACTGAGAGTCGGTGAGTGAGGGGGGACTGAGAGTCGGTGAGTGAGGGGGGACTGAGAGTCGGTGATTGAGGGGGACTGAGAGTCGGTGAGTGAGAGGGGACGGAGAGTCGGTGAGTGAGGGGGGACTGAGAGTCGGTGAGTTAGGGGGGACTGAGAGTCGGTGAGTGAGGGGGGACTGAGAGCCGGTGAGTGAGGGGGGACTGAGAGTCTGTGAGTGAGGGGGGACTGAGAGTCGGTGAGTGAGGGGGGACTGAGAGTCGGTGAGTGAGGGGGGACTGAGAGTCGGTGAGTGACGGGGGACTGAGAGTCGGTGATTGAGGGGGACTGAGAGTCGGTGAGTGAGGGGGGACTGAGAGTCGGTGAGTGAGGGGGGACTGAGAGTCGGTGATTGAGGGGGACTGAGAGTCGGTGAGTGAGGGGGGACGGAGAGTCGGTGAGTGAGGGGGGACTGAGAGTCGGTGAGTTAGGGGGGACTGAGAGTCGGTGAGTGAGGGGGGACTGAGAGCCGGTGAGTGAGGGGGGACGGAGAGTCGGTGAGTGAGGGGTGACTGAGAGTCGGTGAGTGAGGGGGGATTGAGAGTCAGTGAGTGAGGGGGGACTGAGAGTCGTTGAGTGATGGGGGACTGAGAGTCGGTGAGTGAGGGGGTCTGAGAGTCGGTGAGTGAGAGGGGACTGAGAGTCGGTGAGTGAGGGTGGACGGAGAGTCGGTGAGTGAGGGGGGACTGAGAGTCGGTGAGTGGGGGGAGACTGAGAGTCGGTGAGTGAGGGGGCACGGAGAGTCGGTGAGTGACGGGGACTGAGAGTCGGTGAGTGAGGGGGGACTGAGAGTCGGTGAGTGAGGGGGTACTGAGAGTCGGTGACTGAGGGGGGACTGAGAGTCGGTGAGTGAGGGGGACTGAGTGTCGGTGAGTGAGGGGGGACTGAGAGTCGGTGAGTGAGGGGGGACTGAGAGTCGGTGAGTGAGGGGGGACTGAGTCGGTGAGTGAGGGGGGACTGAGAGTCGGTGAGTGAGGGGGACTGAGAGTCGGTGAGTGAGGGGGGACTGAGAGTCGGTGAGTGAGGGGGGACTGAGAGTCGGTGAGTGAGGGGTCTGAGAGTCGGTGAGTGAGAGGGGACTGAGAGTCGGTGAGTGAGGGGGGACTGAGAGTCGGTGAGGGAGGGGGGACTGAGAGTGGATGAGTGAGTGGGACTGAGAGTCGATGAGTGAGAGGGGACGGAGAGTCGATGAGTGAGGGGGGACTGAGAGTCGGTGAGTGAGGGGGGACGGAGAGTCGGTGAGTTAGGGGGGACTGAGAATCAGTGAGTGAGGGGGGACTGAGAGTGGATGAGTGAGTGGGACTGAGAGTCGATGAGTGAGAGGGGACGGAGAGTCGATGAGTGAGGGGGGACTGAGAGCCGGTGAGTGAGGGTGGACGGAGAGTCGGTGAGTGAGGGGGGACTGAGAGTCGGTGAGTGGGGGGAGACTGAGAGTCGGTGAGCGAGGGGGCACGGAGAGTCGGTGAGTGAGGGGGACTGAGAGACGGTGAGTGAGGGGGGACTGAGAGTCAGTGAGTGACGGGGGACTGAGAGTCGGTGACTGAGGGGGGACTGAGAGTCGGTGAGTGAGGGGGACTGAGTGTCGGTGAGTGAGGGGGGACTGAGAGTCGGTGAGTGAGGGGGGACTGAGAGTCAGTGAGTGAGGGGGGACTGAGTCGGTGAGTGAGGGGGGACTGAGTCGGTGAGTGAGGGGGGACTGAGTCGGTGAGTGAGGGGAGACTGAGTCGGTGAGTGAGGGGGGACTGAGTAGGTGAGTGAGGGGGGACTGAGTCTGAGTGAGGGGGGACTGAGAGTCGGTGAGTGAGGGGGGACTGAGTCGGTGAGTGAGGGGGGACTGAGTCGGTGAGTGAGGGGGGACTGAGTCGGTGAGCGAGGGGGGACTGAGAGTCGGTGTGCGAGGGGGGACTGAGAGTCGGTGAGGGAGGGGGGACTGAGTCGGTGAGCGAGGGGGGGACTGAGAGTCGGTGAGTGAGGGGGGTACTGAGAGTCGATGAGTGAGGGGGGACTGAGTCGGTGAGTGAGGGGGGACTGAGAGTCGGTGAGTGAGGGGGGACTGAGAGTCGGTGAGTGAGGGGGGACTGAGTCGGTGAGTGAGGGGGGAATGAGTGTCGGAGAGTGATGGGGGACTGAGAGTGGGTGAGTGAGGGTGACTGAGTCGGTGAGTGAGGGGGGACTGAGTCGGTGAGTGAGGGGGGACTGAGTCGGTGAGTGAGGTGGGACTGAGTAGGTGAGTGAGGGGGAACTGAGTCTGAGTGAGGGGGGACTGAGAGTCGGTGAGTGAGGGGGGACTGAGTCGGTGAGTGAGGGGGGACTGAGTCGGTGAGTGAGGGGGGACTGAGTCGGTGAGCGAGGGGGGACTGAGAGTCGGTGTGCGAGGGGGGACTGAGAGTCGGTGAGTGAGGGGGGACTGAGTCGGTGAGCGAGGGGGGGACTGAGAGGCGGTGAGTGAGGGGGGGACTGAGAGTCGGTGAGTGAGGGGGGACTGAGTCGGTGAGTGAGGGGGGACTGAGAGTCGGTGAGTGAGGGGGGACTGAGAGTCGGTGAGTGAGGGGGGACTGAGTCGGTGAGTGAGGGGGGACTGAGTGTCGGTGAGTGATGGGGGACTGAGAGTGGGTGAGTGAGGGTGACTGAGTCGGTGAGTGAGGGGGGACTGAGTCGGTGAGTGAGGGGGGACTGAGTCGGTGAGTGAGGGGGGACTGAGAGTCGGTGAGTGACGTGGGACTGAGAGTCGGTGAGTGAGGGGGGACTGAGAGTCGGTGAGTGAGGGGGGACTGAGTCTGAGTGAGGGGGGACTGAGAGTCGGTGAGTGAGGGGGGACTGAGAGTCGGTGAGTGAGGGGGGAATGAGAGTCGGTGAGTGAGGTGGGACTGAGAGTCGGTGAGTGAGGGGGGACTGAGAGTCGGTGAGTGAGGGGGGACTGAGAGTCGGTGAGTGAGGGGGGACTGAGAGACGGTGAGTGAGGGGGGACTGAGAGTCGGTGAATGAGGAGGGACTGAGAGTCAGTGAGTGAGGGGGGACTGAGAGTCGGTGAGTGAGGGGGACTGAGAGTCGGTGAGTGAGTGGGGACTGAGAGTCGGTGAGTGAGGGGGGACTGAGAGTCGGTGAGTGAGGGGGGACTGAGAGTCGGTGAGTGAGGGGGGACTGAGAGTCGGTGAGTGAGGGGGGACTGAGAGTCTGTGAGTGAGGGGGGACTGAGAGTCGGTGAGTGAGGGGGGACTGAGAGTCGGTGATTGAGGGGGGACTGAGAGTCGGTGAGTGAGGGGGGACTGAGAGTCGGTGATTGAGGGGGACTGAGAGTCGGTGAGTGAGGGGGGACTGAGATTCGGTGAGTGAGGGGGGACTGAGAGTCGGTGATTGAGGGGGACTGAGAGTCGGTGAGTGAGGGGGGACGGAGAGTCGGTGAGTGAGGGGGGACTGAGAGTCGGTGAGTTAGGGGGGACTGAGAGTCGGTGAGTGAGGGGGGACTGAGAGTCGGTGAGTGAGGGGGGACGGTGAGTGAGGGGTGACTGAGAGTCGGTGAGTGAGGGGGGACTGAGAGTCAGTGAGTGAGGGGGGACTGAGAGTCGTTGAGTGATGGGGGATTGAGAGTCGGTGAGTGAGGGGGTCTGAGAGTCGGTGAGTGAGAGGGGACTGAGAGTCGGTGAGTGAGGGGGGACTGAGAGTCGGTGAGTGAGGGGGGACTGATAGTCGGTGAGTGAGGGGGGACTGATAGTCGGTGAGTGAGGGGGGACTGAGAGTCGGTGACACGTGAGGGGGGACTGAGAGTCGGTGAGTGAGGGGGGACTGAGAGTGGATGAGTGAGTGGGACTGAGAGTCGATGAGTGAGAGGGGACGGATTTTCGATGAGTGAGGGGGGACTGAGAGTCGGTGAGTGAGGGGGGACGGAGAGTCGGTGAGTTAGGGGGGACTGAGAATCAGTGAGTGAGGGGGGACTGAGAGTGGATGAGTGAGTGGGACTGAGAGTCGATGA
Organism: Somniosus microcephalus; assembly: GCF_052327205.1. Lineage (NCBI taxonomy): Eukaryota > Metazoa > Chordata > Chondrichthyes > Squaliformes > Somniosidae > Somniosus > Somniosus microcephalus. The sequence goes on from NW_028225179.1 coordinate 176,829,920, forward strand.
GTGAGAGGGGACGGAGAGTCGATGAGTGAGGGGGGACTGAGAGTCGGTGAGTGAGGGTGGACGGAGAGTCAGTGAGTGAGGGGGGACTGAGAGTCGGTGAGTGGGGGGAGACTGAGAGTCGGTGAGTGAGGGGGCACGGAGAGTCGGTGAGTGACGGGGACTGAGAGTCGGTGAGTGAGGGGGGACTGAGAGTCGGTGAGTGAGGGGGTACTGAGAGTCGGTGACTGAGGGGGGACTGAGAGTCGGTGAGTGAGGGGGACTGAGTGTCGGTGAGTGAGGGGGGACTGAGAGTCGGTGAGTGAGGGGGGACTGAGAGTCGGTGAGTGAGGGGGGACTGAGTCGGTGAGTGAGGGGGGACTGAGAGTCGGTGAGTGAGGGGGACTGAGAGTCGGTGAGTGAGGGGGGACTGAGAGTCAGTGAGTGAGGGGGGACTGAGAGTCGGTGAGTGAGGGGTCTGAGAGTCGGTGAGTGAGAGGGGACTGAGAGTCGGTGAGTGAGGGGGGACTGAGAGTCGGTGAGTGAGGGGAGACTGAGAGTCGGTGAGTGACGGGGGACTGAGAATCGGTGAGTGAGGGGGGACTGATAGTCGGTGAGTGAGGGGGGACTGATAGTTGGTGAGTGAGGGGGGACTGAGAGTCGGTGAGTGAGGGGGGACTGAGAGTGGATGAGTGAGTGGGACTGAGAGTCGATGAGTGAGAGGGGACGGAGAGTCGATGAGTGAGGGGGGACTGAGAGTCGGTGAGTGAGGGGGGACGGAGAGTCGGTGAGTTAGGGGGGACTGAGAATCAGTGAGTGAGGGGGGACTGAGAGTGGATGAGTGAGTGGGACTGAGAGTCGATGAGTGAGAGGGGACGGAGAGTCGATGAGTGAGGGGGGACGGAGAGCCGGTGAGTGAGGGTGGACGGAGAGTCGGTGAGTGAGGGGGGACTGAGAGTCGGTGAGTGGGGGGAGACTGAGAGTCGGTGAGCGAGGGGGCACGGAGAGTCGGTGAGTGAGGGGGACTGAGAGACGGTGAGTGAGGGGGGACTGAGAGTCAGTGAGTGACGGGGGACTGAGAGTCGGTGACTGAGGGGGGACTGAGAGTCGGTGAGTGAGGGGGACTGAGTGTCGGTGAGTGAGGGGGGACTGAGAGTCGGTGAGTGAGGGGGGACTGAGAGTCGGTGAGTGAGGGGGGACTGAGAGTCGGTGAGTGAGGGGGGACTGAGTCGGTGAGTGAGGGGAGACTGAGTCGGTGAGTGAGGGGGGACTGAGTAGGTGAGTGAGGGGGGACTGAGTCTGAGTGAGGGGGGACTGAGAGTCGGTGAGTGAGGGGGGACTGAGTCGGTGAGTGAGGGGGGACTGAGAGTCGGTGAGTGAGCGGGGACTGAGAGTCAGTGAGTGAGGGGGGACTGAGTCGGTGAGTGAGGGGGGACTGAGTCGGTGAGTGAGGGGGGACTGAGTCGGTGAGTGAGGGGGGACTGAGTCGGTGAGTGAGGGGGGACTGAGTAGGTGAGTGAGGGGGGACTGAGTCGCTAAGTGAGGGGGGACTGAGAGTCGGTGAGTGACGTGGGACTGAGAGTCGGTGAGTGAGGGGGGACTGAGAGTCGGTGAGTGAGGGGGGACTGAGTCTGAGTGAGGGGGGACTGAGAGTCGGTGAGTGAGGGGGGACTGAGAGTCGGTGAGTGAGGGGGGAATGAGAGTCGGTGATTGAGGTGGGACTGAGAGTCGGTGAATGAGGGGGGACTGAGAGTCGGTGAGTGAGGGGGGACTGAGAGCCGGTGATTGAGGGGGGACTGAGAGACGGTGAGTGAGGGGGGACTGAGAGTCGGTGAATGAGGGGGGACTGAGAGTCTGTGAGTGAGGGGGGACCGAGTCGGTGAGTGAGGGGGGGACTGAGAGTCGGTGAGTGAGGGGGGACTGAGAGTCGGTGAGTGAGGGGAGACTGAGAGTCGGTGAGTGACGGGGGACTGAGAGTCGGTGAGTGATGGGGGACTGAGAGTCGGTGAGTGAGGGGGGACTGAGAGTCGGTGAGTGAGGGGAGACTGAGAGTCGGTGAGTGACGGGGGACTGAGAATCGGTGAGTGAGGGGGGACTGATAATAGGTGAGTGAGGGGGGACTGATAGTCGGTGAGTGAGGGGGACTGAGAGTCGGTGAGTGAGGGGGGACTGAGAGTGGATGAGTGAGTGGGACTGACAGTCGATGAGTGAGAGGGGACGGAGAGTCGATGAGTGAGGGGGGACTGAGAGTCGGTGAGTGAGGGGGGACTGAGTGTCGGTGAGTGAGGGGGACTGAGAGTCGGTGAGTGAGGGGGGACTGAGAGTCGGTGAGTGAGGGGGAACTGAGAGTCGGTGAGTGAGGGGGGACTGAGAGTCGGTGAGTGAGGGGGGACTGAGAGTCGGTGAATGAGGGGGGACTGAGAGTCGGTGAGTGAGGGGGGACTGAGAGTCGGTGAGTGAGGGGGGACTGAGAGTCGGTGATTGAGGGGGACTGAGAGTCGGTGAGTGAGGGGGGACTGAGAGTCGGTGAGTGAGGGGGGACTGAGAGTCGGTGATTGAGGGGGACTGAGAGTCGGTGAGTGAGGGGGGACGGAGAGTCGGTGAGTGAGGGGGGACTGAGAGTCGGTGAGTTCGGGGGGACTGAGAGTCGATGAGTGAGGGGGGACTGTGAGTCGGTGAGTGAGGGGGGACGGAGAGTCGGTGAGTGAGGGGGGACTGAGAGTCGTTGAGTGATGGGGGACTGAGAGTCGGTGAGTGAGGGGGTCTGAGAGTCGGTGAGTGAGAGGGGACTGAGAGTCGGTGAGTGAGGGGGGACTGAGAGTCGGTGAGTGAGGGGAGACTGAGAGTCGGTGAGTGACGGGGGACTGAGAATCGGTGAGTGAGGGGGGACTGATAGTCGGTGAGTGAGGGGGGACTGATAGTCGGTGAGTGAGGGGGGACTGAGAGTCGGTGAGTGAAGGGGGACTGAGAGTGGATGAGTGAGTGGGACTGAGAGTCGATGAGTGAGAAGGGACGGAGAGTCGATGAGTGAGGGGGGACTGAGAGTCGGTGAGTGAGGGGGGACGGAGAGTCGGTGAGTTAGGGGGGACTGAGAATCAGTGAGTGAGGGGGGACTGAGAGTGGATGAGTGAGTGGGACTGAGAGTCGATGAGTGAGAGGGGACGGAGAGTCGATGAGTGAGGGGGGGCTGAGAGTCGGTGAGTGAGGGTGGACGGAGAGTCGGTGAGTGAGGGGTTACTGAGAGTCGGTGAGTGGGGGGAGACTGAGAGTCGGTGAGTGAGGGGGCACGGAGAGTCGGTGAGTGAGGGGGACTGAGAGTCGGTGAGTGAGGGGGGACTGAGAGTCGGTGAGTGAGGGGGGACTGAGAGTCGGTGAGTGAGGGGGACTGAATGTCGGTGAGTGAGGGGGGACTGAGAGTCGGTGAGTGAGCGGGGACTGAGAGCCGGTGAGTGAGGGTGGACGGAGAGTCGGTGAGTGAGGGGGGACTGAGAGTCGGTGAGTGGGGGGAGACTGAGAGTCGGTGAGCGAGGGGGCACGGAGAGTCGGTGAGTGAGGGGGACCGAGAGACGGTGAGTGAGGGGGGACTGAGAGTCAGTGAGTGACGGGGGACTGAGAGTCGGTGACTGAGGGGGGACTGAGAGTCGGTGAGTGAGGGGGACTGAGTGTCGGTGAGTGAGGGGGGACTGAGAGTCGGTGAGTGAGGGGGGACTGAGAGTCAGTGAGTGAGGGGGGACTGAGTCGGTGAGTGAGGGGGGACTGAGTCGGTGAGTGAGGGGGGACTGAGTCGGTGAGTGAGGGGAGACTGAGTCGGTGAGTGAGGGGGGACTGAGTAGGTGAGTGAGGGGGGACTGAGTCTGAGTGAGGGGGGACTGAGAGTCGGTGAGTGAGGGGGGACTGAGTCGGTGAGTGAGGGGGGACTGAGTCGGTGAGTGAGGGGGGACTGAGTCGGTGAGCGAGGGGGGACTGAGAGTCGGTGTGCGAGGGGGGACTGAGAGTCGGTGAGGGAGGGGGGACTGAGTCGGTGAGCGAGGGGGGGACTGAGAGTCGGTGAGTGAGGGGGGGACTGAGAGTCGATGAGTGAGGGGGGACTGAGTCGGTGAGTGAGGGGGGACTGAGAGTCGGTGAGTGAGGGGGGACTGAGAGTCGGTGAGTGAGGGGGGACTGAGTCGGTGAGTGAGGGGGGAATGAGTGTCGGAGAGTGATGGGGGACTGAGAGTGGGTGAGTGAGGGTGACTGAGTCGGTGAGTGAGGGGGGACTGAGTCGGTGAGTGAGGGGGGACTGAGTCGGTGAGTGAGGTGGGACTGAGTAGGTGAGTGAGGGGGAACTGAGTCTGAGTGAGGGGGGACTGAGAGTCGGTGAGTGAGGGGGGACTGAGTCGGTGAGTGAGGGGGGACTGAGTCGGTGAGTGAGGGGGGACTGAGTCGGTGAGCGAGGGGGGACTGAGAGTCGGTGTGCGAGGGGGGACTGAGAGTCGGTGAGTGAGGGGGGACTGAGTCGGTGAGCGAGGGGGGGACTGAGAGGCGGTGAGTGAGGGGGGGACTGAGAGTCGGTGAGTGAGGGGGGACTGAGTCGGTGAGTGAGGGGGGACTGAGAGTCGGTGAGTGAGGGGGGACTGAGAGTCGGTGAGTGAGGGGGGACTGAGTCGGTGAGTGAGGGGGGACTGAGTGTCGGTGAGTGATGGGGGACTGAGAGTGGGTGAGTGAGGGTGACTGAGTCGGTGAGTGAGGGGGGACTGAGTCGGTGAGTGAGGGGGGACTGAGTCGGTGAGTGAGGGGGGACTGAGAGTCGGTGAGTGACGTGGGACTGAGAGTCGGTGAGTGAGGGGGGACTGAGAGTCGGTGAGTGAGGGGGGACTGAGTCTGAGTGAGGGGGGACTGAGAGTCGGTGAGTGAGGGGGGACTGAGAGTCGGTGAGTGAGGGGGGAATGAGAGTCGGTGAGTGAGGTGGGACTGAGAGTCGGTGAGTGAGGGGGGACTGAGAGTCGGTGAGTGAGGGGGGACTGAGAGTCGGTGAGTGAGGGGGGACTGAGAGACGGTGAGTGAGGGGGGACTGAGAGTCGGTGAATGAGGAGGGACTGAGAGTCAGTGAGTGAGGGGGGACTGAGAGTCGGTGAGTGAGGGGGACTGACAGTCGGTGAGTGAGTGGGGACTGAGAGTCGGTGAGTGAGGGGGGACTGAGAGTCGGTGAGTGAGGGGGGACTGAGAGTCGGTGAGTGAGGGGGGACTGAGAGTCGGTGAGTGAGGGGGGACTGAGAGTCTGTGAGTGAGGGGGGACTGAGAGTCGGTGAGTGAGGGGGGACTGAGAGTCGGTGATTGAGGGGGGACTGAGAGTCGGTGAGTGAGGGGGGACTGAGAGTCGGTGATTGAGGGGGACTGAGAGTCGGTGAGTGAGGGGGGACTGAGATTCGGTGAGTGAGGGGGGACTGAGAGTCGGTGATTGAGGGGGACTGAGAGTCGGTGAGTGAGGGGGGACGGAGAGTCGGTGAGTGAGGGGGGACTGAGAGTCGGTGAGTTAGGGGGGACTGAGAGTCGGTGAGTGAGGGGGGACTGAGAGTCGGTGAGTGAGGGGGGACGGTGAGTGAGGGGTGACTGAGAGTCGGTGAGTGAGGGGGGACTGAGAGTCAGTGAGTGAGGGGGGACTGAGAGTCGTTGAGTGATGGGGGACTGAGAGTCGGTGAGTGAGGGGGTCTGAGAGTCGGTGAGTGAGAGGGGACTGAGAGTCGGTGAGTGAGGGGGGACTGAGAGTCGGTGAGTGAGGGGGGACTGATAGTCGGTGAGTGAGGGGGGACTGATAGTCGGTGAGTGAGGGGGGACTGAGAGTCGGTGAGTGAGGGGGGACTGAGAGTCGGTGAGTGAGGGGGGACTGAGAGTGGATGAGTGAGTGGGACTGAGAGTCGATGAGTGAGAGGGGACGGATTTTCGATGAGTGAGGGGGGACTGAGAGTCGGTGAGTGAGGGGGGACGGAGAGTCGGTGAGTTAGGGGGGACTGAGAATCAGTGAGTGAGGGGGGACTGAGAGTGGATGAGTGAGTGGGACTGAGAGTCGATGAGTGAGAGGGGACGGAGAGTCGATGAGTGAGGGGGGACTGAGAGTCGGTGAGTGAGGGTGGACGGAGAGTCAGTGAGTGAGGGGGGACTGAGAGTCGGTGAGTGGGGGGAGACTGAGAGTCGGTGAGTGAGGGGGCACGGAGAGTCGGTGAGTGACGGGGACTGAGAGTCGGTGAGTGAGGGGGGACTGAGAGTCGGTGAGTGAGGGGGTACTGAGAGTCGGTGACTGAGGGGGGACTGAGAGTCGGTGAGTGAGGGGGACTGAGTGTCGGTGAGTGAGGGGGGACTGAGAGTCGGTGAGTGAGGGGGGACTGAGAGTCGGTGAGTGAGGGGGGACTGAGTCGGTGAGTGAGGGGGGACTGAAAGTCGGTGAGTGAGGGGGACTGAGAGTCGGTGAGTGAGGGGGGACTGAGAGTCAGTGAGTGAGGGGGGACTGAGAGTCGGTGAGTGAGGGGTCTGAGAGTCGGTGAGTGAGAGGGGACTGAGAGTCGGTGAGTGAGGGGGGACTGAGAGTCGGTGAGTGAGGGGAGACTGAGAGTCGGTGAGTGACGGGGGACTGAGAATCGGTGAGTGAGGGGGGACTGATAGTCGGTGAGTGAGGGGGGACTGATAGTTGGTGAGTGAGGGGGGACTGAGAGTCGGTGAGTGAGGGGGGACTGAGAGTGGATGAGTGAGTGGGACTGAGAGTCGATGAGTGAGAGGGGACGGAGAGTCGATGAGTGAGGGGGGACTGAGAGTCGGTGAGTGAGGGGGGACGGAGAGTCGGTGAGTTAGGGGGGACTGAGAATCAGTGAGTGAGGGGGGACTGAGAGTGGATGAGTGAGTGGGACTGAGAGTCGATGAGTGAGAGGGGACGGAGAGTCGATGAGTGAGGGGGGACGGAGAGCCGGTGAGTGAGGGTGGACGGAGAGTCGGTGAGTGAGGGGGGACTGAGAGTCGGTGAGTGGGGGGAGACTGAGAGTCGGTGAGCGAGGGGGCACGGAGAGTCGGTGAGTGAGGGGGACTGAGAGACGGTGAGTGAGGGGGGACTGAGAGTCAGTGAGTGACGGGGGACTGAGAGTCGGTGACTGAGGGGGGACTGAGAGTCGGTGAGTGAGGGGGACTGAGTGTCGGTGAGTGAGGGGGGACTGAGAGTCGGTGAGTGAGGGGGGACTGAGAGTCGGTGAGTGAGGGGGGACTGAGAGTCGGTGAGTGAGGGGGGACTGAGTCGGTGAGTGAGGGGAGACTGAGTCGGTGAGTGAGGGGGGACTGAGTAGGTGAGTGAGGGGGGACTGAGTCTGAGTGAGGGGGGACTGAGAGTCGGTGAGTGAGGGGGGACTGAGTCGGTGAGTGAGGGGGGACTGAGAGTAGGTGAGTGAGCGGGGACTGAGAGTCAGTGAGTGAGGGGGGACTGAGTCGGTGAGTGAGGGGGGACTGAGTCGGTGAGTGAGGGGGGACTGAGTCGGTGAGTGAGGGGGGACTGAGTCGGTGAGTGAGGGGGGACTGAGTAGGTGAGTGAGGGGGGACTGAGTCGCTAAGTGAGGGGGGACTGAGAGTCGGTGAGTGACGTGGGACTGAGAGTCGGTGAGTGAGGGGGGACTGAGAGTCGGTGAGTGAGGGGGGACTGAGTCTGAGTGAGGGGGGACTGAGAGTCGGTGAGTGAGGGGGGACTGAGAGTCGGTGAGTGAGGGGGGAATGAGAGTCGGTGATTGAGGTGGGACTGAGAGTCGGTGAGTGAGGGGGGACTGAGAGTCGGTGAGTGAGGGGGGACTGAGAGCCGGTGATTGAGGGGGGACTGAGAGACGGTGAGTGAGGGGGGACTGAGAGTCGGTGAATGAGGGGGGACTGAGAGTCTGTGAGTGAGGGGGGACCGAGTCGGTGAGTGAGGGGGGGACTGAGAGTCGGTGAGTGAGGGGGGACTGAGAGTCGGTGAGTGAGGGGAGACTGAGAGTCGGTGAGTGACGGGGGACTGAGAGTCGGTGAGTGATGGGGGACTGAGAGTCGGTGAGTGAGGGGGGACTGAGAGTCGGTGAGTGAGGGGAGACTGAGAGTCGGTGAGTGACGGGGGACTGAGAATCGGTGAGTGAGGGGGGACTGATAATAGGTGAGTGAGGGGGGACTGATAGTCGGTGAGTGAGGGGGACTGAGAGTCGGTGAGTGAGGGGGGACTGAGAGTGGATGAGTGAGTGGGACTGACAGTCGATGAGTGAGAGGGGACGGAGAGTCGATGAGTGAGGGGGGACTGAGAGTCGGTGAGTGAGGGGGGACTGAGTGTCGGTGAGTGAGGGGGACTGAGAGTCGGTGAGTGAGGGGGGACTGAGAGTCGGTGATTGAGGGAGACTGAGAGTCGGTGAGTGAGGGGGGACTGAGAGTCGGTGAGTGAGGGGGGACTGAGAGTCGGTGATTGAGGGGGACTGAGAGTCGGTGAGTGAGGGGGGACGGAGAGTCGGTGAGTGAGGGGGGACTGAGAGTCGGTGAGTTCGGGGGGACTGAGAGTCGATGAGTGAGGGGGGACTGTGAGTCGGTGAGTGAGGGGGGACGGAGAGTCGGTGAGTGAGGGGGGACTGAGAGTCGTTGAGTGATGGGGGACTGAGAGTCGGTGAGTGAGGGGGTCTGAGAGTCGGTGAGTGAGAGGGGACTGAGAGTCGGTGAGTGAGGGGGGACTGAGAGTCGGTGAGTGAGGGGAGACTGAGAGTCGGTGAGTGACGGGGGACTGAGAATCGGTGAGTGAGGGGGGACTGATAGTCGGTGAGTGAGGGGGGACTGATAGTCGGTGAGTGAGGGGGGACTGAGAGTCGGTGAGTGAAGGGGGACTGAGAGTGGATGAGTGAGTGGGACTGAGAGTCGATGAGTGAGAAGGGACGGAGAGTCGATGAGTGAGGGGGGACTGAGAGTCGGTGAGTGAGGGGGGACGGAGAGTCGGTGAGTTAGGGGGGACTGAGAATCAGTGAGTGAGGGGGGACTGAGAGTGGATGAGTGAGTGGGACTGAGAGTCGATGAGTGAGAGGGGACGGAGAGTCGATGAGTGAGGGGGGGCTGAGAGTCGGTGAGTGAGGGTGGACGGAGAGTCGGTGAGTGAGGGGTTACTGAGAGTCGGTGAGTGGGGGGAGACTGAGAGTCGGTGAGTGAGGGGGCACGGAGAGTCGGTGAGTGAGGGGGACTGAGAGTCGGTGAGTGAGGGGGGACTGAGAGTCGGTGAGTGAGGGGGGACTGAAAGTCGGTGACTGAGGGGGGACTGAGAGTCGGTGAGTGAGGGGGACTGAATGTCGGTGAGTGAGGGGGGACTGAGAGTCGGTGAGTGAGCGGGGACTGAGAGTCAGTGAGTGAGGGGGGACTGAGTCGGTGAGTGAGGGGGGACTGAGTCGGTGAGTGAGGGGGGACTGAGTCGGTGAGTGAGGGGGGACTGAGTCGGTGAGTGAGGGGGGACTGAGTAGGTGAGTGAGGGGGAACTGAGTCTGAGTGAGGGGGGACTGAGAGTCGTTGAGTGAGGGGAGATTGAGTCGATGAGTGAGGGGGGACTGAGTCGCTGAGTGAGGGGGGACTGAGAGTCGGTGAGTGACGTGGGACTGAGAGTCGGTGAGTGAGGGGGGACTGAGAGTCGGTGAGTGAGGGGGGACTGAGACTGAGTGAGGGGGGACTGAGAGTCGGTGAGTGAGGGGGGACTGAGAGTCGGTGAGTGGGGGGGGAATGAGAGTCGGTGATTGAGGTGGGACTGAGAGTCGGTGAGTGAGGGGGGACTGAGAGTCGGTGATTGAGGGGGACTGAGAGTCGGTGAGTGAGGGGGGACTGAGAGTCGGTGATTGAGGGGGACTGAGAGTCGGTGAGTGAGGGGGGACGGAGAGTCGGTGAGTGAGGGGGGACTGAGAGTCGGTGAGTGAGGGGGGACTGAGAGTCGGTGAGTGAGGGGGGACTGAGAGTCGGTGAGTGAGGGGGACTGAGAGTCGGTGAGTGAGGGGGGACTGAGAGTCGGTGAGTGAGGGGGGACTGAGAGTCAGTGATTGAGGGGGACTGAGAGTCGGTGAGTGAGGGGGGACGGAGAGTCGGTGAGTGAGGGGGGACTGAGAGTCGGTGAGTTAGGGGGGACTGAGAGTCGGTGAGTGAGGGGGGACTGAGAGTCAGTGAATGAGGGGGGACGGAGAGTCGGTGAGTGAGGGGGGACTGAGAGTCGGTGAGTGAGGGGGGACTGAGAGTCAGTGAGTGAGGGGGGACTGAGAGTGGATGAGTGAGTGGGACTGAGAGTCGATGAGTGAGAGGGGACGGAGAGTCGATGAGTGAGGGGGGACTGAGAGTCGGTGAGTGAGGGGGGACGGAGAGTCGGTGAGTTAGGGGGGACTGAGAATCAGTGAGTGAGGGGGGACTGAGAGTGGATGAGTGAGTGGGACTGAGAGTCGATGAGTGAGAGGGGACGGAGAGTCGATGAGTGAGGGGGGACTGAGAGCCGGTGAGTGAGGGTGCACGGAGAGTCGGTGAGTGAGGGGGGACTGAGAGTCGGTGAGTGGGGGGAGACTGAGAGTCGGTGAGTGAGGGGGCACGGAGAGTCGGTGAGTGAGGGGGACTGAAAGACGGTGAGTGAGGGGGGACTGAGAGTCAGTGAGTGAGGGGGGACTGAGAGTCGGTGACTGAGGGGGGACTGAGAGTCGGTGAGTGAGGGGGACTGAGTGTCCGTGAGTGAGGGGGCACTGAGAGTCGGTGAGTGAGGGGGGACTGAGAGTCGGTGAGTGAGGGGGGACTGAGTCGGTGAGTGAGGGGGGACTGAGTCGGTGAGTGAGGGGGGACTGAGTCGGTGAGTGAGGGGGGACTGAGTCGGTGAGTGAGGGGGGACTGAGTAGGTGAGTGAGGGGGGACTGAGTCTGAGTGAGGGGGGACTGAGAGTCGGTGAGTGAGGGGGGACTGAGTCGGTGAGTGAGGGGGGACTGAGTCGGTGTGTGAGGGGGGACTGAGTCGGTGAGCGAGGGGGGACTGAGAGTCGGTGTGCGAGGGGGGACTGAGAGTCGGTGAGTGAGGGGGGACTGAGTCGGTGAGCGAGGGGGGGACTGAGAGTCGGTGAGTGAGGGGGGGACTGAGAGTCGGTGAGTGAGGGGGGACTGAGTCGGTGAGTGAGGGGGGACTGAGAGTCGGTGAGTGAGGGGGGACTGAGAGTCGGTGAGTGAGAGGGGACTGAGTCCGTGAGTGAGGGGAGACTGAGTGTCGGAGAGTGATGGGGGACTGAGAGTGGGTGAGTGAGGGGGGACTGAGTGTCGGAGAGTGATGGGGGACTAAGAGTCGGTGAGTGAGGGGGGACTGAGAGTCGGTGAGTGAGGGGGTAATGAGAGTCGGTGATTGAGGTGGGACTGAGAGTCGGTGAGTGAGGGGGGACTGAGAGTCGGTGAGTGAGGGGGGACTGAGAGCCGGTGAGTGAGGGGGGACTGAGAGCCGGTGAGTGAGGGGGGACTGAGAGTCGGTGAATGAGGGGGGACTGAGAGTCTGTGAGTGAGGGGGGACTGAGTCGCTGAGTGAGGGGGGGACTGAGAGTCGGTGAGTGAGGGGGGACTGAGAGTCGGTGAGTGAGGGGGGACTGAGAGTCAGTGATTGAGGGGGACTGAGAGTCGGTGAGTGAGGGGGGACGGAGAGTCGGTGAGTGAGGGGGGACTGAGAGTCGGTGAGTTAGGGGGGACTGAGAGTCGGTGAGTGAGGGGGGACTGAGAGTCAGTGAATGAGGGGGGACGGAGAGTCGGTGAGTGTGGGGGGACTGAGAGTCGGTGAGTGAGGGGGGACTGAGAGTCAGTGAGTGAGGGGGGACTGAGAGTGGATGAGTGAGTGGGACTGAGAGTCGATGAGTGAGAGGGGACGGAGAGTCGATGAGTGATGGGGGACTGAGAGTGGGTGAGTGAGGGTGACTGAGTCGGTGAGTGAGGGGGGACTGAGTCGATGAGTGAGGGGGGACTGTGTCGCTAAGTGAGGGGGGACTGAGAGTCGGTGAGTGACGTGGGACTGAGAGTCGGTGAGTGAAGGGGGGACTGAGAGTCGGTGAGTGAGGGGGGACTGAGACTGAGTGAGGGGGGACTGAGAGTCGGTGAGTGAGGGGGGACTGAGAGTCGGTGAGTGAGGGGGTAATGAGAGTCGGTGATTGAGGTGTGACTGAGAGTCGGTGAGTGAGGGGGGACTGAGAGTCGGTGAGTGAGGGGGGACTGAGAGCCGGTGAGTGAGGGGGGACTGAGAGCCGGTGAGTGAGAGGGGACTGAGAGACGGTGAGTGAGGGGGGACTGAGAGTCGGTGAATGAGGGGGGACTGAGAGTCTGTGAGTGAGGGGGGACTGAGTCGGTGAGTGAGGGGGGGACTGAGAGTCGGTGAGTGAGGGGGGACTGAGAGTCGGTGAGTGAGGGGAGACTGAGAGTCGGTGAGTGACGGGGGACTGAGAGTCGGTGAGTGATGGGGGACTGAGAGTCGGTGAGTGAGGGGGTACTGAGAGTCGGTGAGTGAGGGGAGACTGAGAGTCGGTGAGTGACGGGGGACTGAGAATCGGTGAGTGAGGGGGGACTGATAATAGGTGAGTGAGGGGGGACTGATAGTCGGTGAGTGAGGGGGGACTGAGAGTCGGTGAGTGAGGGGGGACTGAGAGTGGATGAGTGAGTGGGACTGAGAGTCGATGAGTGAGAGGGGACGGAGAGTCGATGAGTGAGGGGGGACTGAGAGTCGGTGAGTGAGGGGGACTGAGAGTCAGTGAGTGAGGGGGGACTGAGAGTCGGTGAGTGAGGGGGAACTGAGAGTCGGTGAGTGAGGGGGGACTGAGAGTCGGTGAGTGAGGGGGGACTGAGAGTCGGTGAGTGAGGGGGGACTGAGAGTCGGTGAGTGAGGGGGGACTGAGAGTCGGTGAGTGAGGGGGGACTGAGAGTCGGTGATTGAGGGGGGACTGAGAGTCGGTGATTGAGGGGGACTGAGAGTCGGTGAGTGAGGGGGGACGGAGAGTCGGTGAGTGAGGGGGGACTGAGAGTCGGTGAGTTAGGGGGGACTGAGAGTCGGTGAGTGAGGGGGGAATGAGAGTCGGTGAGTGAGGGGGGACGGAGAGTCGGTGAGTGAGGGGGGACTGAGAGTCGGTGAGTGAGGGGGGACTGAGAGTCAGTTAGTGAGGGGGGACTGAGAGTCGTTGAGTGATGGGGGACTGAGAGTCGGTGAGTGAGGGGGTCTGAGAGTCGGTGAGTGAGAGGGGACTGAGAGTCGGTGAGTGAGGGGGGACTGAGAGTCGGTGAGTGAGGGGAGACTGAGAGTCGGTGAGTGACGGGGGACTGAGAATCGGTGAGTGGGGGGGACTGATAGTCGGTGAGTGAGGGGGAACTGATAGTCGGTGAGTGAGGGGGGACTGAGAGTCGGTGAGTGAAGGGGGACTGAGAGTGGATGAGTGAGTGGGACTGAGAGTCGATGAGTGAGAGGGGACGGAGAGTCGATGAGTGAGGGGGGACTGAGAGTCGGTGAGTGAGGGGGGACGGAGAGTCGGTGAGTTAGGGGGGACTGAGAATCAGTGAGTGAGGGGGGACTGAGAGTGGATGAGTGAGTGGGACTGAGAGTCGATGAGTGAGAGGGGACGGAGAGTCGATGAGTGAGGGGGGACTGAGAGTCGGTGAGTGAGGGTGGACGGAGAGTCGGTGAGTGAGGGGTTACTGAGAGTCGGTGAGTGGGGGGAGACTGAGAGTAGGTGAGTGAGGGGGCACGGAGAGTCGGTGAGTGAGGGGAACTGAGAGTCGGTGAGTGAGGGGGGACTGAGAGTCGGTGAGTGAGGGGGGACTGAGAGTCGGTGACTGAAGGGGGACTGAGAGTCGGTGAGTGAGGGGGACTGAGTGTCGGTGAGTGAGGGGGGACTGAGAGTCGGTGAGTGAGGGGGGACTGAGTCGGTGAGTGAGGGGGGACTGAGTCGGTGAGTGAGGGGGGACTGAGTCGGTGAGTGAGGGGGGACTGATTCGGTGAGTGAGGGGGGACTGAGTTGGTGAGTGAGGGGGAACTGAGTCTGAGTGAGGGGGGACTGAGAGACGGTGAGTGAGGGGGGACTGAGTCGGTGAGTGAGGGGGGACTGAGTCGGTGAGTGAGGGGGTACTGAGTCGGTGAGCGAGGGGGGACTGAGAGTCGGTGTGCGAGGGGGGACTGAGAGTCGGTGAGTGAGGGGGGACTGAGTCGGTGAGCGAGGGGGGGACTGAGAGGCGGTGAGTGAGGGGGGGACTGAGAGTCGGTGAGTGAGGGGGGACTGAGTCGGTGAGTGAGGGGGGACTGAGAGTCGGTGAGTGAGGGGGGACTGAGTCGGTGAGTGAGGGGGGACTGAGTGTCGGTGAGTGATGGGGGACTGAGAGTGGGTGAGTGAGGGTGACTGAGTCGGTGAGTGAGGGGGGACTGAGTCGGTGAGTGAGGGGGGACTGAGTCGGTGAGTGAGGGGGGACTGAGAGTCGGTGAGTGAGGGGGGACTGAGAGTCGGTGAGTGAGGGGGGAATGAGAGTCGGTGAGTGAGGTGGGACTGAGAGTCGGTGAGTGAGGGGGGACTGAGAGTCGGTGAGTGAGGGGGGACTGAGAGTCGGTGAGTGAGGGGGGACTGAGAGACAGTGAGTGAGGGGGGACTGAGAGTCGGTGAATGAGGGGGGACTGAGAGTCGGTGAGTGAGGGGGGACTGAGAGACGGTGAGTGAGGGGGACTGAGAGTCGGTGAGTGAGGGGGACTGAGAGTCGGTGAGTGAGGGGGGACTGAGAGTCGGTGAGTGAGGGGGGACTGAGAGTCGGTGAGTGAGGGGGACTGAGAGTCGGTGAGTGAGGGGGGACTGAGCGTCGGTGAGTGAGGGGGGACTGAGAGTCGGTGAGTGAGGGGGGACTGAGAGTCGGTGAGTGAGGGGGGACTGAGAGTCTGTGAGTGAGGGGGGACTGAGTCGGTGAGTGAGGGGGGACTGAGAGTCGGTGAGTGAGGGGGGACTGAGAGTCGGTGAGTGAGGGGGGACTGAGAGTCGGTGAGTGAGGGGGGACTGAGAGTCGGTGAGTGAGGGGGGACTGAGAGTCGGTGAGTGAGGGGGGACTGAGAGTCGGTGATTCAGGGGGACTGAGAGTCGGTGAGTGAGGGGGGACTGAGAGTCGGTGAGTGAGGGGGAACTGAGAGTCGGTGATTGAGGGGGACTGAGAGTCGGTGAGTGAGGGGGGACGGAGAGTCGGTGAGTGAGGGAGGACTGAGAGTCGGTGAGTGAGAGGGGACTGAGAGTCGGTGAGTTAGGGGGGACTGAGAGTCGGTGAGTGAGGGAGGACTGAGAGTCGGTGAGTGAGAGGGGACTGAGAGTCGGTGAGTTAGGGGGGACTGAGAGTCGGTGAGTGAGGGGGCACTGAGAGTCGGTGAGTGAGGGGGACTGAGAGTCGGTGAGTGAGGGGGGACTGAGAGTCGGTGAGTGAGGGGGGACTGAGAGTCAGCGAGTGAGGGGGGACGGAGAGTCGGTGATGAGGGAGGACTGAGAGTCGGTGAGTGAGAGGGGACTGAGAGTCGGTGAGTTAGGGGGGACTGAGAGTCGGTGAGTGAGGGAGGACTGAGAGTCGGTGAGTGAGAGGGGACTGAGAGTCGGTGAGTTAGGGGGGACTGAGAGTCGGTGAGTGAGGGGGGACGGAGAGTCGGTGAGTTAGGGGGGACTGAGAATCATTGAGTGAGGGGGGACTGAGAGTGGATGAGTGAGTGGGACTGAGAGTCGATGAGTGAGAGGGGACGGAGAGTCGATGAGTGAGGGGGGACTGAGAGTCGGAGAGTGAGGGTGGACGGAGAGTCGGTGAGTGAGGGGGGACTGAGAGTCGGTGAGTGAGGGGGGACTGAGAGTCGGTGATTGAGGGGGACTGAGAGTCGGTGAGTGAGGGGGGACTGAGAGTCGGTGAGTGAGGGGGGACTGAGAGTCGGAGATTGAGGGGGACTGAGAGTCGGTGAGTGAGGGGGGACGGAGAGTCGGTGAGTGAGGGGGGACTGAGAGTCGGTGAGTTAGGGGGGACTGAGAGTCGGTGAGTGAGGGGGGACTGAGAGTCGGTGAGTGAGGGGGGACGGAGAGTCGGTGAGTGAGGGGGGACTGAGAGTCGGTGAGTGAGGGGGGACTGAGAGTCAGTGAGTGAGGGGGGACTGAGAGTCGTTGAGTGATGGGGGACTGAGAGTCGGTGAGTGAGGGGGTCTGAGAGTCGGTGAGTGAGAGGGGACTGAGAGTCGGTGAGTGAGGGGGGACTGAGAGTCGGTGAGTGAGGGGAGACTGAGAGTCGGTGAGTGATGGGGGACTGAGAATCGGTGAGTGAGGGGGGACTGATAGTCGGTGAGTGAGGGGGGACTGATAGTCGGTGAGTGAGGGGGGACTGAGAGTCGGTGAGTGAAGGGGGACTGAGAGTGGATGAGTGAGTGGGACTGAGAGTCGATGAGTGAGAGGGGACGGAGAGTCGATGAGTGAGGGGGGACTGAGAGTCGGTGAGTGAGGGGGGACGGAGAGTCGGTGAGTTAGGGGGGACTGAGAATCAGTGAGTGAGGGGGGACTGAGAGTGGATGAGTGAGTGGGACTGAGAGTCGATGAGTGAGAGGGGACGGAGATTCGATGAGTGAGGGGGGACTGAGAGTCGGTGAGTGAGGGTGGACGGAGAGTCGGTGAGTGAGCGGTTACTGAGAGTCGGTGAGTGGGGGGAGACTGAGAGTCGGTGAGTGAGGGGGCACGGAGAGTCGGTGAGTGAGGGGGACTGAGAGTCGGTGAGTGAGGGGGGACTGAGAGTCTGTGAGTGAGGGGGGACTGAGAGTCGGTGACTGAGGGGGGACTGAGAGTCGGTGAGTGAGGGGGACTGAGTGTCGGTGAGTCAGGGGGGACTGAGAGTCGGTGAGTGAGGGGGGACTGAGAGTCGGTGAGTGAGGGGAGACTGAGAGTCGGTGAGTGACGGGGGACTGAGAATCGGTGAGTGAGGGGGGACTGATAGTCGGTGAGTGAGGGGGGACTGATAGTCGGTGAGTGAGGGGGGACTGAGAGTCGGTGAGTGAAGGGGGACTGAGAGTGGATGAGTGAGTGGGACTGAGAGTCGATGAGTGAGAGGGGACGGAGAGTCGATGAGTGAGGGGGGACTGAGAGTCGGTGAGTGAGGGGGGACGGAGAGTCGGTGAGTTAGGGGGGACTGAGAATCAGTGAGTGAGGGGGGACTGAGAGTGGATGAGTGAGTGGGACTGAGAGTCGATGAGTGAGAGGGGACGGAGAGTCGATGAGTGAGGGGGGACTGAGAGTCGGTGAGTGAGGGTGGACGGAGAGTCGGTGAGTGAGGGGTTACTGAGAGTCGGTGAGTGGGGGGAGACTGAGAGTCGGTGAGTGAGGGGGCACGGAGAGTCGGTGAGTGAGGGGAACTGAGAGTCGGTGAGTGAGGGGGGACTGAGAGTCGGTGAGTGAGCGGGGACTGAGAGTCGGTGACTGAAGGGGGACTGAGAGTCGGTGAGTGAGGGGGACTGAGTGTCGGTGAGTGAGGGGGGACTGAGATTCGGTGAGTGAGCGGGGACTGAGAGTCGGTGAGTGAGGGGGGACTGAGTCGGTGAGTGAGGGGGGACTGAGTCGGTGAGTGAGGGGGGACTGAGTCGGTGAGTGAGGGGGGACTGATTCGGTGAGTGAGGGGGGACTGAGTAGGTGAGTGAGGGGGAACTGAGTCTGAGTGAGGGGGGACTGAGAGACGGTGAGTGAGGGGGGACTGAGTCGGTGAGTGAGGGGGGACTGAGTCGGTGAGTGAGGGGGTACTGAGTCGGTGAGCGAGGGGGGACTGAGAGTCGGTGTGCGAGGGGGGACTGAGAGTCGGTGAGTGAGCGGGGACTGAGTCGGTGAGCGAGGGGGGGACTGAGAGGCGGTGAGTGAGGGGGGGACTGAGAGTCGGTGAGTGAGGGGGGACTGAGTCGGTGAGTGAGGGGGGACTGAGAGTCGGTGAGTGAGGGGGGACTGAGAGTCGGTGAGTGAGGGGGGACTGAGTCGGTGAGTGAGGGGGGACTGAGTGTCGGTGAGTGATGGGGGACTGAGAGTGGGTGAGTGAGGGTGACTGAGTCGGTGAGTGAGGGGGGACTGAGTCGGTGAGTGAGGGGGGGACTGAGAGTCGGTGAGTGACGTGGGACTGAGAGTCGGTGAGTGAGGGGGGACTGAGAGTCGGTGAGTGAGGGGGGACTGAGAGTCGGTGAGTGAGGGGGGAATGAGAGTCGGTGAGTGAGGTGGGACTGAGAGTCGGTGAGTGAGGGGGGACTGAGAGTCGGTGAGTGAGGGGGGACTGAGAGTCGGTGAGTGAGGGGGGACTGAGAGACGGTGAGTGAGGGGGGACTGAGAGTCGGTGAATGAGGGGGGACTGAGAGTCAGTGAGTGAGGGGGGACTGAGAGTCGGTGAGTGAGGGGGACTGAGAGTCGGTGAGTGAGGGGGGACTGAGAGTCGGTGTGTGAGGGGGGACTGAGAGTCGGTGAGTGAGGGGGGACTGAGAGTCGGTGAGTGAGGGGGGACTGAGAGTCTGTGAGTGAGGGGGGACTGAGAGTCTGTGAGTGAGGGGGGACTGAGAGTCGGTGAGTGAGGGGGGACTGATAGTCGGTGAGTGAGGGGGGACTGAGAGTCGGTGAGTGAAGGGGGACTGAGAGTGGATGAGTGAGTGGGACTGAGAGTCGATGAGTGAGAGGGGACGGAGAGTCGATGAGTGAGGGGGGACTGAGAGTCGGTGAGTGAGGGGGGACGGAGAGTCGGTCAGTTAGGGGGGACTGAGAATCAGTGAGTGAGGGGGGACTGAGAGTGGATGAGTGAGTGGGACTGAGAGTCGATGAGTGAGAGGGGACGGAGAGTCGATGTGTGAGGGGGGACTGAGAGTCGGTGAGTGAGGGTGGACGGAGAGTCGGTGAGTGAGGGGTTCCTGAGAGTCGGTGAGTGGGGGGAGACTGAGAGTCGGTGAGTGAGGGGGCACGGAGAGTCGGTGAGTCAGGGGAACTGAGAGTCGGTGAGTGAGGGGGGACTGAGAGTCGGTGAGTGAGGGGGGACTGAGAGTCGGTGACTGAAGGGGGACTGAGAGTCGGTGAGTGAGGGGGACTGAGTGTTGGTGAGTGAGGGGGGACTGAGAGTCGGTGAGTGAGCGGGGACTGAGAGTCGGTGAGTGAGGGGGGACTGAGTCGGTGAGTGAGGGGGGACTGAGTCGGTGAGTGAGGGGGGACTGAGTCGGTGAGTGAGGGGGGACTGATTCGGTGAGTGAGGGGGGACTGAGTAGGTGAGTGAGGGGGAACTGCGTCTGAGTGAGGGGGGACTGAGAGACGGTGAGTGAGGGGGGACTGAGTCGGTGAGTGAGGGGGGGACTGAGAGTCGGTGAGTGAGGGGGGACTGAGAGTCGGTGAGTGAGGGGGTACTGAGTCGGTGAGCGAGGGGGGACTGAGAGTCGGTGTGCGAGGGGGGACTGAGAGTCGGTGAGTGAGGGGGGACTGAGTCGGTGAGCGAGGGGGGGACTGAGAGGCGGTGAGTGAGGGGGGGACTGAGAGTCGTTGAGTGAGGGGGGACTGAGTCGGTGAGTGAGGGGGGACTGAGAGTCGATGAGTGAGGGGGGACTGAGAGTCGGTGAGTGAGGGGGGACTGAGTCGGTGAGTGAGGGGGGACTGAGTGTCGGTGAGTGATGGGGGACTGAGAGTGGGTGAGTGAGGGTGACTGAGTCGGTGAGTGAGGGGGGACTGAGTCGGTGAGTGAGGGGGGACTGAGTCGGTGAGTGAGGGGGGACTGAGAGTCGGTGAGTGACGTGGGACTGAGAGTCGGTGAGTGAGGGGGGACTGAGAGTCGGTGAGTGAGGGGGGAATGAGAGTCGGTGAGTGAGGTGGGACTGAGAGTCGGTGAGTGAGGGGGGCTGAGAGTCGGTGAGTGAGGGGGGACTGAGAGTCGGTGAGTGAGGGGGGACTGAGAGTCGGTGAGTGAGGGGGGACTGAGAGTCGGTGAGTGAGGGGGGAATGAGAGTCGGTGAGTGAGGTGGGACTGAGAGTCGGTGAGTGAGGGGGACTGAGAGTTGGTGAGTGAGGGGGGACTGAGAGTCGGTGAGTGAGGGGGGACTGAGAGTCGGTGAGTGAGGGGGGACTGAGAGACGGTGAGTGAGGGGGGACTGAGAGTCGGTGAATGAGGGGGGACTGAGAGTCGGTGAGTGAGGGGGGACTGAGAGTGGGTGAGTGAGGGGGGACTGAGAGTCGGTGAGTGAGGGGGGACTGAGAGTCGGTGAGTGAGGGGGGACTGAGAGTCGGTGAGTGAGGGGGGACTGAGAGTCTGTGAGTGAGGGGGGACTGAGAGTCGGTGAGTGAGGGGGGACTGAGAGTCGGTGAGTGAGGGGGGACTGAGAGTCGGTGAGTGAGGGGGGACTGAGAATCGGTGAGTGAAGGGGGACTGATAGTCGGTGAGTGAGGGGGGACTGATAGTCGGTGAGTGAGGGGGGACTGAGAGTCGGTGAGTGAAGGGGGACTGAGAGTGGATGAGTGAGTGGGACTGAGAGTCGATGAGTGAGAGGGGACGGAGAGTCGATGAGTGAGGGGGGACTGAGAGTCGGTGAGTGAGGGGGGACGGAGAGTCGGTGAGTTAGGGGGGACTGAGAATCAGTGAGTGAGGGGGGACTGAGAGTGGATGAGTGAGTGGGACTGAGAGTCGATGAGTGAGAGGGGACGGAGAGTCGATGAGTGAGGGGGGACTGAGAGTCGGTGAGTGAGGGTGGACGGAGAGTCGGTGAGTGAGGGGTTACTGAGAGTCGGTGAGTGGGGGGAGACTGAGAGTCGGTGAGTGAGGGGGCACGGAGAGTCGGTGAGTGAGGGGGACTGAGAGTCGGTGAGTGAGGGGGGACTGAGAGTCGGTGAGTGAGGGGGGACTGAGAGTCGGTGACTGAGGGGGGACTGAGAGTCGGTGAGTGAGGGGGACTGAGTGTCGGTGAGTCAGGGGGGACTGAGAGTCGGTGAGTGAGGGGGGACTGAGAGTCGGTGAGTGAGGGGAGACTGAGAGTCGGTGAGTGACGGGGGACAGATAGTCGGTGAGTGAGGGGGGACTGAGAGTCGGTGAGTGAAGGGGGACTGAGAGTGGATGAGTGAGTGGGACTGAGAGTCGATGAGTGAGAGGGGACGGAGAGTCGATGAGTGAGGGGGGACTGAGAGTCGGTGAGTGAGGGGGGACGGAGAGTCGGTGAGTAAGGGGGGACTGAGAATCAGTGAGTGAGGGGGGTCTGAGAGTGGATGAGTGAGTGGGACTGAGAGTCGATGAGTGAGAGGGGACGGAGAGTCGATGAGTGAGGGGGGACTGAGAGTCGGTGAGTGAGGGTGGACGGAGAGTCGGTGAGTGAGGGGTTACTGAGAGTCGGTGAGTGGGGGGAGACTGAGAGTCGGTGAGTGAGGGGGCACGGAGAGTCGGTGAGTGAGGGGAACTGAGAGTCGGTGAGTGAGGGGGGACTGAGAGTCGGTGAGTGAGGGGGGACTGAGAGTCGGTGACTGAAGGGGGACTGAGAGTCGGTGAGTGAGGGGGACTGAGTGTCGGTGAGTGAGGGGGGACAGAGAGTCGGTGAGTGAGCGGGGACTGAGAGTCGGTGAGTGAGGGGGGACTGAGTCGGTGAGTGAGGGGGGACTGAGTCGGTGAGTGAGGGGGGACTGAGTCGGTGAGTGAGGGGGGACTGATTCGGTGAGTGAGGGGGGACTGAGTAGGTGAGTGAGGGGGAACTGAGTCTGAGTGAGGGGTGACTGAGAGACGGTGAGTGAGGGGGGACTGAGTCGGTGAGTGAGGGGGGACTGAGTCGGTGAGTGAGGGGGTACTGAGTCGGTGAGCGAGGGGGTCTGAGAGTCGGTGTGCGAGGGGGGACTGAGAGTCGGTGAGTGAGGGGGGACTGAGTCGGTGAGCGAGGGGGGTACTGAGAGGCGGTGAGTGAGGGGGGGACTGAGAGTCGGTGAGTGAGGGGGGACTGAGTCGGTGAGTGAGGGGGGAATGAGAGTCGATGAGTGAGGGGGGACTGAGAGTCGCTGAGTGAGGGGGGACTGAGTCGGTGAGTGAGGGGGGACTGAGTGTCGGTGAGTGATGGGGGACTGAGAGTGGGTGAGTGAGGGTGACTGAGTCGGTGAGTGAGGGGGGACTGAGTCGGTGAGTGAGGGGGGACTGAGTCGGTGAGTGAGGGGGGACTGAGAGTCGGTGAGTGACGTGGGACTGAGAGTCGGTGAGTGAGGGGGGACTGAGAGTCGGTGAGTGAGGGGGGACTGAGAGTCGGTGAGTGAGGGGGGAATGAGAGTCGGTGAGTGAGGTGGGACTGAGAGTCGGTGAGTGAGGGGGGACTAAGAGACGGTGAGTGAGGGGGGACTGAGAGTCGGTGAATGAGGGGGGACTGAGAGTCATTGAGTGAGGGGGGACTGAGAGTCGGTGAGTGAGGGGGACTGAGAGTCGGTGAGTGAGGGGGGACTGAGAGTCGGTGTGTGAGGGGGGACTGAGAGTCGGTGAGTGAGGGGGGACTGAGAGTCGGTGAGTGAGGGGGGACTGAGTGTCTGTGAGTGAGGGGGGACTGAGAGTCGGTGAGTGAGGGGGGACTGAGAGTCGGTGAGTGAGGGGGGACTGAGAGTCGGTGAGTGAGGGGGGACTGAGAGTCGGTGATTGAGGGGGACTGAGAGTCGGTGAGTGAGGGGGGACTGAGAGTCGGTGAGTGAGGGGGGACTGAGAGTCGGTGATTGAGGGGGACTGAGAGTCGGTGAGTGAGGTGGGACGGAGAGTCGGTGAGTGAGGGAGGACTGAGAGTCGGTGAGTGAGAGGGGACTGAGAGTCGGTGAGTTAGGGGGGACTGAGAGTCGGTGAGTGAGGGAGGACTGAGAGTCGGTGAGTGAGAGGGGACTGAGAGTCGGTGAGTTAGGGGGGACTGAGAGTCGGTGAGTGAGGGGGGACTGAGAGTCAGTGAGTGAGGGGGCCGGAGAGTCGGTGAGTGAGGGGTGACTGAGAGTCGGTGAGTGAGGGGGGACTGAGAGTCAGTGAGTGAGGGGGGACTGAGAGTGGATGAGTGAGTGGGACTGAGAGTCGATGAGTGAGAGGGGACGGATTTTCGATGAGTGAGGGGGGACTGAGAGTCGGTGAGTGAGGGGGGACGGAGAGTCGGTGAGTTAGGGGGGACTGAGAATCAGTGAGTGAGGGGGGACTGAGAGTGGATGAGTGAGTGGGACTGAGAGTCGATGAGTGAGAGGGGACGGAGAGTCGATGAGTGAGGGGGGACTGAGAGTCGGAGAGTGAGGGTGGACGGAGAGTCGGTGAGTGAGGGGGGACTGAGAGTCGGTGAGTGAGGGGGGACTGAGAGTCGGTGAGTGAGGGGGGACTGAGAGTCGGTGATTGAGGGGGACTGAGAGTCGGTGAGTGAGGGGGGACTGAGAGTCGGTGAGTGAGGGGGGACTGAGAGTCGGTGATTGAGGGGGACTGAGAGTCGGTGAGTGAGGGGGGACGGAGAGTCGGTGAGTGAGGGAGGAATGAGAGTCGGTGAGTGAGAGGGGACTGAGAGTCGGTGAGTTAGGGGGGACTGAGAGTCGGTGAGTGAGGGAGGACTGAGAGTCGGTGAGTGAGAGGGGACTGAGAGTCGGTGAGTTAGGGGGGACTGAGAGTCGGTGAGTGAGGGGGGACTGAGAGTCAGTGAGTGAGGGGGCCGGAGAGTCGGTGAGTGAGGGGTGACTGAGAGTCGGTGAGTGAGGGGGGACTGAGAGTCAGTGAGTGAGGGGGGACTGAGAGTGGATGAGTGAGTGGGACTGAGAGTCGATGAGTGAGAGGGGACGGATTTTCGATGAGTGAGGGGGGACTGAGAGTCGGTGAGTGAGGGGGGACGGAGAGTCGGTGAGTTAGGGGGGACTGAGAATCAGTGAGTGAGGGGGGACTGAGAGTGGATGAGTGAGTGGGACTGAGAGTCGATGAGTGAGAGGGGACGGAGAGTCGATGAGTGAGGGGGGACTGAGAGTCGGAGAGTGAGGGTGGACGGAGAGTCGGTGAGTGAGGGGGGACTGAGAGTCGGTGAGTGAGGGGGGACTGAGATTCGGTGATTGAGGGGGACTGAGAGTCGGTGAGTGAGGGGGGACTGAGAGTCGGTGAGTGAGGGGGGACTGAGTCGGTGAGTGAGGGGGGACTGAGTCGGTGAGTGAGGGGGGACTGAGTCGGTGAGTGAGGGGGGACTGATTCGGTGAGTGAGGGGGGACTGAGTAGGTGAGTGAGGGGGAACTGAGTCTGAGTGAGGGGTGACTGAGAGACGGTGAGTGAGGGGGGACTGAGTCGGTGAGTGAGGGGGGACTGAGTCGGTGAGTGAGGGGGTACTGAGTCGGTGAGCGAGGGGGTCTGAGAGACGGTGTGCGAGGGGGGACTGAGAGTCGGTGAGTGAGGGGGGACTGAGTCGGTGAGCGAGGGGGGTACTGAGAGGCGGTGAGTGAGGGGGGGACTGAGAGTCGGTGAGTGAGGGGGGACTGAGTCGGTGAGTGAGGGGGGACTGAGAGTCGATGAGTGAGGGGGGACTGAGAGTCGGTGAGTGAGGGGGGACTGAGTCGGTGAGTGAGGGGGGACTGAGTGTCGGTGAGTGATGGGGGACTGAGAGTGGGTGAGTGAGGGTGACTGAGTCGGTGAGTGAGGGGCGACTGAGTCGGTGAGTGAGGGGGGACTGAGTCGGTGAGTGAGGGGGGACTGAGAGTCGGTGAGTGACGTGGGACTGAGAGTCGGTGAGTGAGGGGGGACTGAGAGTCGGTGAGTGAGGGGGGACTGAGAGTCGGTGAGTGAGGGGGGAATGAGAGTCGGTGAGTGAGGTGGGACTGAGAGTCGGTGAGTGAGGGGGGACTGAGAGTCGGTGAGTGAGGGGGGACTGAGAGTCGGTGAGTGAGGGGGGACTGAGAGACGGTGAGTGAGGGGGGACTGAGAGTCGGTGAATGAGGGGGGACTGAGAGTCGGTGAGTGAGGGGGGACTGAGAGTCGGTGAGTGAGGGGGGACTGAGAGACGGTGAGTGAGGGGGGACTGAGAGTCGGTGAATGAGGGGGGACTGAGAGTCATTGAGTGAGGGGGGACTGAGAGTCGGTGAGTGAGGGGGACTGAGAGTCGGTGAGTGAGGGGGGACTGAGAGTCGGTGAATGAGGGGGGACTGAGAGTCATTGAGTGAGGGGGGACTGAGAGTCGGTGAGTGAGGGGGACTGAGAGTCGGTGAGTGAGGGGGGACTGAGAGTCGGTGTGTGAGGGGGGACTGAGAGTCGGTGAGTGAGGGGGGACTGAGAGTCGGTGAGTGAGGGGGGACTGAGAGTCTGTGAGTGAGGGGGGACTGAGAGTCGGTGAGTGAGGGGGGACTGAGAGTCGGTGAGTGAGGGGGGACTGAGAGTCGGTGAGTGAGGGGGGACTGAGAGTCGGTGATTGAGGGGGACTGAGAGTCGGTGAGTGAGGGGGGACTGAGAGTCGGTGAGTGAGGGGGGACTGAGAGTCGGTGATTGAGGGGGACTGAGAGTCGGTGAGTGAGGGGGGACGGAGAGTCGGTGAGTGAGGGAGGACTGAGAGTCGGTGAGTGAGAGGGGACTGAGAGTCGGTGAGTTAGGGGGGACTGAGAGTCGGTGAGTGAGGGAGGACTGAGAGTCGGTGAGTGAGAGGGGACTGAGAGTCGGTGAGTTAGGGGGGACTGAGAGTCGGTGAGTGAGGGGGGACTGAGAGTCAGTGAGTGAGGGGGCCGGAGAGTCGGTGAGTGAGGGGTGACTGAGAGTCGGTGAGTGAGGGGGGACTGAGAGTCAGTGAGTGAGGGGGGACTGAGAGTGGATGAGTGAGTGGGACTGAGAGTCGATGAGTGAGAGGGGACGGATTTTCGATGAGTGAGGGGGGACTGAGAGTCGGTGAGTGAGGGGGGACGGAGAGTCGGTGAGTTAGGGGGGACTGAGAATCAGTGAGTGAGGGGGGACTGAGAGTGGATGAGTGAGTGGGACTGAGAGTCGATGAGTGAGAGGGGACGGAGAGTCGATGAGTGAGGGGGGACTGAGAGTCGGAGAGTGAGGGTGGACGGAGAGTCGGTGAGTGAGGGGGGACTGAGAGTCGGTGAGTGAGGGGGGACTGAGAGTCGGTGATTGAGGGGGACTGAGAGTCGGTGAGTGAGGGGGGACTGAGAGTCGGTGAGTGAGGGGGGACTGAGAGTCGGAGATTGAGGGGGACTGAGAGTCGGTGAGTGAGGGGGGACGGAGAGTCGGTGAGTGAGGGGGGACTGAGAGTCGGTGAGTTAGGGGGGACTGAGAGTCGGTGAGTGAGGGGGGACTGAGAGTCGGTGAGTGAGGGGGGACGGAGAGTCGGTGAGTGAGGGGGGACTGAGAGTCGGTGAGTGAGGGGGGACTGAGAGTCAGTGAGTGAGGGGGGACTGAGAGTCGTTGAGTGATGGGGGACTCAGAGTCGGTGAGTGAGGGGGTCTGAGAGTCGGTGAGTGAGAGGGGACTGAGAGTCGGTGAGTGAGGGGGGACTGAGAGTCGGTGAGTGAGGGGAGACTGAGAGTCGGTGAGTGATGGGGGACTGAGAATCGGTGAGTGAGGGGGGACTGATAGTCGGTGAGTGAGGGGGGACTGATAGTCGGTGAGTGAGGGGGGACGGAGAGTCGATGAGTGAGGGGGGACTGAGAGTCGGTGAGTGAGGGGGGACGGAGAGTCGGTGAGTTAGGGGGGACTGAGAATCAGTGAGTGAGGGGGGACTGAGAGTGGATGAGTGAGTGGGATTGAGAGTCGATGAGTGAGAGGGGACGGAGAGTCGATGAGTGAGGGGGGACTGAGAGTCGGTGAGTGAGGGTGGACGGAGAGTCGGTGAGTGAGGGGTTACTGAGAGTCGGTGAGTGGGGGGAGACTGAGAGTCGGTGAGTGAGGGGGCACGGAGAGTCGGTGAGTGAGGGGGACTGAGAGTCGTTGAGTGAGGGGGGACTGAGAGTCGGTGAGTGAGGGGGGACGGAGAGTCGATGAGTGAGGGGGGACTGAGAGTCGGTGAGTGAGGGGGGACGGAGAGTCGGTGAGTTAGGGGGGACTGAGAATCAGTGAGTGAGGGGGGACTGAGAGTGGATGAGTGAGTGGGATTGAGAGTCGATGAGTGAGAGGGGACGGAGAGTCGATGAGTGAGGGGGGACTGAGAGTCGGTGAGTGAGGGTGGACGGAGAGTCGGTGAGTGAGGGGTTACTGAGAGTCGGTGAGTGGGGGGAGACTGAGAGTCGGTGAGTGAGGGGGCACGGAGAGTCGGTGAGTGAGGGGGACTGAGAGTCGTTGAGTGAGGGGGGACTGAGAGTCGGTGAGTGAGGGGGGACTGAGAGTCGGTGACTGAGGGGGGACTGAGAGTCGGTGAGTGAGGGGGACTGAGTGTCGGTGAGTCAGGGGGGACTGAGAGTCGGTGAGTGAGCGGGGACTGAGAGTCGGTGAGTGAGGGGGGACTGAGTCGGTGAGTGAGGGGGGACTGAGTCGGTGACTAAGGGGGGACTGAGTCGGTGAGTGAGGGGGGACTGAGTCGGTGAGTGAGGGGGGACTGAGTAGGTGAGTGAGGGGGAACTGAGTCTGAGTGAGTGGGGACTGAGAGTCGGTGAGTGAGGGGGGACTGAGTCGGTGAGTGAGGGGGGACTGAGTCGGTGAGTGAGGGGGGACTGAGTCGGTGAGCGAGGGGGGACTGAGAGTCGGTGTGCGAGGGGGGACTGAGAGTCGGTGAGTGAGGGGGGACTGAGTCGGTGAGCGAGGGGGGTACTGAGAGGCGGTGAGTGAGGGGGGGACTGAGAGTCGGTGAGTGAGGGGGGACTGAGTCGGTGAGTGAGGGGGGACTGAGAGTCGGTGAGTGAGGGGGGACTGAGAGTCGGTGAGTGAGGGGGGACTGAGTCGGTGAGTGAGGGGGGACTGAGTGTCGGTGAGTGATGGGGGACTGAGAGTGGGTGAGTGAGGGTGACTGAGTCGGTGAGTGAGGGGGGACTGAGTCGGTGAGTGAGGGGGGACTGAGTCGGTGAGTGAGGGGGGACTGAGAGTCGGTGAGTGACGTGGGACTGAGAGTCGGTGAGTGAGGGGGGACTGAGAGTCGGTGAGTGAGGGGGGACTGAGTCTGAGTGAGGGGGGACTGAGAGTCGGTGAGTGAGGGGGGACTGAGAGTCGGTGAGTGAGGGGGGAATGAGAGTCGGTGAGTGAGGTGGGACTGAGAGTCGGTGAGTGAGGGGGGACTGAGAGTCGGTGAGTGAGGGGGGACTGAGAGTCGGTGAGTGAGGGGGGACTGAGAGACGGTGAGTGAGGGGGGACTGAGAGTCGGTGAATGAGGGGGGACTGAGAGTCAGTGAGTGAGGGGGGACTGAGAGTCGGTGAGTGAGGGGGACTGAGAGTCGGTGAGTGAGTGGGGACTGAGAGTCGGTGAGTGAGGGGGGACTGAGAGTCGGTGAGTGAGGGGGGACTGAGAGTCGGTGAGTGAGGGGGGACTGAGAGTCGGTGAGTGAGGGGGTCTGAGAGTCGGTGAGTGAGAGGGGACTGAGAGTCGGTGAGTGAGGGGGGACTGAGAGTCGGTGAGTGAGGGGAGACTGAGAGTCGGTGAGTGATGGGGGACTGAGAATCGGTGAGTGAGGGGGGACTGATAGTCGGTGAGTGAGGGGGGACTGATAGTCGGTGAGTGAGGGGGGACTGAGAGTCGGTGAGTGAAGGGGGACTAAGAGTGGATGAGTGAGTGGGACTGAGAGTCGATGAGTGAGAGGGGACGGAGAGTCGATGAGTGAGGGGGGACTGAGAGTCGGTGAGTGAGGGGGGACGGAGAGTCGGTGAGTTAGGGGGGACTGAGAATCAGTGAGTGAGGGGGGACTGAGAGTGGATGAGTGAGTGGGATTGAGAGTCGATGAGTGAGAGGGGACGGAGAGTCGATGAGTGAGGGGGGACTGAGAGTCGGTGAGTGAGGGTGGACGGAGAGTCGGTGAGTGAGGGGTTACTGAGAGTCGGTGAGTGGGGGGAGACTGAGAGTCGGTGAGTGAGGGGGCACGGAGAGTCGGTGAGTGAGGGGGACTGAGAGTCGGTGAGTGAGGGGGGACTGAGAGTCGGTGAGTGAGGGGGGACTGAGAGTCGGTGACTGAGGGGGGACTGAGAGTCGGTGAGTGAGGGGGACTGAGTGTCGGTGAGTCAGGGGGGACTGAGAGTCGGTGAGTGAGCGGGGACTGAGAGTCGGTGAGTGAGGGGGGACTGAGTCGGTGAGTGAGGGGGGACTGAGTCGGTGAGTGAGGGGGGACTGAGTCGGTGAGTGAGGGGGGACTGAGTCGGTGAGTGAGGGGGGACTGAGTAGGTGAGTGAGGGGGAACTGAGTCTGAGTGAGGGGGGACTGAGAGTCGGTGAGTGAGGGGGGACTGAGAAGGTGAGTGAGGGGGGACTGAGTCGGTGAGTGAGGGGGGACTGAGTCGGTGAGCGAGGGGGGACTGAGAGTCGGTGTGCGAGGGGGGACTGAGAGTCGGTGAGTGAGGGGGGACTGAGTCGGTGAGCGAGGGGGGGACTGAGAGGCGGTGAGTGAGGGGGGACTGAGAGTCGGTGAGTGAGGGGGGAATGAGAGTCGGTGAGTGAGGTGGGACTGAGAGTCGGTGAGTGAGGGGGGACTGAGAGTCGGTGAGTGAGGGGGGACTGAGAGTCGGTGAGTGAGGGGGGACTGAGAGACGGTGAGTGAGGGGGGACTGAGAGTCGGTGAATGAGGGGGGACTGAGAGTCGGTGAGTGAGGGGGGACTGAGAGTCGGTGAGTGAGGGGGGACTGAGAGACGGTGAGTGAGGGGGGACTGAGAGTCGGTGAATGAGGGGGGACTGAGAGTCATTGAGTGAGGGGGGACTGAGAGTCGGTGAGTGAGGGGGACTGAGAGTCGGTGAGTGAGGGGGGACTGAGAGTCGGTGAATGAGGGGGGACTGAGAGTCATTGAGTGAGGGGGGACTGAGAGTCGGTGAGTGAGGGGGACTGAGAGTCGGTGAGTGAGGGGGGACTGAGAGTCGGTGTGTGAGGGGGGACTGAGAGTCGGTGAGTGAGGGGGGACTGAGAGTCGGTGAGTGAGGGGGGACTGAGAGTCTGTGAGTGAGGGGGGACTGAGAGTCGGTGAGTGAGGGGGGACTGAGAGTCGGTGAGTGAGGGGGGACTGAGAGTCGGTGAGTGAGGGGGGACTGAGAGTCGGTGATTGAGGGGGACTGAGAGTCGGTGAGTGAGGGGGGACTGAGAGTCGGTGAGTGAGGGGGGACTGAGAGTCGGTGATTGAGGGGGACTGAGAGTCGGTGAGTGAGGGGGGACGGAGAGTCGGTGAGTGAGGGAGGACTGAGAGTCGGTGAGTGAGAGGGGTCTGAGAGTCGGCGAGTTAGGGGGGACTGAGAGTCGGTGAGTGAGGGAGGACTGAGAGTCGGTGAGTGAGAGGGGACTGAGAGTCGGTGAGTTAGGGGGGACTGAGAGTCGGTGAGTGAGGGGGGACTGAGAGTCAGTGAGTGAGGGGGCCGGAGAGTCGGTGAGTGAGGGGTGACTGAGAGTCGGTGAGTGAGGGGGGACTGAGAGTCAGTGAGTGAGGGGGGACTGAGAGTGGATGAGTGAGTGGGACTGAGAGTCGATGAGTGAGAGGGGACGGATTTTCGATGAGTGAGGGGGGACTGAGAGTCGGTGAGTGAGGGGGGACGGAGAGTCGGTGAGTTAGGGGGGACTGAGAATCAGTGAGTGAGGGGGGACTGAGAGTGGATGAGTGAGTGGGACTGAGAGTCGATGAGTGAGAGGGGACGGAGAGTCGATGAGTGAGGGGGGACTGAGAGTCGGAGAGTGAGGGTGGACGGAGAGTCGGTGAGTGAGGGGGGACTGAGAGTCGGTGAGTGAGGGGGGACTGAGAGTCGGTGATTGAGGGGGACTGAGAGTCGGTGAGTGAGGGGGGACTGAGAGTCGGTGAGTGAGGGGGGACTGAGAGTCGGAGATTGAGGGGGACTGAGAGTCGGTGAGTGAGGGGGGACGGAGAGTCGGTGAGTGAGGGGGGACTGAGAGTCGGTGAGTTAGGGGGGACTGAGAGTCGGTGAGTGAGGGGGGACTGAGAGTCGGTGAGTGAGGGGGGACGGAGAGTCGGTGAGTGAGGGGGGACTGAGAGTCGGTGAGTGAGGGGGGACTGAGAGTCAGTGAGTGAGGGGGGACTGAGAGTCGTTGAGTGATGGGGGACTGAGAGTCGGTGAGTGAGGGGGTCTGAGAGTCGGTGAGTGAGAGGGGACTGAGAGTCGGTGAGTGAGGGGGGACTGAGAGTCGGTGAGTGAGGGGAGACTGAGAGTCGGTGAGTGATGGGGGACTGAGAATCGGTGAGTGAGGGGGGACTGATAGTCGGTGAGTGAGGGGGGACTGATAGTCGGTGAGTGAGGGGGGACTGAGAGTCGGTGAGTGAAGGGGGACTGAGAGTGGATGAGTGAGTGGGACTGAGAGTCGATGAGTGAGAGGGGACGGAGAGTCGATGAGTGAGGGGGGACTGAGAGTCGGTGAGTGAGGGGGGACGGAGAGTCGGTGAGTTAGGGGGGACTGAGAATCAGTGAGTGAGGGGGGACTGAGAGTGGATGAGTGAGTGGGATTGAGAGTCGATGAGTGAGAGGGGACGGAGAGTCGATGAGTGAGGGGGGACTGAGAGTCGGTGAGTGAGGGTGGACGGAGAGTCGGTGAGTGAGGGGTTACTGAGAGTCGGTGAGTGGGGGGAGACTGAGAGTCGGTGAGTGAGGGGGCACGGAGAGTCGGTGAGTGAGGGGGACTGAGAGTCGGTGAGTGAGGGGGGACTGAGAGTCGGTGAGTGAGGGGGGACTGAGAGTCGGTGACTGAGGGGGGACTGAGAGTCGGTGAGTGAGGGGGACTGAGTGTCGGTGAGTCAGGGGGGACTGAGAGTCGGTGAGTGAGCGGGGACTGAGAGTCGGTGATTGAGGGGGGACTGAGTCGGTGAGTGAGGGGGGACTGAGTCGGTGAGTGAGGGGGGACTGAGTCGGTGAGTGAGGGGGGACTGAGTCGGTGAGTGAGGGGGGACTGAGTAGGTGAGTGAGGGGGAACTGAGTCTGAGTGAGTGGGGACTGAGAGTCGGTGAGTGAGGGGGGACTGAGTCGGTGAGTGAGGGGGGACTGAGTCGGTGAGTGAGGGGGGACTGAGTCGGTGAGCGAGGGGGGACTGAGAGTCGGTGTGCGAGGGGGGACTGAGAGTCGGTGAGTGAGGGGGGACTGAGTCGGTGAGCGAGGGGGGGACTGAGAGGCGGTGAGTGAGGGGGGGACTGAGAGTCGGTGAGTGAGGGGGGACTGAGTCGGTGAGTGAGGGGGGACTGAGAGTCGGTGAGTGAGGGGGGACTGAGAGTCGGTGAGTGAGGGGGGACTGAGTCGGTGAGTGAGGGGGGACTGAGTGTCGGTGAGTGATGGGGGACTGAGAGTGGGTGAGTGAGGGTGACTGAGTCGGTGAGTGAGGGGGGACTGAGTCGGTGAGTGAGGGGGGACTGAGTCGGTGAGTGAGGGGGGACTGAGAGTCGGTGAGTGACGTGGGACTGAGAGTCGGTGAGTGAGGGGGGACTGAGAGTCGGTGAGTGAGGGGGGACTGAGTCTGAGTGAGGGGGGACTGAGAGTCGGTGAGTGAGGGGGGACTGAGAGTCGGTGAGTGAGGGGGGAATGAGAGTCGGTGAGTGAGGTGGGACTGAGAGTCGGTGAGTGAGGGGGGACTGAGAGTCGGTGAGTGAGGGGGGACTGAGAGTCGGTGAGTGAGGGGGGACTGAGAGACGGTGAGTGAGGGGGGACTGAGAGTCGGTGAATGAGGGGGGACTGAGAGTCAGTGAGTGAGGGGGGACTGAGAGTCGGTGAGTGAGGGGGACTGAGAGTCGGTGAGTGAGTGGGGACTGAGAGTCGGTGAGTGAGGGGGGACTGAGAGTCGGTGAGTGAGGGGGGACTGAGAGTCGGTGAGTGAGGGGGGACTGAGAGTCGGTGAGTGAGGGGGTCTGAGAGTCGGTGAGTGAGAGGGGACTGAGAGTCGGTGAGTGAGGGGGGACTGAGAGTCGGTGAGTGAGGGGAGACTGAGAGTCGGTGAGTGATGGGGGACTGAGTCGGTGAGTGAGGGGGGACTGAGTAGGTGAGTGAGGGGGAACTGAGTCTGAGTGAGTGGGGACTGAGAGTCGGTGAGTGAGGGGGGACTGAGTCGGTGAGTGAGGGGGGACTGAGTCGGTGAGTGAGGGGGGACTGAGTCGGTGAGCGAGGGGGGACTGAGAGTCGGTGTGCGAGGGGGGACTGAGAGTCGGTGAGTGAGGGGGGACTGAGTCGGTGAGCGAGGGGGGGACTGAGAGGCGGTGAGTGAGGGGGGGACTGAGAGTCGGTGAGTGAGGGGGGACTGAGTCGGTGAGTGAGGGGGGACTGAGAGTCGGTGAGTGAGGGGGGACTGAGAGTCGGTGAGTGAGGGGGGACTGAGTCGGTGAGTGAGGGGGGACTGAGTGTCGGTGAGTGATGGGGGACTGAGAGTGGGTGAGTGAGGGTGACTGAGTCGGTGAGTGAGGGGGGACTGAGTCGGTGAGTGAGGGGGGACTGAGTCGGTGAGTGAGGGGGGACTGAGAGTCGGTGAGTGACGTGGGACTGAGAGTCGGTGAGTGAGGGGGGACTGAGAGTCGGTG
Organism: Somniosus microcephalus; assembly: GCF_052327205.1. Lineage (NCBI taxonomy): Eukaryota > Metazoa > Chordata > Chondrichthyes > Squaliformes > Somniosidae > Somniosus > Somniosus microcephalus. The sequence goes on from NW_028225179.1 coordinate 176,863,441, forward strand.
AGTGAGGGGGGACTGAGTCTGAGTGAGGGGGGACTGAGAGTCGGTGAGTGAGGGGGGACTGAGAGTCGGTGAGTGAGGGGGGAATGAGAGTCGGTGAGTGAGGTGGGACTGAGAGTCGGTGAGTGAGGGGGGACTGAGAGTCGGTGAGTGAGGGGGGACTGAGAGTCGGTGAGTGAGGGGGGACTGAGAGACGGTGAGTGAGGGGGGACTGAGAGTCGGTGAATGAGGGGGGACTGAGAGTCAGTGAGTGAGGGGGGACTGAGAGTCGGTGAGTGAGGGGGACTGAGAGTCGGTGAGTGAGTGGGGACTGAGAGTCGGTGAGTGAGGGGGGACTGAGAGTCGGTGAGTGAGGGGGGACTGAGAGTCGGTGAGTGAGGGGGGACTGAGAGTCGGTGAGTGAGGGGGTCTGAGAGTCGGTGAGTGAGAGGGGACTGAGAGTCGGTGAGTGAGGGGGGACTGAGAGTCGGTGAGTGAGGGGAGACTGAGAGTCGGTGAGTGATGGGGGACTGAGAATCGGTGAGTGAGGGGGGACTGATAGTCGGTGAGTGAGGGGGGACTGATAGTCGGTGAGTGAGGGGGGACTGAGAGTCGGTGAGTGAAGGGGGACTGAGAGTGGATGAGTGAGTGGGACTGAGAGTCGATGAGTGAGAGGGGACGGAGAGTCGATGAGTGAGGGGGGACTGAGAGTCGGTGAGTGAGGGGGGACGGAGAGTCGGTGAGTTAGGGGGGACTGAGAATCAGTGAGTGAGGGGGGACTGAGAGTGGATGAGTGAGTGGGATTGAGAGTCGATGAGTGAGAGGGGACGGAGAGTCGATGAGTGAGGGGGGACTGAGAGTCGGTGAGTGAGGGTGGACGGAGAGTCGGTGAGTGAGGGGTTACTGAGAGTCGGTGAGTGGGGGGAGACTGAGAGTCGGTGAGTGAGGGGGCACGGAGAGTCGGTGAGTGAGGGGGACTGAGAGTCGGTGAGTGAGGGGGGACTGAGAGTCGGTGAGTGAGGGGGGACTGAGAGTCGGTGACTGAGGGGGGACTGAGAGTCGGTGAGTGAGGGGGACTGAGTGTCGGTGAGTCAGGGGGGACTGAGAGTCGGTGAGTGAGCGGGGACTGAGAGTCGGTGAGTGAGGGGGGACTGAGTCGGTGAGTGAGGGGGGACTGAGTCGGTGAGTGAGGGGGGACTGAGTCGGTGAGTGAGGGGGGACTGAGTCGGTGAGTGAGGGGGGACTGAGTAGGTGAGTGAGGGGGAACTGAGTCTGAGTGAGGGGGGACTGAGAGTCGGTAAGTGAGGGGGGACTGAGTCGGTGAGTGAGGGGGGACTGAGTCGGTGAGTGAGGGGGGACTGAGTCGGTGAGCGAGGGGGGACTGAGAGTCGGTGTGCGAGGGGGGACTGAGAGTCGGTGAGTGAGGGGGGACTGAGTCGGTGAGCGAGGGGGGGACTGAGAGGCGGTGAGTGAGGGGGGGACTGAGAGTCGGTGAGTGAGGGGGGACTGAGTCGGTGAGTGAGGGGGGACTGAGAGTCGGTGAGTGAGGGGGGACTGAGAGTCGGTGAGTGAGGGGGGACTGAGTCGGTGAGTGAGGGGGGACTGAGTGTCGGTGAGTGATGGGGGACTGAGAGTGGGTGAGTGAGGGTGACTGAGTCGGTGAGTGCGGGGGGACTGAGTCGGTGAGTGAGGGGGGACTGAGTCGGTGAGTGAGGGGGGACTGAGAGTCGGTGAGTGACGTGGGACTGAGAGTCGGTGAGTGAGGGGGGACTGAGAGTCGGTGAATGAGGGGGGACTGAGTCTGAGTGAGGGGGGACTGAGAGTCGGTGAGTGAGGGGGGACTGAGAGTCGGTGAGTGAGGGGGGAATGAGAGTCGGTGAGTGAGGTGGGACTGAGAGTCGGTGAGTGAGGGGGGACTGAGAGTCGGTGAGTGAGGGGGGACTGAGAGTCGGTGAGTGAGGGGGGACTGAGAGACGGTGAGTGAGGGGGGACTGAGAGTCGGTGAATGAGGGGGGACTGAGAGTCAGTGAGTGAGGGGGGACTGAGAGTCGGTGAGTGAGGGGGACTGAGAGTCGGTGAGTGAGTGGGGACTGAGAGTCGGTGAGTGAGGGGGGACTGAGAGTCGGTGAGTGAGGGGGGACTGAGAGTCGGTGAGTGAGGGGGGACTGAGAGTCGGTGAGTGAGGGGGGACTGAGAGTCTGTGAGTGAGGGGGGACTGAGAGTCGGTGAGTGAGGGGGGACTGAGAGTCGGTGAGTGAGGGGGGACTGAGAGTCGGTGAGTGACGGGGGACTGAGAGTCGGTGATTGAGGGGGACTGAGAGTCGGTGAGTGAGGGGGGACTGAGAGTCGGTGAGTGCGGGGGGACTGAGAGTCGGTGATTGAGGGGGACTGAGAGTCGGTGAGTGAGGGGGGACGGAGAGTCGGTGAGTGAGGGGGGACTGAGAGTCGGTGAGTTAGGGGGGACTGAGAGTCGGTGAGTGAGGGGGGACTGAGAGTCGGTGAGTGAGGGGGGACGGAGAGTCGGTGAGTGAGGGGTGACTGAGAGTCGGTGAGTGAGGGGGGACTGAGAGTCAGTGAGTGAGGGGGGACTGAGAGTCGTTGAGTGATGGGGGACTGAGAGTCGGTGAGTGAGGGGGTCTGAGAGTCGGTGAGTGAGAGGGGACTGAGAGTCGGTGAGTGAGGGGGGACTGAGAGTCGGTGAGTGAGGGGGGACTGATAGTCGGTGAGTGAGGGGGGACTGATAGTCGGTGAGTGAGGGGGGACTGAGAGTCGGTGAGTGAGGGGGGACTGAGAGTCGGTGAGTGAGGGGGGACTGAGAGTGGATGAGTGAGTGGGACTGAGAGTCGATGAGTGAGAGGGGACGGATGTTCGATGAGTGAGGGGGGACTGAGAGTCGGTGAGTGAGGGGGGACGGAGAGTCGGTGAGTTAGGGGGGACTGAGAATCAGTGAGTGAGGGGGGACTGAGAGTGGATGAGTGAGTGGGACTGAGAGTCGATGAGTGAGAGGGGACGGAGAGTCGATGAGTGAGGGGGGACTGAGAGTCGGTGAGTGAGGGTGGACGGAGAGTCGGTGAGGGAGGGGGGACTGAGAGTCGGTGAGTGGGGGGAGACTGAGAGTCGGTGAGTGAGGGGGCACGGAGAGTCGGTGAGTGACGGGGACTGAGAGTCGGTGAGTGAGGGGGGACTGAGAGTCGGTGAGTGAGGGGGTACTGAGAGTCGGTGACTGAGGGGGGACTGAGAGTCGGTGAGTGAGGGGGACTGAGTGTCGGTGAGTGAGGGGGGACTGAGAGTCGGTGAGTGAGGGGGGACTGAGAGTCGGTGAGTGAGGGGGGACTGAGTCGGTGAGTGAGGGGGGACTGAGAGTCGGTGAGTGAGGGGGACTGAGAGTCGGTGAGTGAGGGGGGACTGAGAGTCGGTGAGTGAGGGGGGACTGAGAGTCGGTGAGTGAGGGGTCTGAGAGTCGGTGAGTGAGAGGGGACTGAGAGTCGGTGAGTGAGGGGGGACTGAGAGTCGGTGAGTGAGGGGAGACTGAGAGTCGGTGAGTGACGGGGGACTGAGAATCGGTGAGTGAGGGGGGACTGATAGTCGGTGAGTGAGGGGGGACTGATAGTCGGTGAGTGAGGGGGGACTGAGAGTCGGTGAGTGAGGGGGGACTGAGAGTGGATGAGTGAGTGGGACTGAGAGTCGATGAGTGAGAGGGGACGGAGAGTCGATGAGTGAGGGGGGACTGAGAGTCGGTGAGTGAGGGGGGACGGAGAGTCGGTGAGTTAGGGGGGACTGAGAATCAGTGAGTGAGGGGGGACTGAGAGTGGATGAGTGAGTGGGACTGAGAGTCGATGAGTGAGAGGGGACGGAGAGTCGATGAGTGAGGGGGGACTGAGAGCCGGTGAGTGAGGGTGGACGGAGAGTCGGTGAGTGAGGGGGGACTGAGAGTCGGTGAGTGGGGGGAGACTGAGAGTCGGTGAGTGAGGGGGCACGGAGAGTCAGTGAGTGAGGGGGACTGAGAGACGGTGAGTGAGGGGGGACTGAGAGTCAGTGAGTGAGGGGGGACTGAGAGTCGGTGACTGAGGGGGGACTGAGAGTCGGTGAGTGAGGGGGACTGAGTGTCGGTGAGTGAGGGGGGACTGAGAGTCGGTGAGTGAGGGGGGACTGAGAGTCGGTGAGTGAGGGGGGACTGAGTCGGTGAGTGAGGGGGGACTGAGTCGGTGAGTGAGGGGGGACTGAGTCGGTGAGTGAGGGGGGACTGAGTCGGTGAGTGAGGGGGGACTGAGTAGGTGAGTGAGGGGGGACTGAGTCTGAGTGAGGGGGGACTGAGAGTCGGTGAGTGAGGGGGGACTGAGTCGGTGAGTGAGGGGGGACTGAGTCGGTGAGCGAGGGGGGACTCAGAGTCGGTGTGCGAGGGGGGACTGAGAGTCGGTGAGCGAGGGGGGACTGAGTCGGTGAGCGAGGGGGGGGACTGAGAGTCGGTGAGTGAGGGGGGGACTGAGAGTCGATGAGTGAGGGGGGACTGAGTCGGTGAGTGAGGGGGGACTGAGAGTCGGTGAGTGAGGGGGGACTGAGAGTCGGTGAGTGAGGGGGGACTGAGTCGGTGAGTGAGGGGGGACTGAGTGTCGGAGAGTGATGGGGGACTGAGAGTGGGTGAGTGAGGGTGCCTGAGTCGCTGAGTGAGGGGGGACTGAGTCGGTGAGTGAGGGGGGACTGAGTCGCTAAGTGAGGGGGGACTGAGAGTCGGTGAGTGACGTGGGACTGAGAGTCGGTGAGTGAGGGGGGACTGAGAGTCGGTGAGTGAGGGGGGACTGAGTCTGAGTGAGGGGGGACTGAGAGTCGGTGAGTGAGGGGGGACTGAGTCTGAGTGAGGGGGGACTGAGAGTCGGTGAGTGAGGGGGGACTGAGAGTCGGTGAGTGAGGGGGGAATGAGAGTCGGTGATTGAGGTGGGACTGAGAGTCGGTGAGTGAGGGGGGACTGAGAGTCGGTGAGTGAGGGGGGACTGAGAGCCGGTGATTGAGGGGGGACTGAGAGTCTGTGAGTGAGGGGGGACTGAGTCGGTGAGTGAGTGGGGGACTGAGAGTCGGTGAGTGAGGGGGGACTGAGAGTCGGTGAGTGAGGGGAGACTGAGAGTCGGTGAGTGACGGGGGACTGAGAGTCGGTGAGTGATGGGGGACTGAGAGTCGGTGAGTGAGGGGGGACTGAGAGTCGGTGAGTGAGGGGAGACTGAGAGTCGGTGAGTGACGGGGGACTGAGAATCGGTGAGTGAGGGGGGACTGATAATAGGTGAGTGAGGGGCGACTGATATTCGGTGAGTGAGGGGGGACTGAGAGTCGGTGAGTGAGGGGGGACTGAGAGTGGATGAGTGAGTGGGACTGACAGTCGATGAGTGAGAGGGGACGGAGAGTCGATGAGTGAGGGGGGACTGAGAGTCGGTGAGTGAGGGGGGACTGAGAGTCGGTGAGTGAGGGGGACTGAGAGTCGGTGAGTGAGGGGGGACTGAGAGTCGGTGAGTGAGGGGGTACTGAGAGTCGGTGAGTGAGGGGGGACTGAGAGTCGGTGAGTGAGGGGGGACTGAGAGTCGGTGAGTGAGGGGGGACTGAGAGTCGGTGAGTGAGGGGGGACTGAGAGTCGGTGAGTGAGGGGGGACTGAGAGTCGGTGATTGAGGGGGACTGAGAGTCGGTGAGTGAGGGGGGACTGAGAGTCGGTGAGTGAGGGGGGACTGAGAGTCGGTGATTGAGGGGGACTGAGAGTCGGTGAGTGAGGGGGGACGGAGAGTCGGTGAGTGAGGGGGGACTGAGAGTCGGTGAGTTAGGGGGGACTGAGAGTCGATGAGTGAGGGGGGACTGTGAGTCGGTGAGTGAGGGGGGACGGAGAGTCGGTGAGTGAGGGGGGACTGAGAGTCGTTGAGTGATGGGGGACTGAGAGTCGGTGAGTGAGGGGGTCTGAGAGTCGGTGAGTGAGAGGGGACTGAGAGTCGGTGAGTGAGGGGGGACTGAGAGTCGGTGAGTGAGGGGAGACTGAGAGTCGGTGAGTGACGGGGGACTGAGAATTGGTGAGTGAGGGGGGACTGATAGTCGGTGAGTGAGGGGGGACTGATAGTCGGTGAGTGAGGGGGGACTGAGAGTCGGTGAGTGAAGGGGGACTGAGAGTGGATGAGTGAGTGGGACTGAGAGTCGATGAGTGAGAAGGGACGGAGAGTCGATGAGTGAGGGGGGACTGAGAGTCGGTGAGTGAGGGGGGCGGAGAGTCGGTGAGTTAGGGGGGACTGAGAATCAGTGAGTGAGGGGGGACTGAGAGTGGATGAGTGAGTGGGTCTGAGAGTCGATGAGTGAGAGGGGACGGAGAGTCGATGAGTGAGGGGGGGCTGAGAGTCGGTGAGTGAGGGTGGACGGAGAGTCGGTGAGTGAGGGGTGACTGAGAGTCGGTGAGTGGGGGGAGACTGAGAGTCGGTGAGTGAGGGGGCACGGAGAGTCGGTGAGTGAGGGGGACTGAGAGTCGGTGAATGAGGGGGACTGAGTGTCGGTGAGTGAGGGGGGACTGAGAGTCGGTGAGTGAGCGGGGACTGAGAGTCAGTGAGTGAGGGGGGACTGAGTCGGTGAGTGAGGGGGGACTGAGTCGGTGAGTGAGGGGGGACTGAGTCGGTGAGTGAGGGGGGACTGAGTCGGTGAGTGAGGGGGGACTGAGTAGGTGAGTGAGGGGGAACTGAGTCTGAGTGAGGGGGGACTGAGAGTCGTTGAGTGAGGGGAGACTGAGTCGATGAGTGAGGGGGGACTGAGTCGCTAAGTGAGGGGGGACTGAGAGTCGGTGAGTGACGTGGGACTGAGAGTCGGTGAGTGAGGGGGGACTGAGAGTCGGTGAGTGAGGGGGGACTGAGACTGAGTGAGGGGGGACTGAGAGTCGGTGAGTGAGGGGGGACTGAGAGTCGGTGAGTGGGGGGGAATGAGAGTCGGTGATTGAGCTGGGACTGAGAGTCGGTGAGTGAGGGGGGACTGAGAGTCGGTGAGTGAGGGGGGACTGAGAGCCGGTGAGTGAGGGGGGACTGATAGACGGTGAGTGAGGGGGGACTGAGAGTCGGTGAATGAGGGGGGACTGAGAGTCTGTGAGTGAGGGGGGACTGAGTCGGTGAGTGAGGGGGGGACTGAGAGTCGGTGAGTGAGGGGGGACTGAGAGTCGGTGAGTGAGGGGAGACTGAGAGTCGGTGAGTGACGGGGGACTGCGAGTCGGTGAGTGATGGGGGACTGAGAGTCGGTGAGTGAGGGGGGACTGAGAGTCGGTGAGTGAGGGGAGACTGAGAGTCGGTGAGTGACGGGGGACTGAGAATCGGTGAGTGAGGGGGGACTGATAATAGGTGAGTGAGGGGGGACTGATAGTCGGTGAGTGAGGGGGGACTGAGAGTCGGTGAGTGAGGGGGGACTGAGAGTGGATGAGTGAGTGGGACTGAGAGTCGATGAGTGAGAGGGGGCGGAGAGTCGATGAGTGAGGGGGGACTGAGAGTCGGTGAGTGAGGGGGGACTGAGAGTCGGTGAGTGAGGGGGACTGAGAGTCGGTGAGTGAGGGGGGACTGAGAGTCGGTGAGTGAGGGGGAACTGAGAGTCGGTGAGTGAGGGGGGACTGAGAGTCGGTGAGTGAGGGGGGACTGAGAGTCGGTGAGTGAGGGGGGACTGAGAGTCGGTGAGTGAGGGTGGACTGAGAGTCGGTGAGTGAGGGGGGACTGAGAGTCGGTGATTGAGGGGGACTGAGAGTCGGTGAGTGAGGGGGGTCTGAGAGTCGGTGAGTGAGGGGGGACTGAGAGTCGGTGATTGAGGGGGACTGAGAGTCGGTGAGTGAGGGGGGACGGAGAGTCGGTGAGTGAGGGGGGACTGAGAGTCGGTGAGTTAGGGGGGACTGAGAGTCGGTGAGTGAGGGGGGACTGAGAGTCGGTGAGTGAGGGGGGACGGAGAGTCGGTGAGTGAGGGGGGACTGAGAGTCGGTGAGTGAGGGGGGACTGAGAGTCCGTGAGTGAGGGGGGACTGAGAGTCGTTGAGTGATGGGGGACTGAGAGTCGGTGAGTGAGGGGGTCTGAGAGTCGGTGAGTGAGAGGGGACTGAGAGTCGGTGAGTGAGGGGGGACTGAGAGTCGGTGAGTGAGGGGAGACTGAGAGTCGGTGAGTGACGGGGGACTGAGAATCGGTGAGTGAGGGGGGACTGATAGTCGGTGAGTGAGGGGGGACTGATAGTCGGTGAGTGAGGAGGGACTGAGAGTCGGTGAGTGAAGGGGGACTGAGAGTGGATGAGTGAGTGGGACTGAGAGTCGATGAGTGAGAGGGGACGGAGAGTCGATGAGTGAGGGGGGACTGAGAGTCGGTGAGTGAGGGGGGACGGAGAGTCGGTGAGTTAGGGGGGACTGAGAATCAGTGAGTGAGGGGGGACTGAGAGTGGATGAGTGAGTGGGACTGAGAGTCGATGAGTGAGAGGGGACGGAGAGTCGATGAGTGAGGGGGGACTGAGAGTCGGTGAGTGAGGGTGGACGGAGAGTCGGTGAGTGAGGGGTTACTGAGAGTCGGTGAGTGGGGGGAGACTGAGAGTCGGTGAGTGAGGGGGCACGGAGAGTCGGTGAGTGAGGGGGACTGAGAGTCGGTGAGTGAGGGGGGACTGAGAGTCGGTGAGTGAGGGGGGACTGAGAGTCGGTGACTGAGGGGGGACTGAGAGTCGGTGAGTGAGGGGGACTGAGTGTCGGTGAGTGAGGGGCGACTGAGAGTCGGTGAGTGAGCGGGGACTGAGAGTCAGTGAGTGAGGGGGGACTGAGTCGGTGAGTGAGGGGGGACTGAGTCGGTGAGTGAGGGGGGACTGAGTCGGTGAGTGAGGGGGGACTGAGTCGGTGAGTGAGGGGGGTCTGAGTAGGTGAGTGAGGGGGAACTGAGTCTGAGTGAGGGGGGACTGAGAGTCGGTGAGTGAGGGGGGACTGAGTCGGTGAGTGAGGGGGGACTGAGTCGGTGAGTGAGGGGGGACTGAGTCGGTGAGCGAGGGGGGATTGAGAGTCGGTGTGCGAGGGGGGACTGAGAGTCGGTGAGTGAGGGGGGACTGAGTCGGTGAGCGAGGGGGGGACTGAGAGGCGGTGAGTGAGGGGGGGACTGAGAGTCGGTGAGTGAGGGGGGACTGAGTCGGTGAGTGAGGGGGGACTGAGAGTCGGTGAGTGAGGGGGGACTGAGAGTCGGTGAGTGAGGGGGGACTGAGTCGGTGAGTGAGGGGGGACTGAGTGTCGGTGAGTGATGGGGGACTGAGAGTGGGTGAGTGAGGGTGACTGAGTCGGTCAGTGAGGGGGACTGAGTCGGTGAGTGAGGGGGGACTGAGTCGGTGAGTGAGGGGGGACTGAGAGTCGGTGAGTGACGTGGGACTGAGAGTCGGTGAGTGAGGGGGGACTGAGAGTCGGTGAGTGAGGGGGGACTGAGTCTGAGTGAGGGGGGACTGAGAGTCGGTGAGTGAGGGGGGACTGAGAGTCGGTGAGTGAGGGGGGAATGAGAGTCGGTGAGTGAGGTGGGACTGAGAGTCGGTGAGTGAGGGGGGACTGAGAGTCGGTGAGTGAGGGGGGACTGAGAATCGGTGAGTGAGGGGGGACTGAGAGACGGTGAGTGAGGGGGGACTGAGAGTCGGTGAATGAGGGGGGACTGAGAGTCAGTGAGTGAGGGGGGACTGAGAGTCGGTGAGTGAGGTGGACTGAGAGTCGGTGAGTGAGTGGGGACTGAGAGTCGGTGAGTGAGGGGGGACTGAGAGTCGGTGAGTGAGGGGGGACTGAGAGTCGGTGAGTGAGGGGGGACTGAGAGTCGGTGAGTGAGGGGGGACTGAGAGTCTGTGAGTGAGGGGGGACTGAGAGTCGGTGAGTGAGGGGGGACTGAGAGTCGGTGAGTGAGGGGGTACTGAGATTCGGTGAGTGAGGGGGGACTGAGAGTCGGTGATTGAGGGGGACTGAGAGTCGGTGAGTGAGGGGAGACTGAGAGTCGGTGAGTGAGGGGGGACTGAGAGTCGGTGATTGAGGGGGACTGAGAGTCGGTGAGTGAGGGGGGATGGAGAGTCGGTGAGTGAGGGGGGACTGAGAGTCGGTGAGTTAGGGGGGACTGAGAGTCGGTGAGTGAGGGGGGACTGAGAGTCGGTGAGTGAGGGGGGATGGAGAGTCTGTGAGTGAGGGGTGACTGAGAGTCGTTGAGTGATGGGGGACTGAGAGTCGGTGAGTGAGGGGGTCTGAGAGTCGGTGAGTGAGAGGGGACTGAGAGTCGGTGAGTGAGGGGGGACTGAGAGTCGGTGAGTGAGGGGGGACTGATAGTCGGTGAGTGAGTGGGGACTGATAGTCGGTGAGTGAGGGGGGACTGAGAGTCGGTGAGTGAGGGGGGACTGAGAGTCGGTGAGTGAGGGGGGACTGAGAGTGGATGAGTGAGTGGGACTGAGAGTCGAAGAGTGAGAGGGGACGGATTTTCGATGAGTGAGGGGGTGCTGAGAGTCGGTGAGTGAGGGGGGACGGAGAGTCGGTGAGTTAGGGGGGACTGAGAATCAGTGAGTGAGGGGGGACTGAGAGTGGATGAGTGAGTGGGACTGAGAGTCGATGAGTGACAGGGGACGGAGAGTCGATGAGTGAGGGGGGACTGAGAGTCGGTGAGTGAGGGTGGACGGAGAGTCGGTGAGTGAGGGGGGACTGAGAGTCGGTGAGTGGGGGGAGACTGAGAGTCGGTGAGTGAGGGGGCACGGAGAGTCGGTGAGTGACGGGGACTGAGAGTCGGTTAGTGAGGGGGGACTGAGAGTCGGTGAGTGAGGGGGTACTGAGAGTCGGTGACTGAGGGGGGACTGAGAGTCGGTGAGTGAGGGGGACTGAGTGTCGGTGAGTGAGGGGGGACTGAGAGTCGGTGAGTGAGGGGGGACTGAGAGTCGGTGAGTGAGGGGGACTGAGTCGGTGAGTGAGGGGGGACTGAGAGTCGGTGAGTGAGGGGGACTGAGAGTCGGTGAGTGAGGGGGGACTGAGAGTCGTTGAGTGATGGGGGACTGAGAGTCGGTGAGTGAGGGGGTCTGAGAGTCGGTGAGTGAGAGGGGACTGAGAGTCGGTGAGTGAGGGGGGACTGAGAGTCGGTGAGTGAGGGGAGACTGAGAGTCGGTGAGTGACGGGGGACTGAGAATCGGTGAGTGAGGGGGGACTGATAGTCGGTGAGTGAGGGGGGACTGATAGTCGGTGAGTGAGGGGGGACTGAGAGTCGGTGAGTGAGGGGGGACTGAGAGTGGATGAGTGAGTGGGACTGAGAGTCGATGAGTGAGAGGGGACGGAGAGTCGATGAGTGAGGGGGGACTGAGAGTCGGTGAGTGAGGGGGGACGGAGAGTCGGTGAGTTAGGGGGGACATAGAATCAGTGAGTGAGGGGGGACTGAGAGTGGATGAGTGAGTGGGACTGAGAGTCGATGAGTGAGAGGGGACGGAGAGTCGATGAGTGAGGGGGGACTGAGAGCCGGTGAGTGAGGGTGGACGGAGAGTCGGTGAGTGAGGGGGGACTGAGAGTCGGTGAGTGGGGGGAGACTGAGAGTCGGTGAGTGAGGGGGCACGGAGAGTCGGTGAGTGAGGGGGACTGAGAGACGGTGAGTGAGGGGGGACTGAGAGTCAGTGAGTGAGGGGGGACTGAGAGTCGGTGACTGAGGGGGGACTGAGAGTCGGTGAGTGAGGGGGACTGAGTGTCGTTGAGTGAGGGGGGGACTGAGAGTCGGTGAGTGAGGGGGGACTGAGAGTCGGTGAGTGAGGGGGGACTGAGTCGGTGAGTGTGGGGGGACTGAGTCGGTGATTGAGGGGGGACTGAGTCGGTGAGTGAGGGGGGACTGAGTCGGTGAGTGAGGGGGGACTGAGTAGGTGAGTGAGGGGGGACTGAGTCTGAGTGAGGGGGGACTGAGAGTCGGTGAGTGAGGGGGGACTGAGTCGGTGAGTGAGGGGGGACTGAGTCGGTGAGTGAGGGGGGACTGAGTCGGTGAGCGAGGGGGGCTGAGAGTCGGTGTGCGAGGGGGGACTGAGAGTCGGTGAGTGAGGGGGGACTGAGTCGGTGAGCGAGGGGGGGACTGAGAGTCGGTGAGTGAGGGGGGGACTGAGAGTCGGTGAGTGAGGGGGGACTGAGTCGGTGAGTGAGGGGGGACTGAGAGACGGTGAGTGAGGGGGGACTGAGAGTCGGTGAGTGAGGGGGGACTGAGTCGGTGAGTGAGGGGGGACTGAGTGTCGGAGAGTGATGGGGGACTGAGAGTGGGTGAGTGAGGGTGACTGAGTCGGTGAGTGAGGGGGGACTGAGTCGGTGAGTGAGGGGGGACTGAGTCGCTAAGTGAGGGGGGACTGAGAGTCGGTGAGTGACGTGGGACTGAGAGACGGTGAGTGAGGGGGGACTGAGAGTCGGTGAGTGAGGGGGGAATGAGTCTGAGTGAGGGGGGACTGAGAGTCGGTGAGTGAGGGGGGACTGAGAGTCGGTGAGTGAGGGGGGAATGAGAGTCGGTGATTGAGGTGGGACTGAGAGTCGGTGAGTGAGGGGGGACTGAGAGTCGGTGAGTGAGGGGGGACTGAGAGCCGGTGAGTGAGGGGGGACTGAGAGACGGTGAGTGAGGGGGGACTGAGAGTCGGTGAATGAGGGGGGACTGAGAGTCTGTGAGTGAGGGGGGACTGAGTCGGTGAGTGAGGGGGGGACTGAGAGTCGGTGAGTGAGGGGGGACTGAGAGTCGGTGAGTGAGGGGAGACTGAGAGTCGGTGCGTGACGGGGGACTGAGAGTCGGTGAGTGATGGGGGACTGAGAGTCGGTGAGTGAGGGGGTACTGAGAGTCGGTGAGTGAGGGGAGACTGAAAGTCGGTGAGTGACGGGGGGACTGAGAATCGGTGAGTGAGGGGGGACTGATAATAGGTGAGTGAGGGGGGACTGATAGTCGGTGAGTGAGGAGGGACTGAGAGTCGGTGAGTGAGGGGGGACTGAGAGTGGATGAGTGAGTGGGACTGACAGTCGATGAGTGAGAGGGGACGGAGAGTCGATGAGTGAGGGGGGACTGAGAGTCGGTGAGTGAGGGGGGACTGAGAGTCGGTGAGTGAGGGGGACTGAGAGTCGGTGAGTGAGGGGGGACTGAGAGTCGGTGAGTGAGGGGGAACTGAGAGTCGGTGAGTGAGGGGGGACTGAGAGTCGGTGAGTGAGGGGGGACTGAGAGTCGGTGAGTGAGGGGGGACTGAGAGTCGGTGAGTGAGGGGGGACTGAGAGTCGGTGAGTGAGGGGGGACTGAGAGTCGGTGATTGAGGGGGACTGAGAGTCGGTGAGTGAGGGGGGACTGAGAGTCGGTGAGTGAGGGGGGACTGAGAGTCGGTGATTGAGGGGGACTGAGAGTCGGTGAGTGAGGGGGGACGGAGAGTCGGTGAGTGAGGGGGGACTGAGAGTCGTTGAGTGATGGGGGACTGAGAGTCGGTGAGTGAGGGGGGTCTGAGAGTCGGTGAGTGAGAGGGGACTGAGAGTCGGTGAGTGAGGGGGGACTGAGAGTCGTTGAGTGAGGGGAGACTGAGAGTCGGTGAGTGACGGGGGACTGAGAATCGGTGAGTGAGGGGGGACTGACAGTCGGTGAGTGAGGGGGGACTGAGAGTCGGTGAGTGAAGGGGGACTGAGAGTGGATGAGTGAGTGGGACTGACAGTCGATGAGTGAGAGGGGACGGAGAGTCGATGAGTGAGGGGGGACTGAGAGTCGGTGAGTGAGGGGGGACTGAGAGTCGGTGAGTGAGGGGGACTGAGAGTCGCTGAGTGAGGGGGGACTGAGAGTCGGTGAGTGAGGGGGAACTGAGAGTCGGTGAGTGAGGGGGGGACTGAGAGTCGGTGAGTGAGGGGGGGACTGAGGGTCGGTGAGTGAGGGGGGACTGAGAGTCGGTGAGTGAGGGGGGGACTGAGAGTCGGTGAGTGAGGGGGGACTGAGAGTCGGTGATTGAGGGGGACTGAGAGTCGGTGAGTGAGGGGGGGACTGAGAGTCGGTGAGTGAGGGGGGACTGAGAGTCGGTGATTGAGGGGGACTGAGAGTCGGTGAGTGAGGGGGGACGGAGAGTCGGTGAGTGAGGGGGGGACTGAGAGTCGTTGAGTGATGGGGGACTGAGAGTCGGTGAGTGAGGGGGTCTGAGAGTCGGTGAGTGAGAGGGGACTGAGAGTCGGTGAGTGAGGGGGGACTGAGAGTCGGTGAGTGAGGGGAGACTGAGAGTCGGTGAGTGACGGGGGACTGAGAATCGGTGAGTGAGGGGGGGACTGATAGTCGGTGAGTGAGGGGGGACTGAGAGTCGGTGAGTGAAGGGGGACTGAGAGTGGATGAGTGAGTGGGACTGAGAGTCGATGAGTGAGAGGGGACGGAGAGTCGATGAGTGAGGGGGGACTGAGAGTCGGTGAGTGAGGGGGGACGGAGAGTCGGTGAGTTAGGGGTGACTGAGAATCAGTGAGTGAGGGGGGACTGAGAGTGGATGAGTGAGTGGGACTGAGAGTCGATGAGTGAGAGGGGACGGAGAGTCGATGAGTGAGGGGGGGCTGAGAGTCGGTGAGTGAGGGTGGACGGAGAGTCGGTGAGTGAGGGGTTACTGAGAGTCGGTGAGTGGGGGGAGACTGAGAGTCGGTGAGTGAGGGGGCACGGAGAGTCGGTGAGTGAGGGGGACTGAGAGTCGGTGAGTGAGGGGGGACTGAGAGTCGGTGAGTGAGGGGGGACTGAGAGTCGGTGACTGAGGGGGGACTGAGAGTCGGTGAGTGAGGGGGACTGAGTGTCGGTGAGTGAGGGGGGACTGAGAGTCGGTGAGTGAGCGGGGACTGAGAGTCGGTGAGTGAGGGGGGACTGAGTCGGTGAGTGAGGGGGGACTGAGTCGGTGAGTGAGGGGGGACTGAGTCGGTGAGTGAGGGGGGACTGAGTCGGTGAGTGAGGGGGGACTGAGTAGGTGAGTGAGGGGGAACTGAGTCTGAGTGAGGGGGGACTGAGAGTCGGTGAGTGAGGGGAGACTGAGTCGGTGAGTGAGGGGGCACTGATTCGGTGAGTGAGTGGGGACTGAGTCGGTGAGCGAGGGGGGACTGAGAGTCGGTGTGCGAGGGGGGACTGAGAGTCGGTGAGTGAGGGGGGACTGAGTCGGTGAGCGAGGGGGGTACTGAGAGGCGGTGAGTGAGGGGGGGACTGAGAGTCGGTGAGTGAGGGGTGACTGAGTCGGTGAGTGAGGGGGACTGAGAGTCGGTGAGTGAGGGGGGACTGAGAGTCGGTGAGTGAGGGGGGACTGAGTCGGTGAGTGAGGGGGGACTGAGTGTCGGTGAGTGAGGTGGGACTGAGAGTCGGTGAGTGAGGGGGGACTGAGATTCGGTGAGTGAGGGGGGACTGAGTCGGTGAGTGAGGGGGGACTGCGTCGGTGAGTGAGGGGGGACTGAGAGTCGGTGAGTGACGTGGGACTGAGAGTCGGTGAGTGAGGGGTGACTGAGAGTCGGTGAGTGAGGGGGGTCTGAGTCTGAGTGAGGAGGGACTGAGAGTCGGTGAGTGAGGGGGGACTGAGAGTCGGTGCGTGAGGGGGGAATGAGAGTCGGTGAGTGAGGTGGGACTGAGAGTCGGTGAGTGAGGGGGGACTGAGAGTCGGTGAGTGAGGGGGGACTGAGAGTCGGTGAGAGAGGGGGGACTGAGAGACGGTGAGTGAGGGGGGACTGAGAGTCGGTGAATGAGGGGGGACTGAGAGTCAGTGAGTGAGGGGGGACTGAGAGTCGGTGAGTGAGGGGGGACTGAGAGTCGGTGAGAGAGGGGGGACTGAGAGTCGGTGAGTGAGGGGGGACTGAGAGTCGGTGAGTGAGTGGGGACTGAGAGTCGGTGAGTGAGGGGGGACTGAGAGTCGGTGAGTGAGGGGGGACTGAGAGTCGGTGAGTGAGGGGGGACTGAGAGTCGGTGAGTGAGGGGGGACTGAGAGTCTGTGAGTGAGGGGGGACTGAGAGTCAGTGAGTGAGGGGGGACTGAGAGTCGGTGAGTGAGGGGGGACTGAGAGTCGGTGAGTGAGGGGGGACTGAGAGTCGGTGATTGAGGGGGACTGAGAGTCGGTGAGTGAGGGTGACTGAGAGTCGGTGAGTGAGGGGTGACTGAGAGTCGGTGATTGAGGGGGACTGAGAGTCGGTGAGTGAGGGGGGACGGAGAGTCGGTTAGTGAGGGGGGACTGAGAGTCGGTGAGTTAGGGGGGACTGAGAGTCGGTGAGTGAGGGGGGACTGAGAGTCGGTGAGTGAGGGGGGACGGAGAGTCGGTGAGTGAGGGGGGACTGAGAGTCGGTGAGTGAGGGGGGACTGAGAGTCAGTGGGTGAGGGGGGACTGAGAGTCGGTGAGTGAGGGGGTCTGAGAGTCGGTGAGTGAGAGGGGACTGAGAGTCGGTGAGTGAGGGGGGACTGAGAGTCGGTGAGTGAGGGGGGACTGATAGTCGGTGAGTGAGGGGGGACTGAGAGTCGGTGAGTGAGGGGAGACTGAGAGTCGGTGAGTGACGGGGGACTGAGAATCGGTGAGTGAGGGGGGACTGATAGTCGGTGAGTGAGGGGGGACTGAGAGTCGGTGAGTGAAGGGGGACTGAGAGTGGATGAGTGAGTGGGACTGAGAGTCGATGAGTGAGAGGGGACGGAGAGTCGATGAGTGAGGGGGGACTGAGAGTCGGTGAGTGAGGGGGGACGGAGAGTCGGTGAGTTAGGGGGGACTGAGAATCAGTGATTGAGGGGGGACTGAGAGTGGATGAGTGAGTGGGACTGAGAGTCGATGAGTGAGAGGGGACGGAGAGTCGATGAGTGAGGGGGTGCTGAGAGTCGGTGAGTGAGGGTGGACGGAGAGTCGGTGAGTGAGGGGTTACTGAGAGTCGGTGAGTGGGGGGAGACTGAGAGTCGGTGAGTGAGGGGGCACGGAGAGTCGGTGAGTGAGGGGGACTGAGAGTCGGTGAGTGAGGGGGGACTGAGAGTCGGTGAGTGAGGGGGGACTGAGAGTCGGTGACTGAGGGGGGACTGAGAGTCGGTGAGTGAGGGGGACTGAGTGTCGGTGAGTGAGGGGGGACTGAGAGTCGGTGAGTGAGCGGGGACTGAGAGTCGGTGAGTGAGGGGGGACTGAGTCGGTGAGTGAGGGGGGACTGAGTCGGTGAGTGAGGGGGACTGAGAGTCGGTGAGTGAGGTGGGACTGAGAGTCGGTGAGTGAGGGGGGACTGAGTCGGTGAGTGAGGGGGGACTGAGTGTCGGTGAGTGAGGTGGGACTGAGAGTCGGTGAGTGAGGGGGGACTGAGAGTCGGTGAGTGAGGGGGGGACTGAGTCGGTGAGTGAGGGGGGACTGCGTCGGTGAGTGAGGGGGGACTGAGAGTCGGTGAGTGACGTGGGACTGAGAGTCGGTGAGTGAGGGGTGACTGAGAGTCGGTGAGTGAGGGGGGACTGAGTCTGAGTGAGGAGGGACTGAGAGTCGGTGAGTGAGGGGGGACTGAGAGTCGGTGCGTGAGGGGGGAATGAGAGTCGGTGAGTGAGGTGGGACTGAGAGTCGGTGAGTGAGGGGGGACTGAGAGTCGGTGAGTGAGGGGGGACTGAGAGTCGGTGAGAGAGGGGGGACTGAGAGACGCTGAGTGAGGGGGGACTGAGAGTCGGTGAATGAGGGGGGACTGAGAGTCAGTGAGTGAGGGGGTACTGAGAGTCGGTGAGTGAGGGGGGACTGAGAGTCGGTGAGAGAGGGGGGACTGAGAGTCGGTGAGTGAGGGGGGACTGAGAGTCGGTGAGTGAGTGGGGACTGAGAGTCGGTGAGTGAGGGGGGACTGAGAGTCGGTGAGTGAGGGGGGACTGAGAGTCGGTGAGTGAGGGGGGACTGAGAGTCGGTGAGTGAGGGGGGACTGAGAGTCTGTGAGTGAGGGGGGACTGAGAGTCAGTGAGTGAGGGGGGACTGAGAGTCGGTGAGTGAGGGGGGACTGAGAGTCGGTGAGTGAGGGGGGACTGAGAGTCGGTGATTGAGGGGGACTGAGAGTCGGTGAGTGAGGGTGACTGAGAGTCGGTGAGTGAGGGGTGACTGAGAGTCGGTGATTGAGGGGGACTGAGAGTCGGTGAGTGAGGGGGGACGGAGAGTCGGTGAGTGAGGGGGGACTGAGAGTCGGTGAGTTAGGGGGGACTGAGAGTCGGTGAGTGAGGGGGGACTGAGAGTCGGTGAGTGAGGGGGGACGGAGAGTCGGTGAGTGAGGGGGGACTGAGAGTCGGTGAGTGAGGGGGGACTGAGAGTCAGTGAGTGAGGGGGGACTGAGAGTCGGTGAGTGAGGGGGTCTGAGAGTCGGTGAGTGAGAGGGGACTGAGAGTCGGTGAGTGAGGGGGGACTGAGAGTCGGTGAGTGAGGGGGGACTGATAGTCGGTGAGTGAGGGGGGACTGAGAGTCGGTGAGTGAGGGGAGACTGAGAGTCGGTGAGTGACGGGGGACTGAGAATCGGTGAGTGAGGGGGGACTGATAGTCGGTGAGTGAGGGGGGACTGAGAGTCGGTGAGTGAAGGGGGACTGAGAGTGGATGAGTGAGTGGGACTGAGAGTCGATGAGTGAGAGGGGACGGAGAGTCGATGAGTGAGGGGGGACTGAGAGTCGGTGAGTGAGGGGGGACGGAGAGTCGGTGAGTTAGGGGGGACTGAGAATCAGTGAGTGAGGGGGGACTGAGAGTGGATGAGTGAGTGGGACTGAGAGTCGATGAGTGAGAGAGGACGGAGAGTCGATGAGTGAGGGGGTGCTGAGAGTCGGTGAGTGAGGGGGGACTGAGTCGGTGAGTGAGGGGGACTGAGAGTCGGTGAGTGAGGTGGGACTGAGAGTCGGTGAGTGAGGGGGGACTGAGTCGGTGAGTGAGGGGGGACTGAGTGTCGGTGAGTGAGGTGGGACTGAGAGTCGGTGAGTGAGGGGGGACTGAGAGTCGGTGAGTGAGGGGGGACTGAGTCGGTGAGTGAGGGGGGACTGCGTCGGTGAGTGAGGGGGGGACTGAGAGTCGGTGAGTGACGTGGGACTGAGAGTCGGTGAGTGAGGGGTGACTGAGAGTCGGTGAGTGAGGGGGGACTGAGTCTGAGTGAGGAGGGACTGAGAGTCGGTGAGTGAGGGGGGACTGAGAGTCGGTGCGTGAGGGGGGAATGAGAGTCGGTGAGTGAGGTGGGACTGAGAGTCGGTGAGTGAGGGGGGACTGAGAGTCGGTGAGTGAGGGGGGACTGAGAGTCGGTGAGAGAGGGGGGACTGAGAGACGGTGAGTGAGAGGGGACTGAGAGTCGGTGAATGAGGGGGGACTGAGAGTCAGTGAGTGAGGGGGTACTGAGAGTCGGTGAGTGAGGGGGGACTGAGAGTCGGTGAGAGAGGGGGGACTGAGAGTCGGTGAGTGAGGGGGGACTGAGAGTCGGTGAGTGAGTGGGGACTGAGAGTCGGTGAGTGAGGGGGGACTGAGAGTCGGTGAGTGAGGGGGGACTGAGAGTCGGTGAGTGAGGGGGGACTGAGAGTCGGTGAGTGAGGGGGGACTGAGAGTCTGTGAGTGAGGGGGGACTGAGAGTCAGTGAGTGAGGGGGGACTGAGAGTCGGTGAGTGAGGGGGGACTGAGAGTCGGTGAGTGAGGGGGGACTGAGAGTCGGTGATTGAGGGGGACTGAGAGTCGGTGAGTGAGGGTGACTGAGAGTCGGTGAGTGAGGGGTGACTGAGAGTCGGTGATTGAGGGGGACTGAGAGTCGGTGAGTGAGGGGGGACGGAGAGTCGGTGAGTGAGGGGGGACTGAGAGTCGGTGAGTTAGGGGGGACTGAGAGTCGGTGAGTGAGGGGGGACTGAGAGTCGGTGAGTGAGGGGGGACGGAGAGTCGGTGAGTGAGGGGGGACTGAGAGTCGGTGAGTGAGGGGGGACTGAGAGTCAGTGAGTGAGGGGGGACTGAGAGTCGGTGAGTGAGGGGGTCTGAGAGTCGGTGAGTGAGAGGGGACTGAGAGTCGGTGAGTGAGGGGGGACTGAGAGTCGGTGAGTGAGGGGGGACTGATAGTCGGTGAGTGAGGGGGGACTGAGAGTCGGTGAGTGAGGGGAGACTGAGAGTCGGTGAGTGACGGGGGACTGAGAATCGGTGAGTGAGGGGGGACTGATAGTCGGTGAGTGAGGGGGGACTGAGAGTCGGTGAGTGAAGGGGGACTGAGAGTGGATGAGTGAGTGGGACTGAGAGTCGATGAGTGAGAGGGGACGGAGAGTCGATGAGTGAGGGGGGACTGAGAGTCGGTGAGTGAGGGGGGACGGAGAGTCGGTGAGTTAGGGGGGACTGAGAATCAGTGAGTGAGGGGGGACTGAGAGTGGATGAGTGAGTGGGACTGAGAGTCGATGAGTGAGAGGGGACGGAGAGTCGATGAGTGAGGGGGTGCTGAGAGTCGGTGAGTGAGGGTGGACGGAGAGTCGGTGAGTGAGGGGTTACTGAGAGTCGGTGAGTGGGGGGAGACTGAGAGTCGGTGAGTGAGGGGGCACGGAGAGTCGGTGAGTGAGGGGGACTGAGAGTCGGTGAGTGAGGGGGGACTGAGAGTCGGTGAGTGAGGGGGGACTGAGAGTCGGTGACTGAGGGGGGACTGAGAGTCGGTGAGTGAGGGGGACTGAGTGTCGGTGAGTGAGGGGGGACTGAGAGTCGGTGAGTGAGCGGGGACTGAGAGTCGGTGAGTGAGGGGGGACTGAGTCGGTGAGTGAGGGGGGACTGAGTCGGTGAGTGAGGGGGGACTGAGTCGGTGAGTGAGGGGGACAGAGTCGGTGAGTGAGGGGGGACTGAGTAGGTGAGTGAGGGGGAACTGAGTCTGAGTGAGGGGGGACTGAGAGTCGGTGAGTGAGGGGAGACTGAGTCGGTGAGTGAGGGGGCACTGATTCGGTGAGTGAGTGGGGACTGAGTCGGTGAGCGAGGGGGGACTGAGAGTCGGTGTGCGAGGGGGGACTGAGAGTCGGTGAGTGAGGGGGGACTGAGTCGGTGAGCGAGGGGGGTACTGAGAGGCGGTGAGTGAGGGAGGGACTGAGAGTCGGTGAGTGAGGGGGGACTGAGTCGGTGAGTGAGGGGGACTGAGAGTCGGTGAGTGAGGGGGGACTGAGAGTCGGTGAGTGAGGGGGGACTGAGTCGGTGAGTGAGGGGGGACTGAGTGTCGGTGAGTGAGGTGGGACTGAGAGTCGGTGAGTGAGGGGGGACTGAGAGTCGGTGAGTGAGGGGGGACTGAGTCGGTGAGTGAGGGGGGACTGCGTCGGTGAGTGAGGGGGGACTGAGAGTCGGTGAGTGACGTGGGACTGAGAGTCGGTGAGTGAGGGGTGACTGTGAGTCGGTGAGTGAGGGGGGACTGAGTCTGAGTGAGGGGGGACTGAGAGTCGGTGAGTGAGGGGGGACTGAGAGTCGGTGAGTGAGGGGGGACTGAGAGTCGGTGAGTGAGGGGGACTGAGAGTCGGTGAGTGAGGGGGGACTGAGAGTCGGTGCGTGAGGGGGGAATGAGAGTCGGTGAGAGAGGTGGGACTGAGAGTCGGTGAGTGAGGGGGGACTGAGAGTCGGTGAGTGAGGGGGGACTGAGAGTCGGTGAGAGAGGGGGGACTGAGAGACGGTGAGTGAGGGGGGACTGAGAGTCGGTGAATGAGGGGGGACTGAGAGTCAGTGAGTGAGGGGGGACTGAGAGTCGTTGAGTGATGGGGGACTGAGAGTCGGTGAGTGAGGGGGTCTGAGAGTCGGTGAGTGAGAGGGGACTGAGAGTCGGTGAGTGAGGGCAGACTGAGAGTCGGTGAGTGACGGGGGACTGAGAATCGGTGAGTGAGGGGGGACTGATAGTCGGTGAGTGAGGGGGGACTGAGAGTCGGTGAGTGAAGGGGGACTGAGAGTGGATGAGTGAGTGGGACTGAGAGTCGATGAGTGAGAGGGGACGGAGAGTCGATGAGTGAGGGGGGACTGAGAGTCGGTGAGTGAGGGGGGACGGAGAGTCGGTGAGTGAGGGCAGACTGAGAGTCGGTGAGTGACGGGGGACTGAGAATCGGTGAGTGAGGGGGGACTGATAGTCGGTGAGTGAGGGGGGACTGAGAGTCGGTGAGTGAAGGGGGACTGAGAGTGGATGAGTGAGTGGGACTGAGAGTCGATGAGTGAGAGGGGACGGAGAGTCGATGAGTGAGGGGGGACTGAGAGTCGGTGAGTGAGGGGGGACGGAGAGTCGGTGAGTTAGGGGGGACTGAGAATCAGTGAGTGAGGGGGGACTGAGAGTGGATGAGTGAGTGGGACTGAGAGTCGATGAGTGAGAGGGGACGGAGAGTCGATGAGTGAGGGGGGGCTGAGAGTCGGTGAGTGAGGGTGGACGGAGAGTCGGTGAGTGAGGGGT
This sequence comes from Somniosus microcephalus, assembly GCF_052327205.1. Classification (NCBI taxonomy): domain Eukaryota; kingdom Metazoa; phylum Chordata; class Chondrichthyes; order Squaliformes; family Somniosidae; genus Somniosus; species Somniosus microcephalus. Next base: position 176,885,694 of record NW_028225179.1, read on the forward strand.
TACTGAGAGTCGGTGAGTGGGGGGAGACTGAGAATCGGTGAGTGAGGGGACACGGAGATTCGGTGAGTGAGGGGGACTGAGAGTCGGTGAGTGAGGGGGGACTGAGAGTCGGTGAGTGAGGGGGGACTGAGAGTCGGTGACTGAGGGGGGACTGAGAGTCGGTGAGTGAGGGGGACTGAGTGTCGGTGAGTGAGGGGGGACTGAGAGTCGGTGAGTGAGCGGGGACTGAGAGTCGGTGAGTGAGGGGGGACTGAGTCGGTGAGTGAGGGGGGACTGAGTCGGTGAGTGAGGGGGGACTGAGTCGGTGAGTGAGGGGGGACTGAGTCGGTGAGTGAGGGGGGACTGAGTAGGTGAGTGAGGGGGAACTGAGTCTGAGTGAGGGGGGACTGAGAGTTGGTGAGTGAGGGGAGACTGAGTCGGTGAGTGAGGGGGCACTGATTCGGTGAGTGAGTGGGGACTGAGTCGGTGAGCGAGGGGGGACTGAGAGTCGGTGTGCGAGGGGGGACTGAGAGTCGGTGAGTGAGGGGGGACTGAGTCGGTGAGCGAGGGGGGAACTGAGAGGCGGTGAGTGAGGGGGGGACTGAGAGTCGGTGAGTGAGGGGGGACTGAGTCGGTGAGTGAGGGGGACTGAGAGTCGGTGAGTGAGGGGGGACTGAGAGTCGGTGAGTGAGGGGGGACTGAGTCGGTGAGTGAGGGGGGACTGAGAGTCGGTGAGTGACGTGGGACTGAGAGTCGGTGAGTGAGGGGTGACTGAGAGTCGGTGAGTGAGGGGGGACTGAGTCTGAGTGAGGAGGGACTGAGAGTCGGTGAGTGAGGGGGGACTGAGAGTCGGTGCGTGAGGGGGGAATGAGAGTCGGTGAGTGAGGTGGGACTGAGAGTCGGTGAGTGAGGGGGGACTGAGAGTCGGTGAGTGAGGGGGGACTGAGAGTCGGTGAGAGAGGGGGGACTGAGAGACGGTGAGTGAGGGGGGACTGAGAGTCGGTGAATGAGGGGGGACTGAGAGTCAGTGAGTGAGGGGGGACTGAGAGTCGGTGAGTGAGGGGGGACTGAGAGTCGGTGAGAGAGGGGGGACTGAGAGTCGGTGAGTGAGGGGGGACTGAGAGTCGGTGAGTGAGTGGGGACTGAGAGTCGGTGAGTGAGGGGGGACTGAGAGTCGGTGAGTGAGGGGGGACTGAGAGTCGGTGAGTGAGGGGGGACTGAGAGTCGGTGAGTGAGGGGGGACTGAGAGTCTGTGAGTGAGGGGGGACTGAGAGTCAGTGAGTGAGGGGGGACTGAGAGTCGGTGAGTGAGGGGGGACTGAGAGTCGGTGAGTGAGGGGGGACTGAGAGTCGGTGATTGAGGGGGACTGAGAGTCGGTGAGTGAGGGTGACTGAGAGTCGGTGAGTGAGGGGTGACTGAGAGTCGGTGATTGAGGGGGACTGAGAGTCGGTGAGTGAGGGGGGACGGAGAGTCGGTGAGTGAGGGGGGACTGAGAGTCGGTGAGTTAGGGGGGACTGAGAGTCGGTGAGTGAGGGGGGACTGAGAGTCGGTGAGTGAGGGGGGACGGAGAGTCGGTGAGTGAGGGGGGACTGAGAGTCGGTGAGTGAGGGGGGACTGAGAGTCAGTGAGTGAGGGGGGACTGAGAGTCGGTGAGTGAGGGGGTCTGAGAGTCGGTGAGTGAGAGGGGACTGAGAGTCGGTGAGTGAGGGGGGACTGAGAGTTGGTGAGTGAGGGGGGACTGATAGTCGGTGAGTGAGGGGGGACTGAGAGTCGGTGAGTGAGGGGAGACTGAGAGTCGGTGAGTGACGGGGGACTGAGAATCGGTGAGTGAGGGGGGACTGATAGTCGGTGAGTGAGGGGGGACTGAGAGTCGGTGAGTGAAGGGGGACTGAGAGTGGATGAGTGAGTGGGACTGAGAGTCGATGAGTGAGAGGGGACGGAGAGTCGATGAGTGAGGGGGGACTGAGAGTCGGTGAGTGAGGGGGGACGGAGAGTCGGTGAGTTAGGGGGGACTGAGAATCAGTGAGTGAGGGGGGACTGAGAGTGGATGAGTGAGTGGGACTGAGAGTCGATGAGTGAGAGTGGACGGAGAGTCGATGAGTGAGGGGGTGCTGAGAGTCGGTGAGTGAGGGTGGACGGAGAGTCGGTGAGTTAGGGGGGACTGAGAATCAGTGAGTGAGGGGGGACTGAGAGTGGATGAGTGAGTGGGACTGAGAGTCGATGAGTGAGAGGGGACGGAGAGTCGATGAGTGAGGGGGTGCTGAGAGTCGGTGAGTGAGGGTGGACGGAGAGTCGGTGAGTGAGGGGTTACTGAGAGTCGGTGAGTGGGGGGAGACTGAGAGTCGGTGAGTGAGGGGGCACGGAGTGTCGGTGAGTGAGGGGGACTGAGAGTCGGTGAGTGAGGGGGGACTGAGAGTCGGTGAGTGAGGGGGGACTGAGAGTCGGTGACTGAGGGGGGACTGAGAGTCGGTGAGTGAGGGGGACTGAGTGTCGGTGAGTGAGGGGGGACTGAGAGTCGGTGAGTGAGCGGGGACTGAGAGTCGGTGAGTGAGGGGGGACTGAGTCGGTGAGTGAGGGGGGACTGAGTCGGTGAGTGAGGGGGGACTGAGTCGGTGAGTGAGGGGGACAGAGTCGGTGAGTGAGGGGGGACTGAGTAGGTGAGTGAGGGGGAACTGAGTCTGAGTGAGGGGGGACTGAGAGTCGGTGAGTGAGGGGAGACTGAGTCGGTGAGTGAGGGGGCACTGATTCGGTGAGTGAGTGGGGACTGAGTCGGTGAGCGAGGGGGGACTGAGAGTCGGTGTGCGAGGGGGGACTGAGAGTCGGTGAGTGAGGGGGGACTGAGTCGGTGAGCGAGGGGGGTACTGAGAGGCGGTGAGTGAGGGAGGGACTGAGAGTCGGTGAGTGAGGGGGGACTGAGTCGGTGAGTGAGGGGGACTGAGAGTCGGTGAGTGAGGGGGGACTGAGAGTCGGTGAGTGAGGGGGGACTGAGTCGGTGAGTGAGGGGGGACTGAGTGTCGGTGAGTGAGGTGGGACTGAGAGTCGGTGAGTGAGGGGGGACTGAGAGTCGGTGAGTGAGGGGGGACTGAGTCGGTGAGTGAGGGGGGACTGCGTCGGTGAGTGAGGGGGGACTGAGAGTCGGTGAGTGACGTGGGACTGAGAGTCGGTGAGTGAGGGGTGACTGTGAGTCGGTGAGTGAGGGGGGACTGAGTCTGAGTGAGGGGGGACTGAGAGTCGGTGAGTGAGGGGGGACTGAGAGTCGGTGAGTGAGGGGGGACTGAGAGTCGGTGAGTGAGGGGGACTGAGAGTCGGTGAGTGAGGGGGGACTGAGAGTCGGTGCGTGAGGGGGGAATGACAGTCGGTGAGAGAGGTGGGACTGAGAGTCGGTGAGTGAGGGGGGACTGAGAGTCGGTGAGTGAGGGGGGACTGAGAGTCGGTGAGAGAGGGGGGACTGAGAGACGGTGAGTGAGGGGGGACTGAGAGTCGGTGAATGAGGGGGGACTGAGAGTCAGTGAGTGAGGGGGGACTGAGAGTCGTTGAGTGATGGGGGACTGAGAGTCGGTGAGTGAGGGGGTCTGAGAGTCGGTGAGTGAGAGGGGACTGAGAGTCGGTGAGTGAGGGGGGACTGAGTCGGTGAGCGAGGGGGGTACTGAGAGGCGGTGAGTGAGGGGGGACTGAGAGTCGGTGAGTGAGGGGGACTGAGAGTCGGTGAGTGAGGGGGGACTGAGAGTCGGTGATTGAGGGGGACTGAGAGTCGGTGAGTGAGGGTGACTGAGAGTCGGTGAGTGAGGGGTGACTGAGAGTCGGTGATTGAGGGGGACTGAGAGTCGGTGAGTGAGGGGGGACTGAGTCGGTGAGTGAGGGGGACTGAGAGTCGGTGAGTGAGGGGGGACTGAGAGTCGGTGAGTGAGGGGGGACTGAGTCGGTGAGTGAGGGGGGACTGAGTGTCGGTGAGTGAGGGGGGACTGATAGTCGGTGAGTGAGGGGGGACTGAGAGTCGGTGAGTGAAGGGGGACTGAGAGTGGATGAGTGAGTGGGACTGAGAGTCGATGAGTGAGAGGGGACGGAGAGTCGATGAGTGAGGGGGGACTGAGAGTCGGTGAGTGAGGGGGGACGGAGAGTCGGTGAGTGAGGGCAGACTGAGAGTCGGTGAGTGACGGGGGACTGAGAATCGGTGAGTGAGGGGGGACTGATAGTCGGTGAGTGAGGGGGGACTGAGAGTCGGTGAGTGAAGGGGGACTGAGAGTGGATGAGTGAGTGGGACTGAGAGTCGATGAGTGAGAGGGGACGGAGAGTCGATGAGTGAGGGGGGACTGAGAGTCGGTGAGTGAGGGGGGACGGAGAGTCGGTGAGTTAGGGGGGACTGAGAATCAGTGAGTGAGGGGGGACTCAGAGTGGATGAGTGAGTGGGACTGAGAGTCGATGAGTGAGAGGGGACGGAGAGTCGATGAGTGAGGGGGGGCTGAGAGTCGGTGAGTGAGGGTGGACGGAGAGTCGGTGAGTGAGGGGTTACTGAGAGTCGGTGAGTGGGGGGAGACTGAGAGTCGGTGAGTGAGGGGACACGGAGATTCGGTGAGTGAGGGGGACTGAGAGTCGGTGAGTGAGGGGGGACTGAGTGTCGGTGAGTGAGGGGGGACTGAGAGTCGGTGACTGAGGGGGGACTGAGAGTCGGTGAGTGAGGGGGACTGAGTGTCGGTGAGTGAGGGGGGACTGAGAGTCGGTGAGTGAGCGGGGACTGAGAGTCGGTGAGTGAGGGGGGACTGAGTCGGTGAGTGAGGGGGGACTGAGAGTCGGTGAGTGAGGGGGGACTGAGAGTCGGTGAGTGAGGGGGGACTGAGTCGGTGAGTGAGGGGGGACTGAGTAGGTGAGTGAGGGGGGACTGAGTCTGAGTGAGGGGGGACTGAGAGTCGGTGAGTGAGGGGAGACTGAGTCGGTGAGTGAGGGGGCACTGATTCGGTGAGTGAGTGGGGACTGAGTCGGTGAGCGAGGGGGGACTGAGAGTCGGTGTGCGAGGGGGGACTGAGAGTCGGTGAGTGAGGGGGGACTGAGTCGGTGAGCGAGGGGGGAACTGAGAGGCGGTGAGTGAGGGGGGGACTGAGAGTCGGTGAGTGAGGGGGGACTGAGTCGGTGAGTGAGGGGGACTGAGAGTCGGTGAGTGAGGGGGGACTGAGAGTCGGTGAGTGAGGGGGGACTGAGTCGGTGAGTGAGGGGGGACTGAGAGTCGGTGAGTGACGTGGGACTGAGAGTCGGTGAGTGAGGGGTGACTGAGAGTCGGTGAGTGAGGGGGGACTGAGTCTGAGTGAGGAGGGACTGAGAGTCGGTGAGTGAGGGGGGACTGAGAGTCGGTGCGTGAGGGGGGAATGAGAGTCGGTGAGTGAGGTGGGACTGAGAGTCGGTGAGTGAGGGGGGACTGAGAGTCGGTGAGTGAGGGGGGACTGAGAGTCGGTGAGAGAGGGGGGACTGAGAGACGGTGAGTGAGGGGGGACTGAGAGTCGGTGAATGAGGGGGGACTGAGAGTCAGTGAGTGAGGGGGGACTGAGAGTCGGTGAGTGAGGGGGGACTGAGAGTCGGTGAGAGAGGGGGGACTGAGAGTCGGTGAGTGAGGGGGGACTGAGAGTCGGTGAGTGAGTGGGGACTGAGAGTCGGTGAGTGAGGGGGGACTGAGAGTCGGTGAGTGAGGGGGGACTGAGAGTCGGTGAGTGAGGGGGGACTGAGAGTCGGTGAGTGAGGGGGGACTGAGAGTCTGTGAGTGAGGGGGGACTGAGAGTCAGTGAGTGAGGGGGGACTGAGAGTCGGTGAGTGAGGGGGGACTGAGAGTCGGTGAGTGAGGGGGGACTGAGAGTCGGTGATTGAGGGGGACTGAGAGTCGGTGAGTGAGGGTGACTGAGAGTCGGTGAGTGAGGGGTGACTGAGAGTCGGTGATTGAGGGGGACTGAGAGTCGGTGAGTGAGGGGGGACGGAGAGTCGGTGAGTGAGGGGGGACTGAGAGTCGGTGAGTTAGGGGGGACTGAGAGTCGGTGAGTGAGGGGGGACTGAGAGTCGGTGAGTGAGGGGGTCTGAGAGTCGGTGAGTGAGAGGGGACTGAGAGTCGGTGAGTGAGGGGGGACTGAGAGTTGGTGAGTGAGGGGGGACTGATAGTCGGTGAGTGAGGGGGGACTGAGAGTCGGTGAGTGAGGGGAGACTGAGAGTCGGTGAGTGACGGGGGACTGAGAATCGGTGAGTGAGGGGGGACTGATAGTCGGTGAGTGAGGGGGGACTGAGAGTCGGTGAGTGAAGGGGGACTGAGAGTGGATGAGTGAGTGGGACTGAGAGTCGATGAGTGAGAGGGGACGGAGAGTCGATGAGTGAGGGGGGACTGAGAGTCGGTGAGTGAGGGGGGACGGAGAGTCGGTGAGTTAGGGGGGACTGAGAATCAGTGAGTGAGGGGGGACTGAGAGTGGATGAGTGAGTGGGACTGAGAGTCGATGAGTGAGAGTGGACGGAGAGTCGATGAGTGAGGGGGTGCTGAGAGTCGGTGAGTGAGGGTGGACGGAGAGTCGGTGAGTGAGGGGTTACTGAGAGTCGGTGAGTGGGGGGAGACTGAGAGTCGGTGAGTGAGGGGGCACGGAGAGTCGGTGAGTGAGGGGGACTGAGAGTCGGTGAGTGAGGGGGGACTGAGAGTCGGTGAGTGAGGGGGGACTGAGAGTCGGTGAGTGAGGGGGGACTGAGAGTCGGTGAGTGAGGGGGGACTGAGAGTCGGTGAGTGAGGGGGGACTGAGTCGGTGAGTGAGGGGGGACTGAGTCGGTGAGTGAGGGGGGACTGAGTCGGTGAGTGAGGGGGGACTGAGTCGGTGAGTGAGGGGGGACTGAGTAGGTGAGTGAGGGGGAACTGAGTCTGAGTGAGGGGGGACTGAGAGTCGGTGAGTGAGGGGAGACTGAGTCGGTGAGTGAGGGGGCACTGATTCGGTGAATGAGTGGGGACTGAGTCGGTGAGCGAGAGGGGACTGAGAGTCGGTGTGCGAGGGGGGACTGAGAGTCGGTGAGTGAGGGGGGACTGAGTCGGTGAGCGAGGGGGGGACTGAGAGTCGGTGAGTGAGGGGGGACTGAGAGTCGGTGAGAGAGGGGGGACTGAGAGACGCTGAGTGAGGGGGGACTGAGAGTCGGTGAATGAGGGGGGACTGAGAGTCAGTGAGTGAGGGGGGACTGAGAGTCGTTGAGTGATGGGGGACTGAGAGTCGGTGAGTGAGGGGGTCTGAGAGTCGGTGAGTGAGAGGGGACTGAGAGTCGGTGAGTGAGGGGGGACTGAGAGTCGGTGAGTGAGGGCAGACTGAGAGTCGGTGAGTGACGGGGGACTGAGAATCGGTGAGTGAGGGGGGACTGATAGTCGGTGAGTGAGGGGGGACTGAGAGTCGGTGAGTGAAGGGGGACTGAGTGTGGATGAGTGAGTGGGACTGAGAGTCGATGAGTGAGAGGGGACGGAGAGTCGATGAGTGAGGGGGGACTGAGAGTCGGTGAGTGAGGGGGGACGGAGAGTCGGTGAGTTAGGGGGGACTGAGAATCTGTGAGTGAGGGGGGACTGAGAGTGGATGAGTGAGTGGGACTGAGAGTCGATGAGTGAGAGGGGACGGAGAGTCGATGAGTGAGGGGGGGCTGAGAGTCGGTGAGTGAGGGTGGACGGAGAGTCGGTGAGTGAGGGGTTACTGAGAGTCGGTGAGTGGGGGGAGACTGAGAGTCGGTGAGTGAGGGGGCACGGAGAGTCGGTGAGTGAGGGGGACTGAGAGTCGGTGAGTGAGGGGGGACTGAGAGTCGGTGAGTGAGGGGGGACTGAGAGTCGGTGACTGAGGGGGGACTGAGAGTCGGTGAGTGAGGGGGACTGAGTGTCGGTGAGTGAGGGGGGACTGAGAGTCGGTGAGTGAGCGGGGACTGAGAGTCGGTGAGTGAGGGGGGACTGAGTCGGTGAGTGAGGGGGGACTGAGTCGGTGAGTGAGGGGGGACTGAGTCGGTGAGTGAGGGGGGACTGAGTCGGTGAGTGAGGGGGGACTGAGTAGGTGAGTGAGGGGGAACTGAGTCTGAGTGAGGGGGGACTGAGAGTCGGTGAGTGAGGGGAGACTGAGTCGGTGAGTGAGGGGGCACTGATTCGGTGAGTGAGTGGGGACTGAGTCGGTGAGCGAGGGGGGACTGAGAGTCGGTGTGCGAGGGGGGACTGAGAGTCGGTGAGTGAGGGGGGACTGAGTCGGTGAGCGAGGGGGGAACTGAGAGGCGGTGAGTGAGGGGGGGACTGAGAGTCGGTGAGTGAGGGGGGACTGAGTCGGTGAGTGAGGGGGACTAAGAGTCGGTGAGTGAGGGGGGACTGAGAGTCGGTGAGTGAGGGGGGACTGAGTCGGTGAGTGAGGGGGGACTGAGTGTCGGTGAGTGAGGTGGGACTGAGAGTCGGTGAGTGAGGGGGGACTGAGAGTCGGTGAGTGAGGGGGGACTGAGTCGGTGAGTGAGGGGGGACTGCGTCGGTGAGTGAGGGGGGACTGAGAGTCGGTGAGTGACGTGGGACTGAGAGTCGGTGAGTGAGGGGTGACTGAGAGTCGGTGAGTGAGGGGGGACTGAGTCTGAGTGAGGAGGGACTGAGAGTCGGTGAGTGAGGGGGGACTGAGAGTCGGTGCGTGAGGGGGGAATGAGAGTCGGTGAGTGAGGTGGGACTGAGAGTCGGTGAGTGATGGGGGACTGAGAGTCGGTGAGTGAGGGGGGACTGAGAGTCGGTGAGAGAGGGGGGACTGAGAGACGGTGAGTGAGGGGGGACTGAGAGTCGGTGAATGAGGGGGGACTGAGAGTCAGTGAGTGAGGGGGGACTGAGAGTCGGTGAGTGAGGGGGGACTGAGAGTCGGTGAGAGAGGGGGGACTGAGAGTCGGTGAGTGAGGGGGGACTGAGAGTCGGTGAGTGAGCGGGGACTGAGAGTCGGTGAGTGAGGGGGGACTGAGAGTCGGTGAGTGAGGGGGGACTGAGAGTCGGTGAGTGAGGGGGGACTGAGAGTCGGTGAGTGAGGGGGGACTGAGAGTCTGTGAGTGAGGGGGGACTGAGAGTCAGTGAGTGAGGGGGGACTGAGAGTCGGTGAGTGAGGGGGGACTGAGAGTCGGTGAGTGAGGGGGGACTGAGAGTCGGTGATTGAGGGGGACTGAGAGTCGGTGAGTGAGGGTGACTGAGAGTCGGTGAGTGAGGGGTGACTGAGAGTCGGTGATTGAGGGGGACTGAGAGTCGGTGAGTGAGGGGGGACGGAGAGTCGGTGAGTGAGGGGGGACTGAGAGTCGGTGAGTTAGGGGGGACTGAGAGTCGGTGAGTGAGGGGGGACTGAGAGTCGGTGAGTGAGGGGGGACGGAGAGTCGGTGAGTGAGGGGGGACTGAGAGTCGGTGAGTGAGGGGGGACTGAGAGTCAGTGAGTGAGGGGGGACTGAGAGTCGGTGAGTGAGGGGGTCTGAGAGTCGGTGAGTGAGAGGGGACTGAGAGTCGGTGAGTGAGGGGGGACTGAGAGTCGGTGAGTGAGGGGGGACTGATAGTCGGTGAGTGAGGGGGGACTGAGAGTCGGTGAGTGAGGGGAGACTGAGAGTCGGTGAGTGACGGGGGACTGAGAATCGGTGAGTGAGGGGGGACTGATAGTCGGTGAGTGAGGGGGGACTGAGAGTCGGTGAGTGAAGGGGGACTGAGAGTGGATGAGTGAGTGGGACTGAGAGTCGATGAGTGAAAGGGGACGGAGAGTCGATGAGTGAGGGGGGACTGAGAGTCGGTGAGTGAGGGGGGACGGAGAGTCGGTGAGTTAGGGGGGACTGAGAATCAGTGAGTGAGGGGGGACTGAGAGTGGATGAGTGAGTGGGACTGAGAGTCGATGAGTGAGAGGGGACGGAGAGTCGATGAGTGAGGGGGTGCTGAGAGTCGGTGAGTGAGGGTGGACGGAGAGTCGGTGAGTGAGGGGTTACTGAGAGTCGGTGAGTGGGGGGAGACTGAGAGTCGGTGAGTGAGGGGGCACGGAGAGTCGGTGAGTGAGGGGGACTGAGAGTCGGTGAGTGAGGGGGGACTGAGAGTCGGTGAGTGAGGGGGGACTGAGAGTCGGTGACTGAGGGGGGACTGAGAGTCGGTGAGTGAGGGGGACTGAGTGTCGGTGAGTGAGGGGGGACTGAGAGTCGGTGAGTGAGCGGGGACTGAGAGTCGGTGAGTGAGGGGGGACTGAGTCGGTGAGTGAGGGGGGACTGAGTCGGTGAGTGAGGGGGGACTGAGTCGGTGAGTGAGGGGGGACTGAGTCGGTGAGTGAGGGGGGACTGAGTAGGTGAGTGAGGGGGAACTGAGTCTGAGTGAGGGGGGACTGAGAGTCGGTGAGTGAGGGGAGACTGAGTCGGTGAGTGAGGGGGCACTGATTCGGTGAATGAGTGGGGACTGAGTCGGTGAGCGAGGGGGGACTGAGAGTCGGTGTGCGAGGGGGGACTGAGAGTCGGTGAGTGAGGGGGGACTGAGTCGGTGAGCGAGGGGGGGACTGAGAGGCGGTGAGTGAGGGGGGGACTGAGAGTCGGTGAGTGAGGGGGGACTGAGTCGGTGAGTGAGGGGGACTGAGAGTCGGTGAGTGAGGGGGGACTGAGAGTCGGTGAGTGAGGGGTGACTGTGAGTCGGTGAGTGAGGGGGGACTGAGTCTGAGTGAGGGGGGACTGAGAGTTGGTGAGTGAGGGGGGACTGAGAGTCGGTGAGTGAGGGGGGACTGAGAGTCGGTGAGTGAGGGGGGACTGAGAGTCGGTGAGTGAGGGGGGACTGAGAGTCGGTGCGTGAGGGGGGAATGAGAGTCGGTGAGTGAGGTGGGACTGAGAGTCGGTGAGTGAGGGGGGACTGAGAGTCGGTGAGTGAGGGGGGACTGAGAGTCGGTGAGAGAGGGGGGACTGAGAGACGGTGAGTGAGGGGGGACTGAGAGTCGGGGAATGAGGGGGGACTGAGAGTCAGTGAGTGAGGGGGGACTGAGAGTCGGTGAGTGAGGGGGACTGAGAGTCGGTGAGTGAGTGGGGACTGAGAGTCGGTGAGTGAGGGGGGACTGAGAGTCGGTGAGTGAGGGGGGACTGAGAGTCGGTGAGTGAGGGGGGACTGAGAGTCGGTGAGTGAGGGGGGACTGAGAGTCTGTGAGTGAGGGGGGACTGAGAGTCAGTGAGTGAGGGGGGACTGAGAGTCGGTGAGTGAGGGGGGACTGAGAGTCGGTGAGTGAGGGGGGACTGAGAGTCGGTGATTGAGGGGGACTGAGAGTCGGTGAGTGAGGGTGACTGAGAGTCGGTGAGTGAGGGTTGACTGAGAGTCGGTGATTGAGGGGGACTGAGAGTCGGTGAGTGAGGGGGGACGGAGAGTCGGTGAGTGAGGGGGGACTGAGAGTCGGTGAGTTAGGGGGGACTGAGAGTCGGTGAGTGAGGGGGGACTGAGAGTCGGTGAGTGAGGGGGGACGGAGAGTCGGTGAGTGAGGGGGGACTGAGAGTCGGTGAGTGAGGGGGGACTGAGAGTCAGTGAGTGAGGGGGGACTGAGAGTCGGTGAGTGAGGGGGTCTGAGAGTCGGTGAGTGAGAGGGGACTGAGAGTCGGTGAGTGAGGGGGGACTGAGAGTCGGTGAGTGAGGGGGGACTGATAGTCGGTGAGTGAGGGGGGACTGATAGTCGGTGAGTGAGGGGGGACTGAGAGTCGGTGAGTGAGGGGGGACTGAGAGTCGGTGAGTGAGGGGGGACTGAGAGTGGATGAGTGAGTGGGACTGAGAGTCGATGAGTGAGAGGGGACGGATTTTCGATGAGTGAGGGGGGACTGAGAGTCGGTGAGTGAGGGGGGACGGAGAGTCGATGAGTTAGGTGGGACTGAGAATCAGTGAGTGAGGGGGGACTGAGAGTGGATGAGTGAGTGGGACTGAGAGTCGATGAGTGAGAGGGGACGGAGAGTCGATGAGTGAGGGGGGACTGAGAGTCGGTGAGTGAGGGTGGACGGAGAGTCGGTGAGTGAGGGGGGACTGAGAGTCGGTGAGTGGGGGGAGACTGAGAGTCGGTGAGTGAGGGGGCACGGAGAGTCGGTGAGTGACGGGGACTGAGAGTCGGTGAGTGAGGGGGGACTGAGAGTCGGTGAGTGAGGGGGTACTGAGAGTCGGTGACTGAGGGGGGACTGAGAGTCGGTGAGTGAGGGGGACTGAGTGTCGGTGAGTGAGGGGGGACTGAGAGTCGGTGAGTGAGGGGGGACTGAGAGTCGGTGAGTGAGGGGGGACTGAGGCGGTGAGTGAGGGGGGACTGAGATTCGGTGAGTGAGGGGGACTGAGAGTCGGTGAGTGAGGGGGGACTGAGAGTCGGTGAGTGAGGGGGGATTGAGAGTCGGTGAGTGAGGGGGGACTGAGAGTCGGTGAGTGAGGGGGGACTGAGAGTCGGTGAGTGAGGGGGACTGAGAGTCGGTGAGTGAGGGGGGACTGAGAGTCGGTGAGTGAGGGGGGACTGAGAGTTGGTGAATGAGGGGGACTGAGAGTCGGTGAGTGAGGGTGGTCTGACAGTCGGTGAGTGAGGGGGGACTGAGTCGGTGAGTGAGGGGGGACTGAGTCGGTGAGTGAGGGGGGACTGAGTCGGTGAGCGAGGGGGGACTGAGAGTCGGTGTGCGAGGGGGGACTGAGAGTCGGTGAGTGAGGGGGGACTGAGTCGGTCAGCAAGGGGGGGATTGAGAGGCGGTGAGTGAGGGGGGGACTGAGAGTCGGTGAGTGAGGGGGGACTGAGTCGGTGAGTGAGGGGGGACTGAGAGTCGGTGAGTGAGGGGGGACTGAGAGTCGGTGAGTGAGGGGGGACTGAGTCGGTGAGTGAGGGGGGACTGAGTGTCGGTGAGTGATGGGGGACTGAGAGTGGGTGAGTGAGGGTGACTGAGTCGGTCAGTGAGGGGGACTGAGTCGGTGAGTGAGGGGGGACTGAGTCGGTGAGTGAGGGGGGACTGAGAGTCGGTGAGTGACGTGGGACTGAGAGTCGGTGAGTGAGGGGGGACTGAGAGTCGGTGAGTGAGGGGGGACTGAGTCTGAGTGAGGGGGGACTGAGAGTCGGTGAGTGAGGGGGGACTGAGAGTCGGTGAGTGAGGGGGGAATGAGAGTCGGTGAGTGAGGTGGGACTGAGAGTCGGTGAGTGAGGGGGGACTGAGAGTCGGTGAGTGAGGGGGGACTGAGAATCGGTGAGTGAGGGGGGACTGAGAGACGGTGAGTGAGGGGGGACTCAGAGTCGGTGAATGAGGGGGGACTGAGAGTCAGTGAGTGAGGGGGGACTGAGAGTCGGTGAGTGAGGTGGACTGAGAGTCGGTGAGTGAGTGGGGACTGAGAGTCGGTGAGTGAGGGGGGACTGAGAGTCGGTGAGTGAGGGGGGACTGAGAGTCGGTGAGTGAGGGGGGACTGAGAGTCGGTGAGTGAGGGGGGACTGAGAGTCTGTGAGTGAGGGGGGACTGAGAGTCGGTGAGTGAGGGGGGACTGAGAGTCGGTGAGTGAGGGGATACTGAGAGTCGATGAGTGAGGGGGGACTGAGAGTCGGTGATTGAGGGGGACTGAGAGTCGGTGAGTGAGGGGAGACTGAGAGTCGGTGAGTGAGGGGGGACTGAGAGTCGGTGATTGAGGGGGACTGAGAGTCGGTGAGTGAGGGGGGATGGAGAGTCGGTGAGTGAGGGGGGACTGAGAGTCGGTGAGTTTGGGGGGACTGAGAGTCGGTGAGTGAGGGGGGACTGAGAGTCGGTGAGTGAGGGGGGATGGAGAGTCTGTGAGTGAGGGGTGACTGAGAGTCGTTGAGTGATGGGGGACTGAGAGTCGGTGAGTGAGGGGGTCTGAGAGTCGGTGAGTGAGAGGGGACTGAGAGTCGGTGAGTGAGGGGGGACTGAGAGTCGGTGAGTGAGGGGGGACTGATAGTCGGTGAGTGAGTGGGGACTGATAGTCGGTGAGTGAGGGGGGACTGAGAGTCGGTGAGTGAGGGGGGACTGAGAGTCGGTGAGTGAGGGGGGACTGAGAGTGGATGAGTGAGTGGGACTGAGAGTCGAAGAGTGAGAGGGGACGGATTTTCGATGAGTGAGGGGGGACTGAGAGTCGGTGAGTGAGGGGGGACGGAGAGTCGGTGGGTTAGGGGGGACTGAGAATCAGTGAGTGAGGGGGGACTGAGAGTGGATGAGTGAGTGGGACTGAGAGTCGATGAGTGACAGGGGACGGAGAGTCGATGAGTGAGGGGGGACTGAGAGTCGGTGAGTGAGGGTGGACGGAGAGTCGGTGAGTGAGGGGGGACTGAGAGTCGGTGAGTGGGGGGAGACTGAGAGTCGGTGAGTGAGGGGGCACGGAGAGTCGGTGAGTGACGGGGACTGAGAGTCGGTTAGTGAGGGGGGACTGAGAGTCGGTGAGTGAGGGGGTACTGAGAGTCGGTGACTGAGGGGGGACTGAGAGTCGGTGAGTGAGGGGGACTGAGTGTCGGTGAGTGAGGGGGGACTGAGAGTCGGTGAGTGAGGGGGGACTGAGAGTCGCTGAGTGAGGGGGACTGAGTCGGTGAGTGAGGGGGGACTGAGAGTCGGTGAGTGAGGGGGACTGAGAGTCGGTGAGTGAGGGGGGACTGAGAGTCGTTGAGTGATGGGGGACTGAGAGTCGGTGAGTGAGGGGGTCTGAGAGTCGGTGAGTGAGAGGGGACTGAGAGTCGGTGAGTGAGGGGGGACTGAGAGTCGGTGAGTGAGGGGAGACTGAGAGTCGGTGAGTGACGGGGGACTGAGAATCGGTGAGTGAGGGGGGACTGATAGTCGGTGAGTGAGGGGGGACTGATAGTCGGTGAGTGAGGGGGGACTGAGAGTCGGTGAGTGAGGGGGGACTGAGAGTGGATGAGTGAGTGGGACTGAGAGTCGATGAGTGAGAGGGGACGGAGAGTCGATGAGTGAGGGGGGACTGAGAGTCGGTGAGTGAGGGGGGACGGAGAGTCGGTGAGTTAGGGGGGACTGAGAATCAGTGAGTGAGGGGGGACTGAGAGTGGATGAGTGAGTGGGACTGAGAGTCGATGAGTGAGAGGGGACGGAGAGTCGATGAGTGAGGGGGGACTGAGAGCCGGTGAGTGAGGGTGGACGGAGAGTCGGTGAGTGAGGGGGGACTGAGAGTCGGTGAGTGGGGGGAGACTGAGAGTCGGTGAGTGAGGGGGCACGGAGAGTCGGTGAGTGAGGGGGACTGAGAGACGGTGAGTGAGGGGGGACTGAGAGTCAGTGAGTGAGGGGGGACTGAGAGTCGGTGACTGAGGGGGGACTGAGAGTCGGTGAGTGAGGGGGACTGAGTGTCGGTGAGTGAGGGGGGACTGAGAGTCGGTGAGTGAGGGGGGACTGAGAGTCGGTGAGTGAGGGGGGACTGAGTCGGTGAGTGTGGGGGGACTGAGTCGGTGATTGAGGGGGGACTGAGTCGGTGAGTGAGGGGGGACTGAGTCGGTGAGTGAGGGGGGACTGAGTAGGTGAGTGAGGGGGGACTGAGTCTGAGTGAGGGGGGACTGAGAGTCGGTGAGTGAGGGGGGACTGAGTCGGTGAGTGAGGGGGGACTGAGTCGGTGAGTGAGGGGGGACTGAGTCGGTGAGCGAGGGGGGCTGAGAGTCGGTGTGCGAGGGGGGACTGAGAGTCGGTGAGTGAGGGGGGACTGAGTCGGTGAGCGAGGGGGGGACTGAGAGTCGGTGAGTGAGGGGGGGACTGAGAGTCGGTGAGTGAGGGGGGACTGAGTCGGTGAGTGAGGGGGGACTGAGAGACGGTGAGTGAGGGGGGACTGAGAGTCGGTGAGTGAGGGGGGACTGAGTCGGTGAGTGAGGGGGGACTGAGTGTCGGAGAGTGATGGGGGACTGAGAGTGGGTGAGTGAGGGTGACTGAGTCGGTGAGTGAGGGGGGACTGAGTCGGTGAGTGAGGGGGGACTGAGTCGCTAAGTGAGGGGGGACTGAGAGTCGGTGAGTGACGTGGGACTGAGAGACGGTGAGTGAGGGGGGACTGAGAGTCGGTGAGTGAGGGGGGAATGAGTCTGAGTGAGGGGGGACTGAGAGTCGGTGAGTGAGGGGGGACTGAGAGTCGGTGAGTGAGGGGGGAATGAGAGTCGGTGATTGAGGTGGGACTGAGAGTCGGTGAGTGAGGGGGGACTGAGAGTCGGTGAGTGAGGGGGGACTGAGAGCCGGTGAGTGAGGGGGGACTGAGAGACGGTGAGTGAGGGGGGACTGAGAGTCGGTGAATGAGGGGGGACTGAGAGTCTGTGAGTGAGGGGGGACTGAGTCGGTGAGTGAGGGGGGGACTGAGAGTCGGTGAGTGAGGGGGGACTGAGAGTCGGTGAGTGAGGGGAGACTGAGAGTCGGTGCGTGACGGGGGACTGAGAGTCGGTGAGTGATGGGGGACTGAGAGTCGGTGAGTGAGGGGGTACTGAGAGTCGGTGAGTGAGGGGAGACTGAGAGTCGGTGAGTGACGGGGGACTGAGAATCGGTGAGTGAGGGGGGACTGATAATAGGTGAGTGAGGGGGGACTGATAGTCGGTGAGTGAGGGGGGACTGAGAGTCGGTGAGTGAGGGGGGACTGAGAGTGGATGAGTGAGTGGGACTGACAGTCGATGAGTGAGAGGGGACGGAGAGTCGATGAGTGAGGGGGGACTGAGAGTCGGTGAGTGAGGGGGGACTGAGAGTCGGTGAGTGAGGGGGACTGAGAGTCGGTGAGTGAGGGGGGACTGAGAGTCGGTGAGTGAGGGGGTACTGAGAGTCGGTGAGTGAGGGGGGACTGAGAGTCGGTGAGTGAGGGGGGACTGAGAGTCGGTGAGTGAGGGGGGACTGAGAGTCGGTGAGTGAGGGGGGACTGAGAGTCGGTGAGTGAGGGGGGACTGAGAGTCGGTGATTGAGGGGGACTGAGAGTCGGTGAGTGAGGGGGGACTGAGAGTCGGTGAGTGAGGGGGGACTGAGAGTCGGTGATTGAGGGGGACTGAGAGTCGGTGAGTGAGGGGGGACGGAGAGTCGGTGAGTGAGGGGGGACTGAGAGTCGTTGAGTGATGGGGGACTGAGAGTCGGTGAGTGAGGGGGTCTGAGAGTCGGTGAGTGAGAGGGGACTGAGAGTCGGTGAGTGAGGGGGGACTGAGAGTCGTTGAGTGAGGGGAGACTGAGAGTCGGTGAGTGACGGGGGACTGAGAATCGGTGAGTGAGGGGGGACTGACAGTCGGTGAGTGAGGGGGGACTGAGAGTCGGTGAGTGAAGGGGGACTGAGAGTGGATGAGTGAGTGGGACTGACAGTCGATGAGTGAGAGGGGACGGAGAGTCGATGAGTGAGGGGGGACTGAGAGTCGGTGAGTGAGGGGGGACTGAGAGTCGGTGAGTGAGGGGGACTGAGAGTCGGTGAGTGAGGGGGGACTGAGAGTCGGTGAGTGAGGGGGAACTGAGAGTCGGTGAGTGAGGGGGGACTGAGAGTCGGTGAGTGAGGGGGGACTGAGAGTCGGTGAGTGAGGGGGGACTGAGAGTCGGTGAGTGAGGGGGGACTGAGAGTCGGTGAGTGAGGGGGGACTGAGAGTCGGTGATTGAGGGGGACTGAGAGTCGGTGAGTGAGGGGGGACTGAGAGTCGGTGAGTGAGGGGGGACTGAGAGTCGGTGATTGAGTGGGACTGAGAGTCGGTGAGTGAGGGGGGACGGAGAGTCGGTGA
The DNA here is from genome assembly GCF_052327205.1 of Somniosus microcephalus. Lineage (NCBI taxonomy): Eukaryota > Metazoa > Chordata > Chondrichthyes > Squaliformes > Somniosidae > Somniosus > Somniosus microcephalus. The sequence goes on from NW_028225179.1 coordinate 176,903,294, forward strand.
GTGAGGGGGGACTGAGAGTCGTTGAGTGATGGGGGACTGAGAGTCGGTGAGTGAGGGGGTCTGAGAGTCGGTGAGTGAGAGGGGACTGAGAGTCGGTGAGTGAGGGGGGACTGAGAGTCGGTGAGTGAGGGGAGACTGAGAGTCGGTGAGTGACGGGGGACTGAGAATCGGTGAGTGAGGGGGGACTGATAGTCGGTGAGTGAGGGGGGACTGAGAGTCGGTGAGTGAAGGGGGACTGAGAGTGGATGAGTGAGTGGGACTGAGAGTCGATGAGTGAGAGGGGACGGAGAGTCGATGAGTGAGGGGGGACTGAGAGTCGGTGAGTGAGGGGGGACTGAGTCGGTGAGTGAGGGGGGACTGAGTGTCGGTGAGTGATGGGGGACTGAGAGTGGGTGAGTGAGGGTGACTGAGTCGGTCAGTGAGGGGGACTGAGTCGGTGAGTGAGGGGGGACTGAGTCGGTGAGTGAGGGGGGACTGAGAGTCGGTGAGTGACGTGGGACTGAGAGTCGGTGAGTGAGGGGGGACTGAGAGTCGGTGAGTGAGGGGGGACTGAGTCTGAGTGAGGGGGGACTGAGAGTCGGTGAGTGAGGGGGGACTGAGAGTCGGTGAGTGAGGGGGGAATGAGAGTCGGTGAGTGAGGTGGGACTGAGAGTCGGTGAGTGAGGGGGGACTGAGAGTCGGTGAGTGAGGGGGGACTGAGAATCGGTGAGTGAGGGGGGACTGAGAGACGGTGAGTGAGGGGGGACTCAGAGTCGGTGAATGAGGGGGGACTGAGAGTCAGTGAGTGAGGGGGGACTGAGAGTCGGTGAGTGAGGTGGACTGAGAGTCGGTGAGTGAGTGGGGACTGAGAGTCGGTGAGTGAGGGGGGACTGAGAGTCGGTGAGTGAGGGGGGACTGAGAGTCGGTGAGTGAGGGGGGACTGAGAGTCGGTGAGTGAGGGGGGACTGAGAGTCTGTGAGTGAGGGGGGACTGAGAGTCGGTGAGTGAGGGGGGACTGAGAGTCGGTGAGTGAGGGGATACTGAGAGTCGATGAGTGAGGGGGGACTGAGAGTCGGTGATTGAGGGGGACTGAGAGTCGGTGAGTGAGGGGAGACTGAGAGTCGGTGAGTGAGGGGGGACTGAGAGTCGGTGATTGAGGGGGACTGAGAGTCGGTGAGTGAGGGGGGATGGAGAGTCGGTGAGTGAGGGGGGACTGAGAGTCGGTGAGTTTGGGGGGACTGAGAGTCGGTGAGTGAGGGGGGACTGAGAGTCGGTGAGTGAGGGGGGATGGAGAGTCTGTGAGTGAGGGGTGACTGAGAGTCGTTGAGTGATGGGGGACTGAGAGTCGGTGAGTGAGGGGGTCTGAGAGTCGGTGAGTGAGAGGGGACTGAGAGTCGGTGAGTGAGGGGGGACTGAGAGTCGGTGAGTGAGGGGGGACTGATAGTCGGTGAGTGAGTGGGGACTGATAGTCGGTGAGTGAGGGGGGACTGAGAGTCGGTGAGTGAGGGGGGACTGAGAGTCGGTGAGTGAGGGGGGACTGAGAGTGGATGAGTGAGTGGGACTGAGAGTCGAAGAGTGAGAGGGGACGGATTTTCGATGAGTGAGGGGGGACTGAGAGTCGGTGAGTGAGGGGGGACGGAGAGTCGGTGGGTTAGGGGGGACTGAGAATCAGTGAGTGAGGGGGGACTGAGAGTGGATGAGTGAGTGGGACTGAGAGTCGATGAGTGACAGGGGACGGAGAGTCGATGAGTGAGGGGGGACTGAGAGTCGGTGAGTGAGGGTGGACGGAGAGTCGGTGAGTGAGGGGGGACTGAGAGTCGGTGAGTGGGGGGAGACTGAGAGTCGGTGAGTGAGGGGGCACGGAGAGTCGGTGAGTGACGGGGACTGAGAGTCGGTTAGTGAGGGGGGACTGAGAGTCGGTGAGTGAGGGGGTACTGAGAGTCGGTGACTGAGGGGGGACTGAGAGTCGGTGAGTGAGGGGGACTGAGTGTCGGTGAGTGAGGGGGGACTGAGAGTCGGTGAGTGAGGGGGGACTGAGAGTCGCTGAGTGAGGGGGACTGAGTCGGTGAGTGAGGGGGGACTGAGAGTCGGTGAGTGAGGGGGACTGAGAGTCGGTGAGTGAGGGGGGACTGAGAGTCGTTGAGTGATGGGGGACTGAGAGTCGGTGAGTGAGGGGGTCTGAGAGTCGGTGAGTGAGAGGGGACTGAGAGTCGGTGAGTGAGGGGGGACTGAGAGTCGGTGAGTGAGGGGAGACTGAGAGTCGGTGAGTGACGGGGGACTGAGAATCGGTGAGTGAGGGGGGACTGATAGTCGGTGAGTGAGGGGGGACTGATAGTCGGTGAGTGAGGGGGGACTGAGAGTCGGTGAGTGAGGGGGGACTGAGAGTGGATGAGTGAGTGGGACTGAGAGTCGATGAGTGAGAGGGGACGGAGAGTCGATGAGTGAGGGGGGACTGAGAGTCGGTGAGTGAGGGGGGACGGAGAGTCGGTGAGTTAGGGGGGACTGAGAATCAGTGAGTGAGGGGGGACTGAGAGTGGATGAGTGAGTGGGACTGAGAGTCGATGAGTGAGAGGGGACGGAGAGTCGATGAGTGAGGGGGGACTGAGAGCCGGTGAGTGAGGGTGGACGGAGAGTCGGTGAGTGAGGGGGGACTGAGAGTCGGTGAGTGGGGGGAGACTGAGAGTCGGTGAGTGAGGGGGCACGGAGAGTCGGTGAGTGAGGGGGACTGAGAGACGGTGAGTGAGGGGGGACTGAGAGTCAGTGAGTGAGGGGGGACTGAGAGTCGGTGACTGAGGGGGGACTGAGAGTCGGTGAGTGAGGGGGACTGAGTGTCGGTGAGTGAGGGGGGACTGAGAGTCGGTGAGTGAGGGGGGACTGAGAGTCGGTGAGTGAGGGGGGACTGAGTCGGTGAGTGTGGGGGGACTGAGTCGGTGATTGAGGGGGGACTGAGTCGGTGAGTGAGGGGGGACTGAGTCGGTGAGTGAGGGGGGACTGAGTAGGTGAGTGAGGGGGGACTGAGTCTGAGTGAGGGGGGACTGAGAGTCGGTGAGTGAGGGGGGACTGAGTCGGTGAGTGAGGGGGGACTGAGTCGGTGAGTGAGGGGGGACTGAGTCGGTGAGCGAGGGGGGCTGAGAGTCGGTGTGCGAGGGGGGACTGAGAGTCGGTGAGTGAGGGGGGACTGAGTCGGTGAGCGAGGGGGGGACTGAGAGTCGGTGAGTGAGGGGGGGACTGAGAGTCGGTGAGTGAGGGGGGACTGAGTCGGTGAGTGAGGGGGGACTGAGAGACGGTGAGTGAGGGGGGACTGAGAGTCGGTGAGTGAGGGGGGACTGAGTCGGTGAGTGAGGGGGGACTGAGTGTCGGAGAGTGATGGGGGACTGAGAGTGGGTGAGTGAGGGTGACTGAGTCGGTGAGTGAGGGGGGACTGAGTCGGTGAGTGAGGGGGGACTGAGTCGCTAAGTGAGGGGGGACTGAGAGTCGGTGAGTGACGTGGGACTGAGAGACGGTGAGTGAGGGGGGACTGAGAGTCGGTGAGTGAGGGGGGAATGAGTCTGAGTGAGGGGGGACTGAGAGTCGGTGAGTGAGGGGGGACTGAGAGTCGGTGAGTGAGGGGGGAATGAGAGTCGGTGATTGAGGTGGGACTGAGAGTCGGTGAGTGAGGGGGGACTGAGAGTCGGTGAGTGAGGGGGGACTGAGAGCCGGTGAGTGAGGGGGGACTGAGAGACGGTGAGTGAGGGGGGACTGAGAGTCGGTGAATGAGGGGGGACTGAGAGTCTGTGAGTGAGGGGGGACTGAGTCGGTGAGTGAGGGGGGGACTGAGAGTCGGTGAGTGAGGGGGGACTGAGAGTCGGTGAGTGAGGGGAGACTGAGAGTCGGTGCGTGACGGGGGACTGAGAGTCGGTGAGTGATGGGGGACTGAGAGTCGGTGAGTGAGGGGGTACTGAGAGTCGGTGAGTGAGGGGAGACTGAGAGTCGGTGAGTGACGGGGGACTGAGAATCGGTGAGTGAGGGGGGACTGATAATAGGTGAGTGAGGGGGGACTGATAGTCGGTGAGTGAGGGGGGACTGAGAGTCGGTGAGTGAGGGGGGACTGAGAGTGGATGAGTGAGTGGGACTGACAGTCGATGAGTGAGAGGGGACGGAGAGTCGATGAGTGAGGGGGGACTGAGAGTCGGTGAGTGAGGGGGGACTGAGAGTCGGTGAGTGAGGGGGACTGAGAGTCGGTGAGTGAGGGGGGACTGAGAGTCGGTGAGTGAGGGGGTACTGAGAGTCGGTGAGTGAGGGGGGACTGAGAGTCGGTGAGTGAGGGGGGACTGAGAGTCGGTGAGTGAGGGGGGACTGAGAGTCGGTGAGTGAGGGGGGACTGAGAGTCGGTGAGTGAGGGGGGACTGAGAGTCGGTGATTGAGGGGGACTGAGAGTCGGTGAGTGAGGGGGGACTGAGAGTCGGTGAGTGAGGGGGGACTGAGAGTCGGTGATTGAGGGGGACTGAGAGTCGGTGAGTGAGGGGGGACGGAGAGTCGGTGAGTGAGGGGGGACTGAGAGTCGTTGAGTGATGGGGGACTGAGAGTCGGTGAGTGAGGGGGTCTGAGAGTCGGTGAGTGAGAGGGGACTGAGAGTCGGTGAGTGAGGGGGGACTGAGAGTCGTTGAGTGAGGGGAGACTGAGAGTCGGTGAGTGACGGGGGACTGAGAATCGGTGAGTGAGGGGGGACTGACAGTCGGTGAGTGAGGGGGGACTGAGAGTCGGTGAGTGAAGGGGGACTGAGAGTGGATGAGTGAGTGGGACTGACAGTCGATGAGTGAGAGGGGACGGAGAGTCGATGAGTGAGGGGGGACTGAGAGTCGGTGAGTGAGGGGGGACTGAGAGTCGGTGAGTGAGGGGGACTGAGAGTCGGTGAGTGAGGGGGGACTGAGAGTCGGTGAGTGAGGGGGAACTGAGAGTCGGTGAGTGAGGGGGGACTGAGAGTCGGTGAGTGAGGGGGGACTGAGAGTCGGTGAGTGAGGGGGGACTGAGAGTCGGTGAGTGAGGGGGGACTGAGAGTCGGTGAGTGAGGGGGGACTGAGAGTCGGTGATTGAGGGGGACTGAGAGTCGGTGAGTGAGGGGGGACTGAGAGTCGGTGAGTGAGGGGGGACTGAGAGTCGGTGATTGAGTGGGACTGAGAGTCGGTGAGTGAGGGGGGACGGAGAGTCGGTGAGTGAGGGGGGACTGAGAGTCGTTGAGTGATGGGGGACTGAGAGTCGGTGAGTGAGGGGGTCTGAGAGTCGGTGAGTGAGAGGGGACTGAGAGTCGGTGAGTGAGGGGGGACTGAGAGTCGGTGAGTGAGGGGAGACTGAGAGTCGGTGAGTGACGGGGGACTGAGAATCGGTGAGTGAGGGGGGACTGATAGTCGGTGAGTGAGGGGGGACTGAGAGTCGGTGAGTGAAGGGGGACTGAGAGTGGATGAGTGAGTGGGACTGAGAGTCGATGAGTGAGAGGGGACGGAGAGTCGATGAGTGAGGGGGGACTGAGAGTCGGTGAGTGAGGGGGGACGGAGAGTCGGTGAGTTAGGGGTGACTGAGAATCAGTGAGTGAGGGGGGACTGAGAGTGGATGAGTGAGTGGGTCTGAGAGTCGATGAGTGAGAGGGGACGGAGAGTCGATGAGTGAGGGGGGGCTGAGAGTCGGTGAGTGAGGGTGGACGGAGAGTCGGTGAGTGAGGGGTTACTGAGAGTCGGTGAGTGGGGGGAGACTGAGAGTCGGTGAGTGAGGGGGCACGGAGAGTCGGTGAGTGAGGGGGACTGAGAGTCGGTGAGTGAGGGGGGACTGAGAGTCGGTGAGTGAGGGGGGACTGAGAGTCGGTGACTGAGGGGGGACTGAGAGTTGGTGAGTGAGGGGGACTGAGTGTCGGTGAGTGAGGGGGGACTGAGAGTCGGTGAGTGAGCGGGGACTGAGAGTCGGTGAGTGAGGGGGGACTGAGTCGGTGAGTGAGGGGGGACTGAGTCGGTGAGTGAGGGGGGACTGAGTCGGTGAGTGAGGGGGGACTGAGTCGGTGAGTGAGGGGGGACTGAGTAGGTGAGTGAGGGGGAACTGAGTCTGAGTGAGGGGGGACTGAGAGTCGGTGAGTGAGGGGAGACTGAGTCGGTGAGTGAGGGGGCACTGATTCGGTGAGTGAGTGGGGACTGAGTCGGTGAGCGAGGGGGGACTGAGAGTCGGTGTGCGAGGGGGGACTGAGAGTCGGTGAGTGAGGGGGGACTGAGTCGGTGAGCGAGGGGGGGACTGAGAGGCGGTGAGTGAGGGGGGGACTGAGAGTCGGTGAGTGAGGGGGGACTGAGTCGGTGAGTGAGGGGGACTGAGAGTCGGTGAGTGAGGGGGGACTGAGAGTCGGTGAGTGAGGGGGGACTGAGTCGGTGAGTGAGGGGGGACTGAGTGTCGGTGAGTGAGGCGGGACTGAGAGTCGGTGAGTGAGGGGGGACTGAGATTCGGTGAGTGAGGGGGGACTGAGTCGGTGAGTGAGGGGGGACTGCGTCGGTGAGTGAGGGGGGACTGAGAGTCGGTGAGTGACGTGGGACTGAGAGTCGGTGAGTGAGGGGTGACTGAGAGTCGGTGAGTGAGGGGGGTCTGAGTCTGAGTGAGGAGGGACTGAGAGTCGGTGAGTGAGGGGGGACTGAGAGTCGGTGCGTGAGGGGGGAATGAGAGTCGGTGAGTGAGGTGGGACTGAGAGTCGGTGAGTGAGGGGGGACTGAGAGTCGGTGAGTGAGGGGGGACTGAGAGTCGGTGAGAGAGGGGGGACTGAGAGACGGTGAGTGAGGGGGGACTGAGAGTCGGTGAATGAGGGGGGACTGAGAGTCAGTGAGTGAGGGGGGACTGAGAGTCGGTGAGTGAGGGGGGACTGAGAGTCGGTGAGAGAGGGGGGACTGAGAGTCGGTGAGTGAGGGGGGACTGAGAGTCGGTGAGTGAGTGGGGACTGAGAGTCGGTGAGTGAGGGGGGACTGAGAGTCGGTGAGTGAGGGGGGACTGAGAGTCGGTGAGTGAGGGGGGACTGAGAGTCGGTGAGTGAGGGGGGACTGAGAGTCTGTGAGTGAGGGGGGACTGAGAGTCAGTGAGTGAGGGGGGACTGAGAGTCGGTGAGTGAGGGGGGACTGAGAGTCGGTGAGTGAGGGGGGACTGAGAGTCGGTGATTGAGGGGGACTGAGAGTCGGTGAGTGAGGGTGACTGAGAGTCGGTGAGTGAGGGGTGACTGAGAGTCGGTGATTGAGGGGGACTGAGAGTCGGTGAGTGAGGGGGGACGGAGAGTCGGTGAGTGAGGGGGGACTGAGAGTCGGTGAGTTAGGGGGGACTGAGAGTCGGTGAGTGAGGGGGGACTGAGAGTCGGTGAGTGAGGGGGGACGGAGAGTCGGTGAGTGAGGGGGGACTGAGAGTCGGTGAGTGAGGGGTGACTGAGAGTCGGTGAGTGAGGGGGGACTGAGAGTCGGTGAGTGAGGGGGTCTGAGAGTCGGTGAGTGAGAGGGGACTGAGAGTCGGTGAGTGAGGGGGGACTGAGAGTCGGTGAGTGAGGGGGGACTGATAGTCGGTGTCTGAGGGGGGACTGAGAGTCGGTGAGTGAGGGGAGACTGAGAGTCGGTGAGTGACGGGGGACTGAGAATCGGTGAGTGAGGGGGGACTGATAGTCGGTGAGTGAGGGGGGACTGAGAGTCGGTGAGTGAAGGGGGACTGAGAGTGGATGAGTGAGTGGGACTGAGAGTCGATGAGTGAGAGGGGACGGAGAGTCGATGAGTGAGGGGGGACTGAGAGTCGGTGAGTGAGGGGGGACGGAGAGTCGGTGAGTTAGGGGGGACTGAGAATCAGTGAGTGAGGGGGGACTGAGAGTGGATGAGTGAGTGGGACTGAGAGTCGATGAGTGAGAGGGGACGGAGAGTCGATGAGTGAGGGGGTGCTGAGAGTCGGTGAGTGAGGGTGGACGGAGAGTCGGTGAGTGAGGGGTTACTGAGAGTCGGTGAGTGGGGGGAGACTGAGAGTCGGTGAGTGAGGGGGCACGGAGAGTCGGTGAGTGAGGGGGACTGAGAGTCGGTGAGTGAGGGGGGACTGAGAGTCGGTGAGTGAGGGGGGACTGAGAGTCGGTGACTGAGGGGGGACTGAGAGTCGGTGAGTGAGGGGGACTGAGTGTCGGTGAGTGAGGGGGGACTGAGAGTCGGTGAGTGAGCGGGGACTGAGAGTCGGTGAGTGAGGGGGGACTGAGTCGGTGAGTGAGGGGGGACTGAGGCGGTGAGTGAGGGGGACTGAGAGTCGGTGAGTGAGGTGGGACTGAGAGTCGGTGAGTGAGGGGGGACTGAGAGTCGGTGAGTGAGGGGGGACTGAGAGTCGGTGAGTGAGGGGGGACTGAGTCGGTGAGTGTGGGGGGACTGAGTCGGTGATTGAGGGGGGACTGAGTCGGTGAGTGAGGGGGGACTGAGTCGGTGAGTGAGGGGGGACTGAGTAGGTGAGTGAGGGGGGACTGAGTCTGAGTGAGGGGGGACTGAGAGTCGGTGAGTGAGGGGGGACTGAGTCGGTGAGTGAGGGGGGACTGAGTCGGTGAGTGAGGGGGGACTGAGTCGGTGAGCGAGGGGGGCTGAGAGTCGGTGTGCGAGGGGGGACTGAGAGTCGGTGAGTGAGGGGGGACTGAGTCGGTGAGCGAGGGGGGGACTGAGAGTCGGTGAGTGAGGGGGGGACTGAGAGTCGGTGAGTGAGGGGGGACTGAGTCGGTGAGTGAGGGGGGACTGAGAGACGGTGAGTGAGGGGGGACTGAGAGTCGGTGAGTGAGGGGGGACTGAGTCGGTGAGTGAGGGGGGACTGAGTGTCGGAGAGTGATGGGGGACTGAGAGTGGGTGAGTGAGGGTGACTGAGTCGGTGAGTGAGGGGGGACTGAGTCGGTGAGTGAGGGGGGACTGAGTCGCTAAGTGAGGGGGGACTGAGAGTCGGTGAGTGACGTGGGACTGAGAGACGGTGAGTGAGGGGGGACTGAGAGTCGGTGAGTGAGGGGGGAATGAGTCTGAGTGAGGGGGGACTGAGAGTCGGTGAGTGAGGGGGGACTGAGAGTCGGTGAGTGAGGGGGGAATGAGAGTCGGTGATTGAGGTGGGACTGAGAGTCGGTGAGTGAGGGGGGACTGAGAGTCGGTGAGTGAGGGGGGACTGAGAGCCGGTGAGTGAGGGGGGACTGAGAGACGGTGAGTGAGGGGGGACTGAGAGTCGGTGAATGAGGGGGGACTGAGAGTCTGTGAGTGAGGGGGGACTGAGTCGGTGAGTGAGGGGGGGACTGAGAGTCGGTGAGTGAGGGGGGACTGAGAGTCGGTGAGTGAGGGGAGACTGAGAGTCGGTGCGTGACGGGGGACTGAGAGTCGGTGAGTGATGGGGGACTGAGAGTCGGTGAGTGAGGGGGTACTGAGAGTCGGTGAGTGAGGGGAGACTGAGAGTCGGTGAGTGACGGGGGACTGAGAATCGGTGAGTGAGGGGGGACTGATAATAGGTGAGTGAGGGGGGACTGATAGTCGGTGAGTGAGGGGGGACTGAGAGTCGGTGAGTGAGGGGGGACTGAGAGTGGATGAGTGAGTGGGACTGACAGTCGATGAGTGAGAGGGGACGGAGAGTCGATGAGTGAGGGGGGACTGAGAGTCGGTGAGTGAGGGGGGACTGAGAGTCGGTGAGTGAGGGGGACTGAGAGTCGGTGAGTGAGGGGGGACTGAGAGTCGGTGAGTGAGGGGGTACTGAGAGTCGGTGAGTGAGGGGGGACTGAGAGTCGGTGAGTGAGGGGGGACTGAGAGTCGGTGAGTGAGGGGGGACTGAGAGTCGGTGAGTGAGGGGGGACTGAGAGTCGGTGAGTGAGGGGGGACTGAGAGTCGGTGATTGAGGGGGACTGAGAGTCGGTGAGTGAGGGGGGACTGAGAGTCGGTGAGTGAGGGGGGACTGAGAGTCGGTGATTGAGGGGGACTGAGAGTCGGTGAGTGAGGGGGGACGGAGAGTCGGTGAGTGAGGGGGGACTGAGAGTCGTTGAGTGATGGGGGACTGAGAGTCGGTGAGTGAGGGGGTCTGAGAGTCGGTGAGTGAGAGGGGACTGAGAGTCGGTGAGTGAGGGGGGACTGAGAGTCGTTGAGTGAGGGGAGACTGAGAGTCGGTGAGTGACGGGGGACTGAGAATCGGTGAGTGAGGGGGGACTGACAGTCGGTGAGTGAGGGGGGACTGAGAGTCGGTGAGTGAAGGGGGACTGAGAGTGGATGAGTGAGTGGGACTGACAGTCGATGAGTGAGAGGGGACGGAGAGTCGATGAGTGAGGGGGGACTGAGAGTCGGTGAGTGAGGGGGGACTGAGAGTTGGTGAGTGAGGGGGACTGAGAGTCGGTGAGTGAGGGGGGACTGAGAGTCGGTGAGTGAGGGGGAACTGAGAGTCGGTGAGTGAGGGGGGACTGAGAGTCGGTGAGTGAGGGGGGACTGAGAGTCGGTGAGTGAGGGGGGACTGAGAGTCGGTGAGTGAGGGGGGACTGAGAGTCGGTGAGTGAGGGGGGACTGAGAGTCGGTGATTGAGGGGGACTGAGAGTCGGTGAGTGAGGGGGGACTGAGAGTCGGTGAGTGAGGGGGGACTGAGAGTCGGTGATTGAGTGGGACTGAGAGTCGGTGAGTGAGGGGGGACGGAGAGTCGGTGAGTGAGGGGGGACTGAGAGTCGTTGAGTGATGGGGGACTGAGAGTCGGTGAGTGAGGGGGTCTGAGAGTCGGTGAGTGAGAGGGGACTGAGAGTCGGTGAGTGAGGGGGGACTGAGAGTCGGTGAGTGAGGGGAGACTGAGAGTCGGTGAGTGACGGGGGACTGAGAATCGGTGAGTGAGGGGGGACTGATAGTCGGTGAGTGAGGGGGGACTGAGAGTCGGTGAGTGAAGGGGGACTGAGAGTGGATGAGTGAGTGGGACTGAGAGTCGATGAGTGAGAGGGGACGGAGAGTCGATGAGTGAGGGGGGACTGAGAGTCGGTGAGTGAGGGGGGACGGAGAGTCGGTGAGTTAGGGGTGACTGAGAATCAGTGAGTGAGGGGGGACTGAGAGTGGATGAGTGAGTGGGTCTGAGAGTCGATGAGTGAGAGGGGACGGAGAGTCGATGAGTGAGGGGGGGCTGAGAGTCGGTGAGTGAGGGTGGACGGAGAGTCGGTGAGTGAGGGGTTACTGAGAGTCGGTGAGTGGGGGGAGACTGAGAGTCGGTGAGTGAGGGGGCACGGAGAGTCGGTGAGTGAGGGGGACTGAGAGTCGGTGAGTGAGGGGGGACTGAGAGTCGGTGAGTGAGGGGGGACTGAGAGTCGGTGACTGAGGGGGGACTGAGAGTTGGTGAGTGAGGGGGACTGAGTGTCGGTGAGTGAGGGGGGACTGAGAGTCGGTGAGTGAGCGGGGACTGAGAGTCGGTGAGTGAGGGGGGACTGAGTCGGTGAGTGAGGGGGGACTGAGTCGGTGAGTGAGGGGGGACTGAGTCGGTGAGTGAGGGGGGACTGAGTCGGTGAGTGAGGGGGGACTGAGTAGGTGAGTGAGGGGAAACTGAGTCTGAGTGAGGGGGGACTGAGAGTCGGTGAGTGAGGGGAGACTGAGTCGGTGAGTGAGGGGGCACTGATTCGGTGAGTGAGTGGGGACTGAGTCGGTGAGCGAGGGGGGACTGAGAGTCGGTGTGCGAGGGGGGACTGAGAGTCGGTGAGTGAGGGGGGACTGAGTCGGTGAGCGAGGGGGGGACTGAGAGGCGGTGAGTGAGGGGGGGACTGAGAGTCGGTGAGTGAGGGGGGACTGAGTCGGTGAGTGAGGGGGACTGAGAGTCGGTGAGTGAGGGGGGACTGAGAGTCGGTGAGTGAGGGGGGACTGAGTCGGTGAGTGAGGGGGGACTGAGTGTCGGTGAGTGAGGCGGGACTGAGAGTCGGTGAGTGAGGGGGGACTGAGATTCGGTGAGTGAGGGGGGACTGAGTCGGTGAGTGAGGGGGGACTGCGTCGGTGAGTGAGGGGGGACTGAGAGTCGGTGAGTGACGTGGGACTGAGAGTCGGTGAGTGAGGGGTGACTGAGAGTCGGTGAGTGAGGGGGGTCTGAGTCTGAGTGAGGAGGGACTGAGAGTCGGTGAGTGAGGGGGGACTGAGAGTCGGTGCGTGAGGGGGGAATGAGAGTCGGTGAGTGAGGTGGGACTGAGAGTCGGTGAGTGAGGGGGGACTGAGAGTCGGTGAGTGAGGGGGGACTGAGAGTCGGTGAGAGAGGGGGGACTGAGAGACGGTGAGTGAGGGGGGACTGAGAGTCGGTGAATGAGGGGGGACTGAGAGTCAGTGAGTGAGGGGGGACTGAGAGTCGGTGAGTGAGGGGGGACTGAGAGTCGGTGAGAGAGGGGGGACTGAGAGTCGGTGAGTGAGGGGGGACTGAGAGTCGGTGAGTGAGTGGGGACTGAGAGTCGGTGAGTGAGGGGGGACTGAGAGTCGGTGAGTGAGGGGGGACTGAGAGTCGGTGAGTGAGGGGGGACTGAGAGTCGGTGAGTGAGGGGGGACTGAGAGTCTGTGAGTGAGGGGGGACTGAGAGTCAGTGAGTGAGGGGGGACTGAGAGTCGGTGAGTGAGGGGGGACTGAGAGTCGGTGAGTGAGGGGGGACTGAGAGTCGGTGATTGAGGGGGACTGAGAGTCGGTGAGTGAGGGTGACTGAGAGTCGGTGAGTGAGGGGTGACTGAGAGTCGGTGATTGAGGGGGACTGAGAGTCGGTGAGTGAGGGGGGACGGAGAGTCGGTGAGTGAGGGGGGACTGAGAGTCGGTGAGTTAGGGGGGACTGAGAGTCGGTGAGTGAGGGGGGACTGAGAGTCGGTGAGTGAGGGGGGACGGAGAGTCGGTGAGTGAGGGGGGACTGAGAGTCGGTGAGTGAGGGGGGACTGAGAGTCGGTGAGTGAGGGGGGACTGAGAGTCGGTGAGTGAGGGGGTCTGAGAGTCGGTGAGTGAGAGGGGACTGAGAGTCGGTGAGTGAGGGGGGACTGAGAGTCGGTGAGTGAGGGGGGACTGATAGTCGGTGTCTGAGGGGGGACTGAGAGTCGGTGAGTGAGGGGAGACTGAGAGTCGGTGAGTGACGGGGGACTGAGAATCGGTGAGTGAGGGGGGACTGATAGTCGGTGAGTGAGGGGGGACTGAGAGTCGGTGAGTGAAGGGGGACTGAGAGTGGATGAGTGAGTGGGACTGAGAGTCGATGAGTGAGAGGGGACGGAGAGTCGATGAGTGAGGGGGGACTGAGAGTCGGTGAGTGAGGGGGGACGGAGAGTCGGTGAGTTAGGGGGGACTGAGAATCAGTGAGTGAGGGGGGACTGAGAGTGGATGAGTGAGTGGGACTGAGAGTCGATGAGTGAGAGGGGACGGAGAGTCGATGAGTGAGGGGGTGCTGAGAGTCGGTGAGTGAGGGTGGACGGAGAGTCGGTGAGTGAGGGGTTACTGAGAGTCGGTGAGTGGGGGGAGACTGAGAGTCGGTGAGTGAGGGGGCACGGAGAGTCGGTGAGTGAGGGGGACTGAGAGTCGGTGAGTGAGGGGGGACTGAGAGTCGGTGAGTGAGGGGGGACTGAGAGTCGGTGACTGAGGGGGGACTGAGAGTCGGTGAGTGAGGGGGACTGAGTGTCGGTGAGTGAGGGGGGACTGAGAGTCGGTGAGTGAGCGGGGACTGAGAGTCGGTGAGTGAGGGGGGACTGAGTCGGTGAGTGAGGGGGGACTGAGTCGGTGAGTGAGGGGGACTGAGAGTCGGTGAGTGAGGTGGGACTGAGAGTCGGTGAGTGAGGGGGGACTGAGTCGGTGAGTGAGGGGGGACTGAGTGTCGGTGAGTGAGGTGGGACTGAGAGTCGGTGAGTGAGGGGGGACTGAGAGTCGGTGAGTGAGGGGGGACTGAGTCGGTGAGTGAGGGGGGACTGCGTCGGTGAGTGAGGGGGGACTGAGAGTCGGTGAGTGACGTGGGACTGAGAGTCGGTGAGTGAGGGGTGACTGAGAGTCGGTGAGTGAGGGGGGACTGAGTCTGAGTGAGGAGGGACTGAGAGTCGGTGAGTGAGGGGGGACTGAGAGTCGGTGCGTGAGGGGGGAATGAGAGTCGGTGAGTGAGGTGGGACTGAGAGTCGGTGAGTGAGGGGGGACTGAGAGTCGGTGAGTGAGGGGGGACTGAGAGTCGGTGAGAGAGGGGGGACTGAGAGACGGTGAGTGAGGGGGGACTGAGAGTCGGTGAATGAGGGGGGACTGAGAGTCAGTGAGTGAGGGGGGACTGAGAGTCGGTGAGTGAGGGGGGACTGAGAGTCGGTGAGAGAGGGGGGACTGAGAGTCGGTGAGTGAGGGGGGACTGAGAGTCGGTGAGTGAGTGGGGACTGAGAGTCGGTGAGTGAGGGGGGACTGAGAGTCGGTGAGTGAGGGGGGACTGAGAGTCGGTGAGTGAGGGGGGACTGAGAGTCGGTGAGTGAGGGGGGACTGAGAGTCTGTGAGTGAGGGGGGACTGAGAGTCAGTGAGTGAGGGGGGACTGAGAGTCGGTGAGTGAGGGGGGACTGAGAGTCGGTGAGTGAGGGGGGACTGAGAGTCGGTGATTGAGGGGGACTGAGAGTCGGTGAGTGAGGGTGACTGAGAGTGGGTGAGTGAGGGGTGACTGAGAGTCGGTGATTGAGGGGGACTGAGAGTCGGTGAGTGAGGGGGGACGGAGAGTCGGTGAGTGAGGGGGGACTGAGAGTCGGTGAGTTAGGGGGGACTGAGAGTCGGTGAGTGAGGGGGGACTGAGAGTCGGTGAGTGAGGGGGGACGGAGAGTCGGTGAGTGAGGGGGGACTGAGAGTCGGTGAGTGAGGGGGGACTGAGAGTCAGTGAGTGAGGGGGGACTGAGAGTCGGTGAGTGAGGGGGTCTGAGAGTCGGTGAGTGAGAGGGGACTGAGAGTCGGTGAGTGAGGGGGGACTGAGAGTCGGTGAGTGAGGGGGGACTGATAGTCGGTGAGTGAGGGGGGACTGAGAGTCGGTGAGTGAGGGGAGACTGAGAGTCGGTGAGTGACGGGGGACTGAGAATCGGTGAGTGAGGGGGGACTGATAGTCGGTGAGTGAGGGGGGACTGAGAGTCGGTGAGTGAAGGGGTACTGAGAGTGGATGAGTGAGTGGGACTGAGAGTCGATGAGTGAGAGGGGACGGAGAGTCGATGAGTGAGGGGGGACTGAGAGTCGGTGAGTGAGGGGGGACGGAGAGTCGGTGAGTTAGGGGGGACTGAGAATCAGTGAGGGAGGGGGGACTGAGAGTGGATGAGTGAGTGGGACTGAGAGTCGATGAGTGAGAGGGGACGGAGTGTCGATGAGTGAGGGGGGTGCTGAGAGTCGGTGAGTGAGGGTGGACGGAGAGTCGGTGAGTGAGGGGTTACTGAGAGTCGGTGAGTGGGGGGAGACTGAGAGTCGGTGAGTGAGGGGGCACGGAGAGTCGGTGAGTGAGGGGGACTGAGAGTCGGTGAGTGAGGGGGGACTGAGAGTCGGTGAGTGAGGGGGGACTGAGAGTCGGTGACTGAGGGGGGACTGAGAGTCGGTGAGTGAGGGGGACTGAGTGTCGGTGAGTGAGGGGGGACTGAGAGTCGGTGAGTGAGGGGGGACTGAGTCGGTGAGTGAGGGGGGACTGAGTCGGTGAGTGAGGGGGGACTGAGTCGGTGAGTGAGGGGGGACAGAGTCGGTGAGTGAGGGGGGACTGAGTAGGTGAGTGAGGGGGAACTGAGTCTGAGTGAGGGGGGACTGAGAGTCGGTGAGTGAGGGGAGACTGAGTCGGTGAGTGAGGGGGCACTGATTCGGTGAGTGAGTGGGGACTGAGTCGGTGAGCGAGGGGGGACTGAGAGTCGGTGTGCGAGGGGGGACTGAGAGTCGGTGAGTGAGGGGGGACTGAGTCGGTGAGCGAGGGGGGGACTGAGAGGCGGTGAGTGAGGGAGGGACTGAGAGTCGGTGAGTGAGGGGGGACTGAGTCGGTGAGTGAGGGGGACTGAGAGTCGGTGAGTGAGGGGGGACTGAGAGTCGGTGAGTGAGGGGGGACTGAGTCGGTGAGTGAGGGGGGACTGAGTGTCGGTGAGTGAGGTGGGACTGAGAGTCGGTGAGTGAGGGGGGACTGAGAGTCGGTGAGTGAGGGGGGACTGAGTCGGTGAGTGAGGGGGGACTGCGTCGGTGAGTGAGGGGGGACTGAGAGTCGGTGAGTGACGTGGGACTGAGAGTCGGAGAGTGAGGGGTGACTGTGAGTCGGTGAGTGAGGGGGGACTGAGTCTGAGTGAGGGGGGACTGAGAGTCGGTGAGTGAGGGGGGACTGAGAGTCGGTGAGTGAGGGGGGACTGAGAGTCGGTGAGTGAGGGGGACTGAGAGTCGGTGAGTGAGGGGGGACTGAGAGTCGGTGCGTGAGGGGGGAATGAGAGTCGGTGAGTGAGGTGGGACTGAGAGTCGGTGAGTGAGGGGGGACTGAGAGTCGGTGAGTGAGGGGGGACTGAGAGTCGGTGAGAGAGGGGGGACTGAGAGACGGTGAGTGAGGGGGGACTGAGAGTCGGTGAATGAGGGGGGACTGAGAGTCAGTGAGTGAGGGGGGACTGAGAGTCGTTGAGTGATGGGGGACTGAGAGTCGGTGAGTGAGGGGGTCTGAGAGTCGGTGAGTGAGAGGGGACTTAGAGTCGGTGAGTGAGGGGGGACTGAGAGTCGGTGAGTGAGGGCAGACTGAGAGTCGGTGAGTGACGGGGGACTGAGAATCGGTGAGTGAGGGGGGACTGATAGTCGGTGAGTGAGGGGGGACTGAGAGTCGGTGAGTGAAGGGGGACTGAGAGTGGATGAGTGAGTGGGACTGAGAGTCGATGAGTGAGAGGGGACGGAGAGTCGATGAGTGAGGGGGGACTGAGAGTCGGTGAGTGAGGGGGGACGGAGAGTCGGTGAGTTAGGGGGGACTGAGAATCAGTGAGTGAGGGGGGACTGAGAGTGGATGAGTGAGTGGGACTGAGAGTCGATGAGTGAGAGGGGACGGAGAGTCGATGAGTGAGGGGGGGCTGAGAGTCGGTGAGTGAGGGTGGACGGAGAGTCGGTGAGTGAGGGGTTACTGAGAGTCGGTGAGTGGGGGGAGACTGAGAGTCGGTGAGTGAGGGGGCACGGAGAGTCGGTGAGTGAGGGGGACTGAGAGTCGGTGAGTGAGGGGGGACTGAGAGTCGGTGAGTGAGGGGGGACTGAGAGTCGGTGACTGAGGGGGGACTGAGAGTCGGTGAGTGAGGGGGACTGAGTGTCGGTGAGTGAGGGGGGACTGAGAGTCGGTGAGTGAGCGGGGACTGAGAGTCGGTGAGTGAGGGGGGACTGAGTCGGTGAGTGAGGGGGGACTGAGTCGGTGAGTGAGGGGGGACTGAGTCGGTGAGTGAGGGGGGACTGAGTCGGTGAGTGAGGGGGGACTGAGTAGGTGAGTGAGGGGGAACTGAGTCTGAGTGAGGGGGGACTGAGAGTCGGTGAGTGAGGGGAGACTGAGTCGGTGAGTGAGGGGGCACTGATTCGGTGAGTGAGTGGGGACTGAGTCGGTGAGCGAGGGGGGACTGAGAGTCGGTGTGCGAGGGGGGACTGAGAGTCGGTGAGTGAGGGGGGACTGAGTCGGTGAGCGAGGGGGGGACTGAGAGGCGGTGAGTGAGGGGGGGACCGAGAGTCGGTGAGTGAGGGGGGACTGAGTCGGTGAGTGAGGGGGACTGAGAGTCGGTGAGTGAGGGGGGACTGAGAGTCGGTGAGTGAGGGGGGACTGAGTCGGTGAGTGAGGGGGGACTGAGTGTCGGTGAGTGAGGTGGGACTGAGAGTCGGTGAGTGAGGGGGGACTGAGAGTCGGTGAGTGAGGGGGGACTGAGTCGGTGAGTGAGGGGGGACTGCGTCGGTGAGTGAGGGGGGACTTAGAGTCGGTGAGTGACGTGGGACTGAGAGTCGGTGAGTGAGGGGTGACTGAGAGTCGGTGAGTGAGGGGGGACTGAGTCTGAGTGAGGAGGGACTGAGAGTCGGTGAGTGAGGGGGGACTGAGAGTCGGTGCGTGAGGGGGGAATGAGAGTCGGTGAGTGAGGTGGGACTGAGAGTCGGTGAGTGAGGGGGGACTGAGAGTCGGTGAGTGAGGGGGGACTGAGAGTCGGTGCGTGAGGGGGGAATGAGAGTCGGTGAGTGAGGGGGGACTGAGAGTCGGTGAGTGAGGGGGGACTGAGAGTCGGTGAGAGAGGGGGGACTGAGAGACGGTGAGTGAGGGGGGACTGAGAGTCGGTGAATGAGGGGGGACTGAGAGTCGGTGAGTGAGGGGGGACTGTGTCGGTGAGTGAGGGGGGACTGAGTCGGTGAGTGAGGGGGGACTGAGTCGGTGAGTGAGGGGGGACTGAGTCGGTGAGTGAGGGGGGACTGAGTAGGTGAGTGAGGGGGAACTGAGTCTGAGTGAGGGGGGACTGAGAGTCGGTGAGTGAGGGGAGACTGAGTCGGTGAGTGAGGGGGCACTGATTCGGTGAATGAGTGGGGACTGAGTCGGTGAGCGAGGGGGGACTGAGAGTCGGTGTGCGAGGGGGGACTGAGAGTCGGTGAGTGAGGGGGGACTGAGTCGGTGAGCGAGGGGGGGGACTGAGAGGCGGTGAGTGAGGGGGGGACTGAGAGTCGGTGAGTGAGGGGGGACTGAGTCGGTGAGTGAGGGGGACTGAGAGTCGGTGAGTGAGGGGGGACTGAGAGTCGGTGAGTGAGGGGGGACTGAGTCGGTGAGTGAGGGGGGACTGAGTGTCGGTGAGTGAGGTGGGACTGAGAGTCGGTGAGTGAGGGGTGACTGAGAGTCGGTGAGTGAGGGGGGACTGAGTCGGTGAGTGAGGGGGGACTGCGTCGGTGAGTGAGGGGGGACTGAGAGTCGGTGAGTGACGTGGGACTGAGAGTCGGTGAGTGAGGGGTGACTGTGAGTCGGTGAGTGAGGGGGGACTGAGTCTGAGTGAGGGGGGACTGAGAGTCGGTGAGTGAGGGGGGACTGAGAGTCGGTGAGTGAGGGGGGACTGAGAGTCGGTGAGTGAGGGGGGACTGAGA
Source organism: Somniosus microcephalus (assembly GCF_052327205.1). Taxonomy (NCBI): domain Eukaryota; kingdom Metazoa; phylum Chordata; class Chondrichthyes; order Squaliformes; family Somniosidae; genus Somniosus; species Somniosus microcephalus. The sequence continues at coordinate 176,922,263 of NW_028225179.1, forward strand.
GTCGGTGAGTGAGGGGGGACTGAGAGTCGGTGCGTGAGGGGGGAATGAGAGTCGGTGATTGAGGTGGGACTGAGAGTCGGTGAGTGAGGGGGGACTGAGAGTCGGTGAGTGAGGGGGGACTGAGAGCCGGTGAGAGAGGGGGGACTGAGAGACGGTGAGTGAGGGGGGACTGAGAGTCGGTGAATGAGGGGGGACTGAGAGTCAGTGAGTGAGGGGGGACTGAGAGTCGGTGAGTGAGGGGGACTGAGAGTCGGTGAGTGAGTGGGGACTGAGAGTCGGTGAGTGAGGGGGGACTGAGAGTCGGTGAGTGAGGGGGGACTGAGAGTCGGTGAGTGAAGGGGGACTGAGAGTCGGTGAGTGAGGGGGGACTGAGAGTCTGTGAGTGAGGGGGGACTGAGAGTTAGTGAGTGAGGGGGGACTGAGAGTCGGTGAGTGAGGGGGGACTGAGAGTCGGTGAGTGAGGGGGGACTGAGAGTCGGTGATTGAGGGGGACTGAGAGTCGGTGAGTGAGGGTGACTGAGAGTCGGTGAGTGAGGGTTGACAGAGAGTCGGTGATTGAGGGGGACTGAGAGTCGGTGAGTGAGGGGGGACGGAGAGTCGGTGAGTGAGGGGGGACTGAGAGTCGGTGAGTGAGGGGGGACTGAGAGTCAGTGAGTGAGGGGGGACTGAGAGTCGGTGAGTGAGGGGGTCTGAGAGTCGGTGAGTGAGAGGGGACTGAGAGTCGGTGAGTGAGGGGGGACTGAGAGTCGGTGAGTGAGGGGGGACTGATAGTCGGTGAGTGAGGGGGGACTGATAGTCGGTGAGTGAGGGGGGACTGAGAGTCGGTGAGTGAGGGGGGACTGAGAGTCGGTGAGTGAGGGGGGACTGAGAGTGGATGAGTGAGTGGGACTGAGAGTCGATGAGTGAGAGGGGACGGATTTTCGATGAGTGAGGGGGGACTGAGAGTCGGTGAGTGAGGGGGGACGGAGAGTCGGTGAGTTAGGGGGGACTGAGAATCAGTGAGTGAGGGGGGACTGAGAGTGGATGAGTGAGTGGGACTGAGAGTCGATGAGTGAGAGGGGACGGAGAGTCGATGAGTGAGGGGGGACTGAGAGTCGGTGAGTGAGGGTGGACGGAGAGTCGGTGAGTGAGGGGGGACTGAGAGTCGGTGAGTGGGGGGAGACTGAGAGTCGGTGAGTGAGGGGGCACGGAGAGTCGGTGAGTGACGGGGACTGAGAGTCGGTGAGTGAGGGGGGACTGAGAGTCGGTGAGTGAGGGGGTACTGAGAGTCGGTGACTGAGGGGGGACTGAGAGTCGGTGAGTGAGGGGGACTGAGTGTCGGTGAGTGAGGGGGGACTGAGAGTCGGTGAGTGAGGGGGGACTGAGAGTCGGTGAGTGAGGGGGGACTGAGGCGGTGAGTGAGGGGGGACTGAGAGTCGGTGAGTGAGGGGGACTGAGAGTCGGTGAGTGAGGGGGGACTGAGAGTCGGTGAGTGAGGGGGGATTGAGAGTCGGTGAGTGAGGGGGGACTGAGAGTCGGTGAGTGAGGGGGGACTGAGAGTCGGTGAGTGAGGGGGACTGAGAGTCGGTGAGTGAGGGGGGACTGAGAGTCGGTGAGTGAGGGGGGACTGAGAGTTGGTGAATGAGGGGGACTGAGAGTCGGTGAGTGAGGGTGGTCTGACAGTCGGTGAGTGAGGGGGGACTGAGAGTCAGTGAGTGAGGGGGGGGATGGAGAGTCGGTGAGTGAGGGGGGCTAAGAGTCGGTGAGTGAGGGGGGTCTGAGAGTCGGTGAGTGAGGGGGGACTGAGAGTCGGTGAGTGAGGGGGGACTGAGAGTCAGTGAGTGAGGGGGGGACGGAGATTCGGTGAGTGAGGGGGGACTGAGAGTCGGTGATTGAGGGGGGACTGAGAGTCGGTTAGTGAGGGGGGACTGAGAGTCAGTGAGTGAGGCGGGATTGAGATTCGGTGAGTGAGGGCGGACTGAGAGTCGGTGAGTAAGGGGGGACTGAGAGTCCGTGAGTGAGGGGGAACTGAGAGTCGGTGAGTGAGGGGGGACTGAGAGTCAGTGAGTGAGGGGGGACTGAGAGTCAGTGAGTGAGGGGGGACTGAGAGTCTGAGTGAGGGGGGACTGAGAGTAGGTGAGTGATGGGGGGCCTGAGAGTCGGTGAGTGAGGGGGGACTGAGAGTCAGTGAGTGAGGGGGGACTGAGAGTCGGTGAGTGAGGGGGTACTGAGAGTCGGTGAGTGAGGGGGGACTGAGTCGGTGAGTGAGGGGGGACTGAGAGTCGGTGAGTGAGGGGGGACTGAGAGTCTGTGAGTGAGGGGGGACTGAGAGTCGGTAACTGAGGGGACTGAGAGTCTGTGAGTGAGGGGGGACTGATTTGGTGAGTACGTGGGGACTGAGAGTCGATGAGTGAGGGGGGACTGAGATTCGGTGAGTGAGGGTGGACGGAGAGTCGGTGAGTGAGGGGGGACTGAGAGTCGGTGAGTGGGGGGAGACGGAGAGTCGGTGAGTGAGGGGGGACTGAGAGTCGGTGAGTGAGGGGGGACTGAGAGTCGGTGAGTGTGGGGGGACTGAGATTCGGTGAGTGAGGGGGGACTGAGAGTCGGTGAGTGAGGGGGGACTGAGTGTAGGTGAGTGAGGGGGGACTGAGAGTCGGTGAGTGAGGGGGACTGAGAGTCGGTGAGTGAGGGGGGACTGAGAGTCGGTGAGTGAGGGGGGACTGAGAGTCGGTGAGTGTGGGGGGACTGAGATTCGGTGAGTGAGGGGGGACTGAGAGTCGGTGAGTGAGGGGGGACTGAGAGTAGGTGAGTGAGGGGGGACTGAGAGTCGGTGAGTGAGGGGGGACTGAGAGTCGGTGAGTGAGGGGGGACTGAGTCGGTGAGTGAGGTTGGACTGAGAGTCGGTGAGTGAGGGGGACTGAGAGTTGGTGAGTGAGGGGGGACTGAGAGTCGGTGAGTGAGGGGGGATTGAGAGTCGGTGAGTGAGGGGGGACTGAGAGTCGGTGAGTGAGGGGGGACTGAGAGTCGGTGAGTGACGGGGACTGAGAGTCGGTGAGTGAGGGGGGACTGAGAGTCGGTCAGTGAGGGGGGATTGAGAGTCGGTGAGTGAGGGGGGATTGATAGTCGGTCAGTCAGGGGGGACTGAGTCGGTGAGTGAGGGGGGACTGAGAGTCGGTGAATGAGGGGGACTGAGAGTCGGTGAGTGAGGGGGGACTGACAGTCGGTGAGTGAGGGGGGACTGAGAGTCGGTGAATGAGGGGGGACTGAGAGTCGGTGAGTGTGGGGGGACTGAGTTGGTGAGTGAGGGGGGACTGAGAGTCAGTGAGTGAGGGGGGGACGGAGAGTCGGTGAGTGAGGGGGGCTAAGAGTCGGTGAGTGAGGGGGGTCTGAGAGTCGGTGAGTGAGGGGGGACTGAGAGTCGGTGAGTGAGGGGGGACTGAGAGTCAGTGAGTGAGGGGGGGGACGGAGAGTCGGTGAGTGAGGGGGGACTGAGAGTCGGTGATTGAGGGGGGACTGAGAGACAGTGATTGAGGGAGTACTGATTCGGTGAGTGAGGGGGGACTGAGAGTCGGTTAGTGAGGGGGGACTGAGAGTCAGTGAGTGAGGCGGGATTGAGATTCGGTGAGTGAGGGGGGACTGAGAGTCGGTGAGTGAGGGGGAACTGAGAGTCGGTGAGTGAGGGGGACTGAGAGTCGGTGAGTGAGGGGGGTACTGAGAGTCGGTGAGTGAGGGGGGACTGAGATTCGGTGACTGAGGGGGGTACTGAGAGTCGGTGAGTGAGGGGGGACTGAGTGTTGGTGAGTGAGGGGGGACTGAGAGTCGGTGAGTGAGGGGGGACTGAGAGTCGGTGAGTGAGGGGGACTGAGAGTCGGTGAGTGAGGGGGGACTGAGAGTCGGTGAGTGAGGGGGTACTGAGAGTCGGTGAGTGAGGGGGTACTGAGAGTCGGTGAGTGAGGGGGGACTGAGAGTCGGTGAGTGAGGGGGGATTGAGAGTCGGTGAGTGAGGGGGGACTGAGAGTCGGTGAGTGAGGGGGGACTGAGAGTCGGTGAGTGAGGGGGACTGAGAGTCGGTGAGTGAGGGGGGACTGAGAGTCGGTGAGTGAGGGGGGGACTGAGAGTCGGTGAGTGAGGGGGACTGAGAGTCGGTGAGTGAGGGGGGTCTGACAGTCGGTGAGTGAGGGGGGACTGAGAGTCAGTGAGTGAGGGGGGGGACGGAGAGTCGGTGAGTGAGGGGGGCTAAGAGTCGGTGAGTGAGGGGGTACTGAGAGTCGGTGAGTGAGGGGGGGACTGAGAGTCGGTGAGTGAGGGGGGATTGAGAGTCGGTGAGTGAGGGGGGACTGAGAGTCGGTGAGTGAGGGGGGACTGAGAGTCGGTGAGTGAGGGGGACTGAGAGTCGGTGAGTGAGGGGGGACTGAGAGTCGGTGAGTGAGGGGGGACTGAGAGTCGGTGAATGAGGGGGACTGAGAGTCGGTGAGTGAGGGGGGTCTGACAGTCGGTGAGTGAGGGGGGACTGAGAGTCAGTGAGTGAGGGGGGGGACGGAGAGTCGGTGAGTGAGGGGGGCTAAGAGTCGGTGAGTGAGGGGGGTCTGAGAGTCGGTGAGTGAGGGGGGGACTGAGAGTCGGTGAGTGAGGGGGGACTGAGAGTCAGTGAGTGAGGGGGGGACGGAGATTCGGTGAGTGAGGGGGGACTGTGAGTCGGTGATTGAGGGGGGACTGAGAGTCGGTTAGTGAGGGGGGACTGAGAGTCAGTGAGTGAGGCGGTATTGAGATTCGGTGAGTGAGGGGGGACTGAGAGTCGGTGAGTGAGGGGGGACTGAGAGTCCGTGAGTGAGGGGGAACTGAGAGTCGGTGAGCGAGGGGGGACTGAGAGTCAGTGAGTGAGGGGGGACTGAGAGTCAGTGAGTGAGGGGGGACTGAGAGTCTGAGTGAGGGGGGACTGAGAGTAGGTGAGTGATGGGGGGTCTGAGAGTCGGTGAGTGAGGGGGGACTGAGAGTCAGTGAGTGAGGGGGTCTGAGAGTCGGTGAGTGAGGGGGTACTGAGAGTCGGTGAGTGAGGGGGGACTGAGTCGGTGAGTGAGGGGGGACTGAGAGTCGGTGAGTGAGGGGGGACTGAGAGTCTGTGAGTGAGGGGGGACTGAGAGTCGGTAACTGAGGGGACTGAGAGTCTGTGAGTGAGGTGGGACTGATTTGGTGAGTACGTGGGGACTGAGAGTCGATGAGTGAGGGGGGACTGAGAGTCGGTGAGTGAGGGTGGACGGAGAGTCGGTGAGTGAGGGGGGACTGAGAGTCGGTGAGTGGGGGGAGACTGAGAGTCGGTGAGTGAGGGGGGACTGAGAGTCGGTGAGTGAGGGGGGACTGAGAGTCGGTGAGTGTGGGGGGACTGAGATTCGGTGAGTGAGGGGGGACTGAGTGTCGGTGAGTGAGGGGGGGACTGAGAGTAGGTGAGTGAGGGGGGGACTGAGAGTCGGTGAGTGAGGGGGACTGAGAGACGGTGAGTGAGGGGGGACTGAGAGTCGGTGAGTGAGGGGGGACTGAGAGTCGGTGAGTGTGGGGGGACTGAGATTCGGTGAGTGAGGGGGGACTGAGAGTCGGTGAGTGAGGGGGGACTGAGAGTAGGTGAGTGAGGGGGGACGAGAGTCGGTGAGTGAGGGGGGGACTGAGAGTCGGTGAGTGAGGGGGGACTGAGTCGGTGAGTGAGGGGGCCTGAGAGTCGGTGAGTGAGGGGGGATTGAGAGTCGGTGAGTGACGAGGGGACTGAGAGTCGGTGAGTGAGGGGGACTGAGAGTCGGTGAGTGAGGGGGGACTGAGAGTCGGTGAGTGAGGGGGGATTGAGAGTCGGTGAGTGAGAGGGGACTGAGAGTCGGTGAGTGAGGGGGGACTGAGAGTCGGTGAGTGACGGGGACTGAGAGTCGGTGAGTGAGGGGGGACTGAGAGTCGGTGAGTGAGGGGGGATTGAGAGTCGGTGAGTGAGGGGGGAATGATAGTCGGTCAGTCAGGGGGGACTGAGTCGGTGAGTGAGGGGGGGACTGAGAGTCGGTGAGTGAGGGGGACTGAGAGTCGGTGAGTGAGGGGGCTACTGAGAGTCGGTGAGTGAGGGGGGACTGAGATTCGGTGACTGAGGGGGGTACTGAGAGTCGGTGAGTGAGGGGGGACTGAGTGTTGGTGAGTGAGGGGGGACTGAGAGTCCGTGAGTGAGGGCGAGCTGAGAGTCGGTGAGTGAGGGGGGTCTGAGAGTCAGTGAGTGAGGGGGGACTGAGAGTCAGTGAGTGAGGGGGGACTGAGAGTCTGAGTGAGGGGGGACTGAGAGTAGGTGAGTGAGGGGGGGTCTGAGAGTCGGTGAGTGAGGGGGGACTGAGAGTCAGTGAGTGAGGGGGGTCTGAGAGTCGGTGAGTCAGGGGGGTACTGAGAGTCGGTGAGTGAGGGGGGACTGAGTCGGTGAGTGAGGGGGAATGAGAGTCGGTGAGTGAGGGGGGACTGAGAGTCGGTGAGTGAGGGGGGACTGAGAGTCTGTGAGTGAGGGGGGACTGAGAGTCGGTGAGTGAGGGGGGTCTGCGATTCAGTGAGTGAGGGGGGACTGAGAGTCAGTGAGTGAGGGGGGACTGAGAGTCTGAGTGAGGGGGGACTGAGAGTAGGTGAGTGAGGGGGGGTCTGAGAGTCGGTGAGTGAGGGGGGACTGAGAGTCAGTGAGTGATGGGGGACTGAGAGTCGGTGAGTGAGGGGGGTTACTGAGAGTCGGTGAGTGAGGGGGGACTGAGTCGGTGAGTGAGGGGGGTACTGAGAGTCGGTGAGTGAGGGGGGACTGAGAGTCGGTGAGTGAGGGGGGACTGAGAGTCTGTGAGTGAGGGGGGGCTGAGAGTCGGTAAGTGAGGGGTCTGAGAGTCTGTGAGTGAGGGGGGACTGATTTGGTGAGTACGTGGGGACTGAGAGTCGGTGAGTGACGGGGGACTGAGAGACGGTGAGTGAGGGGGTACTGAGAGTCTGTGAGTGAGGGGGGACTGAGAGTCGGTGAGTGAGGAGGGACTGATTCGGTGAGTGAGGGTGGACTGATTCGGTGAGTGAGGGTGGACTGATTCGGTGAGTGAGGGGGGACTGAGTCGGTGAGTGAGGGGGGACTGAGTCGGTGAGTGAGGGGGGACTGAGTCGGTGAGTGAGGGGGGACTGAGAGTCGGTGAGTGAGGAGGGGACTGAGAGTCGGTGAGTGAGGGGGGACTGAGTCGGTGAGTGAGGGGGGACTGAGTCGGTGAGTGAGGGGGGACTGAGTCGGTGAGTGAGGGGGGACTGAGTCGGTGAGTGAGGGGGGACTGAGTAGGTGAGTGAGGGGGGACTGAGTCGGTGAGTGAGGGGGGACTGAGAGTCGGTGATTGAGGGGGGACTGAGAGTCGGTGAGTGAGGGGGGACTGAGAGTCGGTGAGTGAGGGGGGACTGAGAGTCGGTGAGTGAGGGGGGACTGAGTCGGTGAGTGAGGGGGGACTAAGACGGTGAGTGAGGGGGGACTGAGTCGGTGAGCGAGGGGGGACTGACAGTCGGTGAGCGAGGGGGGTACTGAGTCGGTGAGCGAGGGGGGAACTGAGAGTCGGTGAGTGAGGGGGGGACTGAGAGTCGGTGAGTGAGGGGGGACTGAGTCGGTGAGTGAGGGGGACTGAGTGTCGGTGAGTGATGGGGGACTGAGAGTGGGTGAGTGAGGGTGACTGAGTCGGTGAGTGTGGGGGGACTGAGTCGGTGAGTGAGGGGGGACTGAGTCGGTGATGGAGGGGGGACTGAGAGTCGGTGAGTGACGGGGGACTGAGAGTCGGTGAGTGAGGGGGGACTGAGAGTCGGTGAGTGAGGCGGGACAGAGAGTCGGTGAGTGAGGGGGGACTGAGAGTCGGTGAGTGAGGGGGGACTGAGAGTCGGTGAGTGAGGGGGGACTGAGAGACGGTGAGTGAGGGGGACTGAGAGTCGGTGAGTGAGGGGGGACTGAGAGTCGGTGAGTGAGGGGGGACTGAGAGTCGGTGAGTGAGGGGGGACTGAGAGTCGGTGAGTAAGGGGGGACTGAGAGTCGGTGATTGAGGGGGACTGAGAGTCGGTGAGTGAGGCGGGACTGAGAGTCGGTGAGTGAGGGGGGACGGAGAGTCGGTGAGTGAGGGGGACTGAGAGTCAGTGAGTGAGGGTGACTGAGAGTCAGTGAGTGAGGGTGACTGAGAGTCGGTGAGTGAGGGGGACTGAGAGTCGGTGAGTTAGGGGGGAGTGAGAGTCGGTGAGTGAGGGGGGAGGGAGAGTCAGTGAGTGAGGGGGGACTGAGAGTCGGTGAGTGAGGGGGGACTGAGAGTCGGTGAGTGAGGGGGACTGATTGTCGGTGAGTGTGGGGGGACTGAGTTGGTGAGTGAGGGGGGACTGAGAGTCAGTGAGTGAGGGGGGGGACGGAGAGTCGGTGAGTGAGGGGGGCTAAGAGTCGGTGAGTGAGGGGGGTCTGAGAATCGGTGAGTGAGGGGGGACTGAGAGTCAGTGAGTGAGGGAGGACTGAGAGTCAGTGAGTGAGGGGGGGACGGAGAGTCGGTGAGTGAGGGGGGACTGAGAGTCGGTGATTGAGGGGGGACTGTGAGTCGGTGATTGAGGGGGTACTGATTCGGTGAGTGAGGGGGGACTGAGAGTCGGTTAGTGAGGGGGGACTGAGAGTCAGTGAGTGAGGCGGGATTGAGATTCGGTGAGTGAGGGGGGACTGAGAGTCGGTGAGTGAGGGGGGACTGAGAGTCGGTGAGTGAGGGGGACTGAGAGTCGGTGAGTGAGGGGGGGACTGAGAGTCGGTGAGTGAGGGGGGACTGAGATTCGGTGACTGAGGGGGGGACTGAGAGTCAGTGAGTGAGGGGGGACTGAGTGTTGGTGAGTGAGGGGGGACTGAGAGTCGGTGAGTGAGGGGGGACTGAGAGTCGGTGAGTGTGGGGGGACTGAGATTCGGTGAATGAGGGGGGACTGAGAGTCGGTGAGTGACGGGGGACTGAGAGTAGGTGAGTGAGGGGGGACTGAGAGTCGGTGAGTGAGGGGGACTGAGAGTCGGTGAGTGAGGGGGGACTGAGAGTCGGTGAGTGAGGGGGGACTGAGAGTCGGTGAGTGTGGGGGGACTGAGATTCGGTGAGTGAGGGGGGACTGAGAGTCGGTGAGTGAGGGGGGACTGAGAGTAGGTGAGTGAGGGGGGACTGAGAGTCGGTGAGTGAGGGGGACTGAGTGTCGGTGAGTGAGGGGGGACTGAGAGTCGGTGAGTGAGGGGGGACTGAGAGTCGGTGAGTGAGGGGGGATTGAGTCGGTGAGTGAGGGGGGACTGAGAGTCGGTGAGTGAGGGGGACTGAGAGTCGGTGAGTGAGGGGGGACTGAGAGACGGTGAGTGAGGGGGGATTGAGAGTCGGTGAGTGAGGGGGGACTGAGAGTCGGTGAGTGAGGGGGGACTGAGAGTCGGTGAGTGACGGGGATTGAGAGTCGGTGAGTGAGGGGGGACTGAGAGTCGGTGAGTGAGGGCGGATTGAGAGTCGGTGAGTGAGGGGGGATTGATAGTCGGTCAGTCAGGGGGGACTGAGTCGGTGAGTGAGGAGGGACTGAGAGTCGGTGAATGAGGGGGACTGAGAGTCGGTGAGTGAGGGGGGACTGACAGTCGGTGAGTGAGGGGGGACTGAGAGTCGGTGAATGAGGGGGGACTGAGAGTCGGTGAGTGTGGGGGGACTGAGTTGGTGAGTGAGGGGGGACTGAGAGTCAGTGAGTGAGGGGGGGACGGAGAGTCGGTGAGTGAGGGGGGCTAAGAGTCGGTGAGTGAGGGGGGTCTGAGAGTCGGTGAGTGAGGGGGGACTGAGAGTCGGTGAGTGACGGGGGACTGAGAGTCAGTGAGTGAGGGGGGGACGGAGAGTCGGTGAGTGAGGGGGGACTGAGAGTCGGTGATTGAGGGGGGACTGAGAGTCGGTGATTGAGTGAGTACTGATTCGGTGAGTGAGGGGGGACAGAGAGTCGGTTAGTGAGGGGGGACTGAGAGTCAGTGAGTGAGGCGGGATGGAGATTCGGTGAGTGAGGGGGGACTGAGAGTCAGTGAGTGAGGGGGGACTGAGAGTCTGAGTGAGGGGGGACTGAGAGTCGGTGAGTGAGGGGGGGTCTGAGAGTCGGTGAGTGAGGGTGGACTGAGAGTCAGTGAGTGAGGGGGGACTGAGAGTCGGTGAGTGAGGGGGTACTGAGAGTCGGTGAGTGAGGGTGGACTGAGTCGGTGAGTGAGGGGGGACTGAGAGTCGGTGAGTGAGGGGGGACTGAGAGTCTGTGAGTGAGGGGGGACTGAGAGTCGGTAAGTGAGGGGACTGAGAGTCTGTGAGTGAGGGGGGACTGATTTGGTGAGTACGTGGGGACTGAGAGTCGGTGAGTGAGGGGGGACGGAGAGTCGGTGAGTTAGGGGGGACTGAGAGTCAGTGAGTGAGGGGGGACTGAGAGTGGATGAGTGAGTGGGACTGAGAGTCGATGAGTGAGAGGGGACGGAGAGTCGATGAGTGAGGGGGGACTGAGAGTCTGTGAGTGAGGGTGGACGGAGAGTCGGTGAGTGAGGGGGGACTGAGAGTCGGTGAGTGGGGGGAGACTGAGAGTCGGTGAGTGAGGGGGGACTGAGAGTCGGTGAGTGTGGGGGGACTGAGATTCGGTGAGTGAGGGGGGACTGAGAGTCGGTGAGTGAGGGGGGACTGAGAGTAGGTGAGTGAGGGGGGACTGAGAGTCGGTGAGTGAGGGGGACTGAGAGTCGGTGAGTGAGGGGGGACTGAGAGTCGGTGAGTGAGTGGGGACTGAGAGTCGGTGAGTGTGGGGGGACTGAGATTCGGTGAGTGAGGGGGGACTGAGAGTCGGTGAGTGAGGGGGGACTGAGAATAGGTGAGTGAGGGGGGACTGAGAGTCGGTGAGTGAGGGGGACTGAGTGTCGGTGAGTGACGGGGGACTGAGAGTAGGTGAGTGAGGGGGGACTGAGAGTCGGTGAGTGAGGGGGACTGAGAGTCGGTGAGTGAGGGGGGACTGAGAGTCGGTGAGTGAGGGGGGACTGAGAGTCGGTGAGTGTGGGGGGACTGAGATTCGGTGAGTGAGGGGGGACTGAGAGTCGGTGAGTGAGGGGGGACTGAGAGTAGGTGAGTGAGGGGGGACTGAGAGTCGGTGAGTGAGGGGGACTGAGTGTCGGTGAGTGAGGGGGGACTGAGAGTCGGTGAGTGAGGGGGGACTGAGAGTCGGTGAGTGAGGGGGGATTGAGTCGGTGAGTGAGGGGGGACTGAGAGTCGGTGAGTGAGGGGGACTGAGAGTCGCTGAGTGAGGGGGGACTGAGAGACGGTGAGTGAGGGGGGATTGAGAGTCGGTGAGTGAGGGGGGACTGAGAGTCGGTGAGTGAGGGGGGACTGAGAGTCGGTGAGTGACGGGGATTGAGAGTCGGTGAGTGAGGGGGGACTGAGAGTCGGTGAGTGAGGGGGGATTGAGAGTCGGTGAGTGAGGGGGGATTGATAGTCGGTCAGTCAGGGGGGACTGAGTCGGTGAGTGAGGGGGGACTGAGAGTCGGTGAATGAGGGGGACTGAGAGTCGGTGAGTGAGGGGGGACTGACAGTCGGTGAGTGAGGGGGGCTAAGAGTCGGTGAGTGAGGGGGTCTGAGAGTCGGTGAGTGAGGGGGGACTGAGAGTCGGTGAGTGACGGGGGACTGAGAGTCAGTGAGTGAGGGGGGGACGGAGAGTCGGTGAGTGAGGGGGGACTGAGAGTCGGTGATTGAGGGGGGACTGAGAGTCGGTGATTGAGTGAGTACTGATTCGGTGAGTGAGGGGGGACAGAGAGTCGGTTAGTGAGGGGGGACTGAGAGTCAGTGAGTGAGGCGGGATGGAGATTCGGTGAGTGAGGGGGGACTGAGAGTCAGTGAGTGAGGGGGGACTGAGAGTCTGAGTGAGGGGGGACTGAGAGTCGGTGAGTGAGGGGGGGTCTGAGAGTCGGTGAGTGAGGGTGGACTGAGAGTCAGTGAGTGAGGGGGGACTGAGAGTCGGTGAGTGAGGGGGTACTGAGAGTCGGTGAGTGAGGGGGGACTGAGTCGGTGAGTGAGGGGGGCTGAGAGTGGTGAGTGAGGGGGGACTGAGAGTCTGTGAGTGAGGGGGGACTGAGAGTCGGTAAGTGAGGGGACTGAGAGTCTGTGAGTGAGGGGGGACTGATTTGGTGAGTACGTGGGGACTGAGAGTCGGTGAGTGAGGGGGGACGGAGAGTCGGTGAGTTAGGGGGGACTGAGAGTCAGTGAGTGAGGGGGTACTGAGAGTGGATGAGTGAGTGGGACTGAGAGTCGATGAGTGAGAGGGGACGGAGAGTCGATGAGTGAGGGGGGACTGAGAGTCTGTGAGTGAGGGTGGACGGAGAGTCGGTGAGTGAGGGGGGACTGAGAGTCGGTGAGTGGGGGGAGACTGAGAGTCGGTGAGTGAGGGGGGACTGAGAGTCGGTGAGTGTGGGGGGACTGAGATTCGGTGAGTGAGGGGGGACTGAGAGTCGGTGAGTGAGGGGGGACTGAGAGTAGGTGAGTGAGGGGGGACTGAGAGTCGGTGAGTGAGGGGGACTGAGAGTCGGTGAGTGAGGGGGGACTGAGAGTCGGTGAGTGAGTGGGGACTGAGAGTCGGTGAGTGTGGGGGGACTGAGATTCGGTGAGTGAGGGGGGACTGAGAGTCGGTGAGTGAGGGGGGACTGAGAATAGGTGAGTGAGGGGGGACTGAGAGTCGGTGAGTGAGGGGGACTGAGTGTCGGTGAGTGAGGGGGGACTGAGAGTCGGTGAGTGAGGGGGGACTGAGAGTCGGTGAGTGAGGGGGGACTTAGTCGGTGAGTGAGGGGGGACTGAGAGTCGGTGAGTGAGGGGGACTGAGAGTCGGTGAGTGAGGGGGGACTGAGAGTCGGTGAGTGAGGGGGTACTGAGAGTCGGTGAGTGAGGGGGGACTGAGAGTCGGTGAGTGACGGGGACTGAGAGTCGGTGAGTGAGGGGGGACTGAGAGTCGGTGAGTGAAGGGGGATTGAGAGTCTGTGAGTGAGGGGGGATTGATAGTCGGTCAGTCAGGGGGGACTGAGTCGGTGAGTGAGGGGGGACTGAGAGTCGGTGAATGAGGGGGACTGAGAGTCGGTGAGTGAGGGGGGCTGAGTTGGTGAGTGAGGGGGGACTGAGAGTCAGTGAGTGAGGGGGGGACGGAGAGTCGGTGAGTGAGGGGGGCTAAGAGTCGGTGAGTGAGGGGGGTCTGAGAGTCGGTGAGTGAGGGGGGACTGAGAGTCGGTGAGTGAGGGGGGACTGAGAGTCAGTGAGTGAGGGGGGGACGGAGAGTCGGTGAGTGAGGGGGGACTGAGAGTCGGTGATTGAGGGGGGACTGAGAGTCGGTGATTGAGGGAGTACTGATTCGGTGAGTGAGGGGGGACAGAGAGTCGGTTAGTGAGGGGGGACTGAGAGTCAGTGAGTGAGGCGGGATTGAGATTCGGTGAGTGAGGGGGGACTGAGAGTCGGTGAGTGAGGGGGAACTGAGAGTCGGTGAGTGAGGGGGACTGAGAGTCGGTGAGTGAGGGGGGGACTGAGAGTCGGTGAGTGAGGGGGTACTGAGATTCGGTGACTGAGGGGGGACTGAGAGTCGGTGAGTGAGGGGGGACTGAGTTTTGGTGAGTGAGGGGGGACTGAGAGTCCGTGAGTGAGGGGGAACTGAGAGTCGGTGATTGAGGTGGGTCTGAGTGTCAGTGAGTGAGGGGGGACTGAGAGTCAGTGAGTGAGGGGGGACTGAGAGTCTGAGTGAGGGGGGACTGAGAGTAGGTGAGTGTGGGGGGGTCTGAGAGTCGGTGAGTGAGGGGGGACTGAGAGTCAGTGAGTGAGGGGGGATTGAGAGTCGGTGAGTGAGGGGGGTACTGAGAGTCGGTGAGTGAGGGGGGACTGAGAGTCGGTGAGTGAGGGGGGATTGAGAGTCGGTGAGTGAGGGGGGTACTGAGAGTCGGTGAGTGAGGGGGGACTGAGTCGGGTAGTGAGGGGGGACTGAGAGTCGGTGAGTGAGGGGGACTGAGAGTCGGTGAGTGAGGGGGGACTGAGAGTCCGTGAGTGAGGGGGAACTGAGAGTCGGTGAGTGAGGGGCGTCTGAGAGTCAGTGAGTGAGGGGGGACTGAGAGTCAGTGAGTGAGGGGGGACTGAGAGTCTGAGTGAGGGGGGACTGAGAGTAGGTGAGTGAGGGGGGGTCTGAGAGTCGGTGAGTGAGGGGGGACTGAGAGTCAGTGAGTGAGGGGGGACTGAGAGTCTGAGTGAGGGGGGACTGAGAGTAGGTGAGTGTGGGGGGACTGAGATTCGGTGAGTGAGGGGGGACTGAGAGTCGGTGAGTGAGGGGGGACTGAGAATAGGTGAGTGAGGGGGGACTGAGAGTCGGTGAGTGAGGGGGACTGAGTGTCGGTGAGTGAGGGGGGACTGAGAGTCGGTGAGTGAGGGGGGACTGAGAGTCGGTGAGTGAGGGGGGACTTAGTCGGTGAGTGAGGGGGGACTGAGAGTCGGTGAGTGAGGGGGACTGAGAGTCGGTGAGTGAGGGGGGACTGAGAGTCGGTGAGTGAGGGGGTACTGAGAGTCGGTGAGTGAGGGGGGACTGAGAGTCGGTGAGTGACGGGGACTGAGAGTCGGTGAGTGAGGGGGTACTGAGAGTCGGTGAGTGAAGGGGGATTGAGAGTCTGTGAGTGAGGGGGGATTGATAGTCGGTCAGTCAGGGGGGACTGAGTCGGTGAGTGAGGGGGGACTGAGAGTCGGTGAATGAGGGGGACTGAGAGTCGGTGAGTGAGGGGGGACTGAGAGTCAGTGAGTGAGGGGGGGACGGAGAGTCGGTGAGTGAGGGGGGCTAAGAGTCGGTGAGTGAGGGGGGTCTGAGAGTCGGTGAGTGAGGGGGGACTGAGAGTCGGTGAGTGAGGGGGGACTGAGAGTCAGTGAGTGAGGGGGGGACGGAGAGTCGGTGATTGAGGGGGGACTGAGAGTCGGTGATTGAGGGAGTACTGATTCGGTGAGTGAGGGGGGACAGAGAGTCGGTTAGTGAGGGGGGACTGAGAGTCAGTGAGTGAGGCGGGATTGAGATTCGGTGAGTGAGGGGGGACTGAGAGTCGGTGAGTGAGGGGGAACTGAGAGTCGGTGAGTGAGGGGGACTGAGAGTCGGTGAGTGAGGGGGGGACTGAGAGTCGGTGAGTGAGGGGGTACTGAGATTCGGTGAGTGAGGGGGGACTGAGAGTCGGTGAGTGAGGGGGAACTGAGAGTCGGTGAGTGAGGGGGACTGAGAGTCGGTGAGTGAGGGGGGGACTGAGAGTCGGTGAGCGAGGGGGGTACTGAGTCGGTGAGCGAGGGGGGAACTGAGAGTCGGTGAGTGAGGGGGGCACTGAGAGTCGGTGAGTGAGGGGGGACTGAGTCGGTGAGTGAGGGGGACTGAGTGTCGGTGAGTGATGGGGGACTGAGAGTGGGTGAGTGAGGGTGACTGAGTCGGTGAGTGTGGGGGGACTGAGTCGGTGAGTGAGGGGGGACTGAGTCGGTGATGGAGGGGGGACTGAGAGTCGGTGAGTGACGGGGGACTGAGAGTCGGTGAGTGAGGGGGGACTGAGAGTCGGTGAGTGAGGCGGGACAGAGAGTCGGTGAGTGAGGGGGGACTGAGAGTCGGTGAGTGAGGGGGGACTGAGAGTCGGTGAGTGAGGGGGGACTGAGAGACGGTGAGTGAGGGGGACTGAGAGTCGGTGAGTGAGGGGGGACTGAGAGTCGGTGAGTGAGGGGGGACTGAGAGTCGGTGAGTGAGGGGGGACTGAGAGTCGGTGAGTAAGGGGGGACTGAGAGTCGGTGATTGAGGGGGACTGAGAGTCGGTGAGTGAGGCGGGACTGAGAGTCGGTGAGTGAGGGGGGACGGAGAGTCGGTGAGTGAGGGGGACTGAGAGTCAGTGAGTGAGGGTGACTGAGAGTCAGTGAGTGAGGGTGACTGAGAGTCGGTGAGTGAGGGGGACTGAGAGTCGGTGAGTTAGGGGGGAGTGAGAGTCGGTGAGTGAGGGGGGAGGGAGAGTCAGTGAGTGAGGGGGGACTGAGAGTCGGTGAGTGAGGGGGGACTGAGAGTCGGTGAGTGAGGGGGACTGATTGTCGGTGAGTGTGGGGGGACTGAGTTGGTGAGTGAGGGGGGACTGAGAGTCAGTGAGTGAGGGGGGGGACGGAGAGTCGGTGAGTGAGGGGGGCTAAGAGTCGGTGAGTGAGGGGGGTCTGAGAATCGGTGAGTGAGGGGGGACTGAGAGTCAGTGAGTGAGGGAGGACTGAGAGTCAGTGAGTGAGGGGGGGACGGAGAGTCGGTGAGTGAGGGGGGACTGAGAGTCGGTGATTGAGGGGGGACTGTGAGTCGGTGATTGAGGGGGTACTGATTCGGTGAGTGAGGGGGGACTGAGAGTCGGTTAGTGAGGGGGGACTGAGAGTCAGTGAGTGAGGCGGGATTGAGATTCGGTGAGTGAGGGGGGACTGAGAGTCGGTGAGTGAGGGGGGACTGAGAGTCGGTGAGTGAGGGGGACTGAGAGTCGGTGAGTGAGGGGGAACTGAGAGTCGGTGAGTGAGGGGGGACTGAGATTCGGTGACTGAGGGGGGGACTGAGAGTCAGTGAGTGAGGGGGGACTGAGTGTTGGTGAGTGAGGGGGGACTGAGAGTCGGTGAGTGAGGGGGGACTGAGAGTCGGTGAGTGTGGGGGGACTGAGATTCGGTGAATGAGGGGGGACTGAGAGTCGGTGAGTGACGGGGGACTGAGAGTAGGTGAGTGAGGGGGGACTGAGAGTCGGTGAGTGAGGGGGACTGAGAGTCGGTGAGTGAGGGGGGACTGAGAGTCGGTGAGTGAGGGGGGACTGAGAGTCGGTGAGTGTGGGGGGACTGAGATTCGGTGAGTGAGGGGGGACTGAGAGTCGGTGAGTGAGGGGGGACTGAGAGTAGGTGAGTGAGGGGGGACTGAGAGTCGGTGAGTGAGGGGGACTGAGTGTCGGTGAGTGAGGGGGGACTGAGAGTCGGTGAGTGAGGGGGGACTGAGAGTCGGTGAGTGAGGGGGGATTGAGTCGGTGAGTGAGGGGGGACTGAGAGTCGGTGAGTGAGGGGGACTGAGAGTCGGTGAGTGAGGGGGGACTGAGAGACGGTGAGTGAGGGGGGATTGAGAGTCGGTGAGTGAGGGGGGACTGAGAGTCGGTGAGTGAGGGGGGACTGAGAGTCGGTGAGTGACGGGGATTGAGAGTCGGTGAGTGAGGGGGGACTGAGAGTCGGTGAGTGAGGGGGGATTGAGAGTCGGTGAGTGAGGGGGGATTGATAGTCGGTCAGTCAGGGGGGACTGAGTCGGTGAGTGAGGGGGGACTGAGAGTCGGTGAATGAGTGGGACTGAGAGTCGGTGAGTGAGGGGGGACTGACAGTCGGTGAGTGAGGGCGGACTGAGAGTCGGTGAATGAGGGGGGACTGAGAGTCGGTGAGTGTGGGGGGACTGAGTTGGTGAGTGAGGGGGGACTGAGAGTCAGTGAGTGAGGGGGGGACGGAGAGTCGGTGAGTGAGGGGGGCTAAGAGTCGGTGAGTGAGGGGGGTCTGAGAGTCGGTGAGTGAGGGGGGACTGAGAGTCGGTGAGTGACGGGGGACTGAGAGTCAGTGAGTGAGGGGGGGACGGAGAGTCGGTGAGTGAGGGGGGACTGAGAGTCGGTGATTGAGGGGGGACTGAGAGTCGGTGATTGAGTGAGTACTGATTCGGTGAGTGAGGGGGGACAGAGAGTCGGTTAGTGAGGGGGGACTGAGAGTCAGTGAGTGAGGCGGGATGGAGATTCGGTGAGTGAGGGGGGACTGAGAGTCAGTGAGTGAGGGGGGACTGAGAGTCTGAGTGAGGGGGGACTGAGAGTCGGTGAGTGAGGGGGGGTCTGAGAGTCGGTGAGTGAGGGTGGACTGAGAGTCAGTGAGTGAGGGGGGACTGAGAGTCGGTGAGTGAGGGGGTACTGAGAGTCGGTGAGTGAGGGGGGACTGAGTCGGTGAGTGAGGGGGGACTGAGAGTCGGTGAGTGAGGGGGGACTGAGAGTCTGTGAGTGAGGGGGGACTGAGAGTCGGTAAGTGAGGGGACTGAGAGTCTGTGAGTGAGGGGGGACTGATTTGGTGAGTACGTGGGGACTGAGAGTCGGTGAGTGAGGGGGGACGGAGAGTCGGTCAGTTAGGGGGGACTGAGAGTCAGTGAGTGAGGGGGGACTGAGAGTGGATGAGTGAGTGGGACTGAGAGTCGATGAGTGAGAGGGGACGGAGAGTCGATGAGTGAGGGGGGACTGAGAGTCTGTGAGTGAGGGTGGACGGAGAGTCGGTGAGTGAGGGGGGACTGAGAGTCGGTGAGTGGGGGGAGACTGAGAGTCGGTGAGTGAGGGGGGACTGAGAGTCGGTGAGTGTGGGGGGACTGAGATTCGGTGAGTGAGGGGGGACTGAGAGTCGGTGAGTGAGGGGGGACTGAGAGTAGGTGAGTGAGGGGGGACTGAGAGTCGGTGAGTGAGGGGGACTGAGAGTCGGTGAGTGAGGGGGGACTGAGAGTCGGTGAGTGAGTGGGGACTGAGAGTCGGTGAGTGTGGGGGGACTGAGATTCGGTGAGTGAGGGGGGACTGAGAGTCGGTGAGTGAGGGGGGACTGAGAATAGGTGAGTGAGGGGGGACTGAGAGTCGGTGAGTGAGGGGGACTGAGTGTCGGTGAGTGACGGGGGACTGAGAGTAGGTGAGTGAGGGGGGACTGAGAGTCGGTGAGTGAGGGGGACTGAGAGTCGGTGAGTGAGGGGGGACTGAGAGTCGGTGAGTGAGGGGGGACTGAGAGTCGGTGAGTGTGGGGGGACTGAGATTCGGTGAGTGAGGGGGGACTGAGAGTCGGTGAGTGAGGGGGGACTGAGAGTAGGTGAGTGAGGGGGGACTGAGAGTCGGTGAGTGAGGGGGACTGAGTGTCGGTGAGTGAGGGGGGACTGAGAGTCGGTGAGTGAGGGGGGACTGAGAGTCGGTGAGTGAGGGGGGATTGAGTCGGTGAGTGAGGGGGGACTGAGAGTCGGTGATTGAGGGGGACTGAGAGTCGCTGAGTGAGGGGGGACTGAGAGACGGTGAGTGAGGGGGGATTGAGAGTCGGTGAGTGAGGGGGGACTGAGAGTCGGTGAGTGAGGGGGGACTGAGAGTCGGTGAGTGACGGGGATTGAGAGTCGGTGAGTGAGGGGGGACTGAGAGTCGGTGAGTGAGGGGGGATTGAGAGTCGGTGAGTGAGGGGGGATTGATAGTCGGTCAGTCAGGGGGGACTGAGTCGGTGAGTGAGGGGGGACTGAGAGTCGGTGAATGAGGGGGACTGAGAGTCGGTGAGTGAGGGGGGACTGACAGTCGGTGAGTGAGGGGGGACTGAGAGTCGGTGAATGAGGGGGGACTGAGAGTCGGTGAGTGTGGGGGGACTGAGTTGGTGAGTGAGGGGGGACTGAGAGTCAGTGAGTGAGGGGGGGACGGAGAGTCGGTGAGTGAGGGGGGCTAAGAGTCGGTGAGTGAGGGGGTCTGAGAGTCGGTGAGTGAGGGGGGACTGAGAGTCGGTGAGTGACGGGGGACTGAGAGTCAGTGAGTGAGGGGGGGACGGAGAGTCGGTGAGTGAGGGGGGACTGAGAGTCGGTGATTGAGGGGGGACTGAGAGTCGGTGATTGAGTGAGTACTGATTCGGTGAGTGAGGGGGGACAGAGAGTCGGTTAGTGAGGGGGGACTGAGAGTCAGTGAGTGAGGCGGGATGGAGATTCGGTGAGTGAGGGGGGACTGAGAGTCAGTGAGTGAGGGGGGACTGAGAGTCTGAGTGAGGGGGGACTGAGAGTCGGTGAGTGAGGGGGGGTCTGAGAGTCGGTGAGTGAGGGTGGACTGAGAGTCAGTGAGTGAGGGGGGACTGAGAGTCGGTGAGTGAGGGGGTACTGAGAGTCGGTGAGTGAGGGGGGACTGAGTCGGTGAGTGAGGGGGGACTGAGAGTCGGTGAGTGAGGGGGGACTGAGAGTCTGTGAGTGAGGGGGGACTGAGAGTCGGTAAGTGAGGGGACTGAGAGTCTGTGAGTGAGGGGGGACTGATTTGGTGAGTACGTGGGGACTGAGAGTCGGTGAGTGAGGGGGGACGGAGAGTCGGTGAGTTAGGGGGGACTGAGAGTCAGTGAGTGAGGGGGGACTGAGAGTGGATGAGTGAGTGGGACTGAGAGTCGATGAGTGAGAGGGGACGGAGAGTCGATGAGTGAGGGGGGACTGAGAGTCTGTGAGTGAGGGTGGACGGAGAGTCGGTGAGTGAGGGGGGACTGAGAGTCGGTGAGTGGGGGGAGACTGAGAGTCGGTGAGTGAGGGGGGACTGAGAGTCGGTGAGTGTGGGGGGACTGAGATTCGGTGAGTGAGGGGGGACTGAGAGTCGGTGAGTGAGGGGGGACTGAGAGTAGGTGAGTGAGGGGGGACTGAGAGTCGGTGAGTGAGGGGGACTGAGAGTCGGTGAGTGAGGGGGGACTGAGAGTCGGTGAGTGAGTGGGGACTGAGAGTCGGTGAGTGTGGGGGGACTGAGATTCGGTGAGTGAGGGGGGACTGAGAGTCGGTGAGTGAGGGGGGACTGAGAATAGGTGAGTGAGGGGGGACTGAGAGTCGGTGAGTGAGGGGGACTGAGTGTCGGTGAGTGAGGGGGGACTGAGAGTCGGTGAGTGAGGGGGGACTGAGAGTCGGTGAGTGAGGGGGGACTTAGTCGGTGAGTGAGGGGGGACTGAGAGTCGGTGAGTGAGGGGGACTGAGAGTCGGTGAGTGAGGGGGGACTGAGAGTCGGTGAGTGAGGGGGTACTGAGAGTCGGTGAGTGAGGGGGGACTGAGAGTCGGTGAGTGACGGGGACTGAGAGTCGGTGAGTGAGGGGGGACTGAGAGTCGGTGAGTGAAGGGGGATTGAGAGTCTGTGAGTGAGGGGGGATTGATAGTCGGTCAGTCAGGGGGGACTGAGTCGGTGAGTGAGGGGGGACTGAGAGTCGGTGAATGAGGGGGACTGAGAGTCGGTGAGTGAGGGGGGCTGAGTTGGTGAGTGAGGGGGGACTGAGAGTCAGTGAGTGAGGGGGGGACGGAGAGTCGGTGAGTGAGGGGGGCTAAGAGTCGGTGAGTGAGGGGGGTCTGAGAGTCGGTGAGTGAGGGGGGACTGAGAGTCGGTGAGTGAGGGGGGACTGAGAGTCAGTGAGTGAGGGGGGGACGGAGAGTCGGTGAGTGAGGGGGGACTGAGAGTCGGTGATTGAGGGGGGACTGAGAGTCGGTGATTGAGGGAGTACTGATTCGGTGAGTGAGGGGGGACAGAGAGTCGGTTAGTGAGGGGGGACTGAGAGTCAGTGAGTGAGGCGGGATTGAGATTCGGTGAGTGAGGGGGGACTGAGAGTCGGTGAGTGAGGGGGAACTGAGAGTCGGTGAGTGAGGGGGACTGAGAGTCGGTGAGTGAGGGGGGGACTGAGAGTCGGTGAGTGAGGGGGTACTGAGATTCGGTGACTGAGGGGGGACTGAGAGTCGGTGAGTGAGGGGGGACTGAGTTTTGGTGAGTGAGGGGGGACTGAGAGTCCGTGAGTGAGGGGGAACTGAGAGTCGGTGATTGAGGTGGGTCTGAGTGTCAGTGAGTGAGGGGGGACTGAGAGTCAGTGAGTGAGGGGGGACTGAGAGTCTGAGTGAGGGGGGACTGAGAGTAGGTGAGTGTGGGGGGGTCTGAGAGTCGGTGAGTGAGGGGGGACTGAGAGTCAGTGAGTGAGGGGGGATTGAGAGTCGGTGAGTGAGGGGGGTACTGAGAGTCGGTGAGTGAGGGGGGACTGAGAGTCGGTGAGTGAGGGGGGATTGAGAGTCGGTGAGTGAGGGGGGTACTGAGAGTCGGTGAGTGAGGGGGGACTGAGTCGGTGAGTGAGGGGGGACTGAGAGTCGGTGAGTGAGGGGGACTGAGAGTCGGTGAGTGAGGGGGGACTGAGAGTCCGTGAGTGAGGGGGAACTGAGAGTCGGTGAGTGAGGGGCGTCTGAGAGTCAGTGAGTGAGGGGGGACTGAGAGTCAGTGAGTGAGGGGGGACTGAGAGTCTGAGTGAGGGGGGACTGAGAGTAGGTGAGTGAGGGGGGGTCTGAGAGTCGGTGAGTGAGGGGGGACTGAGAGTCAGTGAGTGAGGGGGGACTGAGAGTCTGAGTGAGGGGGGAATGAGAGTAGGTGAGTGTGGGGGGACTGAGATTCGGTGAGTGAGGGGGGACTGAGAGTCGGTGAGTGAGGGGGGACTGAGAATAGGTGAGTGAGGGGGGACTGAGAGTCGGTGAGTGAGGGGGACTGAGTGTCGGTGAGTGAGGGGGGACTGAGAGTCGGTGAGTGAGGGGGGACTGAGAGTCGGTGAGTGAGGGGGGACTTAGTCGGTGAGTGAGGGGGGACTGAGAGTCGGTGAGTGAGGGGGACTGAGAGTCGGTGAGTGAGGGGGGACTGAGAGTCGGTGAGTGAGGGGGTACTGAGAGTCGGTGAGTGAGGGGGGACTGAGAGTCGGTGAGTGACGGGGACTGAGAGTCGGTGAGTGAGGGGGGACTGAGAGTCGGTGAGTGAAGGGGGATTGAGAGTCTGTGAGTGAGGGGGGATTGATAGTCGGTCAGTCAGGGGGGACTGAGTCGGTGAGTGAGGGGGGACTGAGAGTCGGTGAATGAGGGGGACTGAGAGTCGGTGAGTGAGGGGGGACTGAGAGTCAGTGAGTGAGGGGGGGACGGAGAGTCGGTGAGTGAGGGGGGCTAAGAGTCGGTGAGTGAGGGGGGTCTGAGAGTCGGCGAGTGAGGGGGGACTGAGAGTCGGTGAGTGAGGGGGGACTGAGAGTCAGTGAGTGAGGGGGGGACGGAGAGTCGGTGATTGAGGGGGGACTGAGAGTCGGTGATTGAGGGAGTACTGATTCGGTGAGTGAGGGGGGACAGAGAGTCGGTTAGTGAGGGGGGACTGAGAGTCAGTGAGTGAGGCGGGATTGAGATTCGGTGAGTGAGGGGGGACTGAGAGTCGGTGAGTGAGGGGGAACTGAGAGTCGGTGAGTGAGGGGGACTGAGAGTCGGTGAGTGAGGGGGGGACTGAGAGTCGGTGAGTGAGGGGGTACTGAGATTCGGTGACTGAGGGGGGACTGAGAGTCGGTGAGTGAGGGGGGACTGAGTTTTGGTGAGTGAGGGGGGACTGAGAGTCCGTGAGTGAGGGGGAACTGAGAGTCGGTGATTGAGGTGGGTCTGAGTGTCAGTGAGTGAGGGGGGACTGAGAGTCAGTGAGTGAGGGGGGACTGAGAGTCTGAGTGAGGGGGGACTGAGAGTAGGTGAGTGTGGGGGTGTCTGAGAGTCGGTGAGTGAGGGGGGACTGAGAGTCAGTGAGTGAGGGGGGATTGAGAGTCGGTGAGTGAGGGGGGTACTGAGAGTCGGTGAGTGAGGGGGGACTGAGAGTCGGTGAGTGAGGGGGGATTGAGAGTCGGTGAGTGAGGGGGGTACTGAGAGTCGGTGAGTGAGGGGGGACTGAGTCGGTGAGTGAGGGGGGACTGAGAGTCGGTGAGTGAGGGGGACTGAGAGTCGGTGAGTGAGGGGGGACTGAGAGTCCGTGAGTGAGGGGGAACTGAGAGTCGGTGAGTGAGGGGCGTCTGAGAGTCAGTGAGTGAGGGGGGACTGAGAGTCAGTGAGTGAGGGGGGACTGAGAGTCTGAGTGAGGGGGGACTGAGAGTAGGTGAGTGAGGGGGGGTCTGAGAGTCGGTGAGTGAGGGGGGACTGAGAGTCAGTGAGTGAGGGGGGACTGAGAGTCGGTGAGTGAGGGGGAACTGAGAGTCGGTGAGTGAGGGGCGTCTGAGAGTCAGTGAGTGAGGGGGGACTGAGAGTCAGTGAGTGAGGGGGGACTGAGAGTCTGAGTGAGGGGGGACTGAGAGTAGGTGAGTGAGGGGGGGTCTGAGAGTCGGTGAGTGAGGGGGGACTGAGAGTCAGTGAGTGAGGGGGGACTGAGAGTCGGTGAGTGAGGGGGGTACTGAGAGTCGGTGAGTGAGGGGGGACTGAGTCGGTGAGTGAGGGGGGACTGAGAGTCGGTGAGTGAGGGGGGACTGAGAATCGGTGAGTGAGGGGGGACTGAGAGTCTGTGAGTGAGGGGGGACTGAGAGTCGGTAAGTGAGGGGACTGAGAGTCTGTGAGTGAGGGGGGACTGATTTGGTGAGTACGTGGGGACTGAGAGTCGGTGAGTGAGGGGGGATTGAGAGACGGTGAGTGAGGGGGTACTGAGAGTCTGTGAGTGAGGGGGGACTGAGAGTCGGTGAGTGAGGGGGGACTGAGTCGGTGAGTGAGGGTGGACTGATTCGGTGAGTGAGGGTGGACTGATTCGGTGAGTGAGGGGGGACTGAGTCGGTGAGTGAGGGGGGACTGATTCGGTGAGTGAGGGGGGACTGAGTCAGTGAGTGAGGGGGGACTGAGAGTCGGTGAGTGAGGAGGGGACTGAGAGTCGGTGAGTGAGGGGGGACTGAGTCGGAGAGTGAGGGGGGACTGAGTCGGTGAGTGAGGGGGGACTGAGTCGGTGAGTGAGGGGGGACTGAGTCGGTGAGTGAGGGGGGACTGAGTAGGTGAGTGAGGGGGGACTGAGTTGGTGAGTGAGGGGGGACTGAGAGTCGGTGAGTGAGGGGGGACTGAGAGTCGGTGAGTGAGGGGGGACTGAGAGTCGGTGAGTGAGGGGGGACTGAGAGTCGGTGAGTGAGGGGGGACTGAGTCGGTGAGTGAGGGGGGACTGAGTCGGTGAGTGAGGGGGGAATGAGTCGGTGAGCGAGGGGGGACTGAGAGTCGGTGAGCGAGGGGGGTACTGAGTCGGTGAGTGAGGGGGAATGAGTGTCGGTGAGTGATGGGGGACTGAGAGTGGGTGAGTGAGGGTGACTGAGAGTCGGTGAGTGAGGGGGGACTGAGAGTCGGTGAGTGAGGGGGGACTGAGAGATGGTGAGTGAGGGGGGACTGAGAGTCGGTGAGTGAGGGGGGACTGAGAGTCGGTGAGTGAGGGGGGACTGAGAGTCGGTGATTGAGGGGGACTGAGAGTCGGTGAGTGAGGGGGGACTGAGAGTCGGTGAGTGAGGGGGGACGGGGAGTCGGTGAGTTAGGGGGGACTGAGAGTCAGTGAGTGAGGGGGGACTGAGAGTGGATGAGTGAGTGGGACTGAGAGTCGATGAGTGAGAGGGGACGGAGAGTCGATGAGTGAGGGGGGACGTAGATTCGGTGAGTGAGGGGGACTGAGAGTCGGTGAGTGAGGGGGGACTGAGAGTCGGTAAGTGAGAGGGACTGAGTGTCGGTGAGTGAGGGGGGACTGAGAGTCGGTGAGTGAGGGGGTACTGAGTCGGTGAGTGAGGGGGGACTGAGTCGGTGAGTGAGGGTGGACTGAAAGTCGGTGAGTGAAGGGGGATTGAGAGTCGGTGAGTGAGGGGGGACTGAGAGTCGGTGAGTGAGGGGGGACTCTGAGTCGGTCAGTGAGGGGGGACTGAGTCGGTGAGTGAGGGTGGACTGATTTGGTGAGTGAGAGGGGACTGTGTCGGTGAGTGAGGGGGGACTGAGCCGGTGAGTGAGGAGGGAATGAGTCGGTGAGTGAGGGGGGACTGAGTCGGTGAGCGAGGGGGGACTGAGAGTCGTTGAGCGAGGGGGCTACTGAGTCGGTGAGCGAGGGGGGGACTGAGAGTCGGTGAGTGAGGGGGGGAATGAGAGTCGGTGAGTGAGGGGGGACTGAGTCGGTGAGTGAGGGGGACTGAGTGTCGGTGAGTGATGGGGGACTGAGAGTGGGTGGGTGAGGGTGACTGAGTCGGTGAGTGAGGGGGGACTGAGTCGGTGAGTGAGGGTGGACTGAAAGTCGGTGAGTGAAGGGGGATTGAGAGTCGGTGAGTGAGGGAGGACTGAGAGTCGGTGAGTGAGGGGGGACTGAGAGTCGGTGAGTGAGGGGGACTGAGAGTCGGTGAGTGAGGGGGGACTGACAGTCGGTGAGTGAAGGGGGATTGAGAGTCGGTGAGTGAGGGAGGACTGAGAGTCGGTGAGTGAGGGGGGACTGAGAGTCGGTGAGTGAGGGGGGACTGAGAGTCGGTAAGTGAGAGGGACTGAGTGTCGGTGAGTGAGGGGGGACTGAGAGTCGGTGAGTGAGGGGGTACTGAGTCGGTGAGTGAGGGGGGACTGAGTCGGTGAGTGAGGGTGGACTGAAAGTCGGTGAGTGAAGGGGGATTGAGAGTCGGTGAGTGAGGGGGGACTGAGAGTCGGTGAGTGAGGGGGGACTCTGAGTCGGTCAGTGAGGGGGGACTGAGTCGGTGAGTGAGGGTGGACTGATTTGGTGAGTGAGAGGGGACTGTGTCGGTGAGTGAGGGGGGACTGAGCCGGTGAGTGAGGAGGGAATGAGTCGGTGAGTGAGGGGGGACTGAGTCGGTGAGCGAGGGGGGACTGAGAGTCGTTGAGCGAGGGGGCTACTGAGTCGGTGAGCGAGGGGGGGACTGAGAGTCGGTGAGTGAGGGGGGGAATGAGAGTCGGTGAGTGAGGGGGGACTGAGTCGGTGAGTGAGGGGGACTGAGTGTCGGTGAGTGATGGGGGACTGAGAGTGGGTGGGTGAGGGTGACTGAGTCGGTGAGTGAGGGGGGACTGAGTCGGTGAGTGAGGGTGGACTGAAAGTCGGTGAGTGAAGGGGGATTGAGAGTCGGTGAGTGAGGGAGGACTGAGAGTCGGTGAGTGAGGGGGGACTGAGAGTCGGTGAGTGAGGGGGACTGAGAGTCGGTGAGTGAGGGGGGACTGACAGTCGGTGAGTGAGGGGGGACTGAGAGTCGGTGAATGAGGGGGGACTGAGAGTCGGTGAGTGTGGGGGGACTGAGTCGGTGAGTGAGGGGGGACTGAGAGTCTGAGTGAGGGGTGCTGAGAGTCGGTGAGTGAGGGGGGTCTGAGAGTCGGTGAGTGAGGGGGGAGTGAGAGTCGGTGAGTGAGGGGGGACTGAGAGTCAGTGAGTGAGGGGCGGACGGAGAGTCGGTGAGTGAGGGGGGACTGAGAGTCGGTGATTGAGGGGGGACTGATTCGGTGAGTGAGCGGGGACTGAGATTCGGTTAGTGAGGGGGGACTGAGAGTCAGTGAGTGAGGCGGGATTGAGATTCGGTGAGTGAGGGGGGACTGAGAGTCGGTGAGTGAGGGGGGACTGAGAGTCGGTGAGTGAGGGGGGACTGAGAGTCTGTGAGTGAGGGGGGACTGAGAGTCTGTGAGTGAGGGGGGACTGAGAGTCGGTGAGTGAGGGGACTGAGAGTCTGAGTGAGGGGGGACTGAGAGTCGGTGAGTGAGGGGGGACTGAGATTCGGTGAGTGAGGGGGGACTGAGAGTCGGTGAGTGAGGGGGGACTGAGAGTCGGTGAGTGAGGGGGGACTGAGAGTCGGTGAGTGAGGGGGGACTGAGTCGGTGAGTGAGGGGGGACTGAGTCGGTGAGTGAGGGTGGACTGATTTGGTGAGTGAGAGGGGACTGTGTCGGTGAGTGAGGGGGGACTGAGCCGGTGAGTGAGGGGGGACTGAGTCGGTGAGTGAGGGGGGACTGAGTCGGTGAGCGAGGGGGGACTGAGAGTCGTTGAGCGAGGGGGCTACTGAGTCGGTGAGCGAGGGGGGGACTGAGAGTCGGTGAGTGAGGGGGGGAATGAGAGTCGGTGAGTGAGGGGGGACTGAGTCGGTGAGTGAGGGGGACTGAGTGTCGGTGAGTGATGGGGGACTGATAGTGGGTGGGTGAGGGTGACTGAGTCGGTGAGTGAGGGCGGACTGAGAGTCGGTGAGTGACGGGGGACTGAGAGTCGGTGAGTGAGGGGGGACTGAGAGTCGGTGAGTGAGGGGGACTGAGAGTCGGTGAGTGAGGGGGGACTGAGAGTCGGTGAGTGAGGGGGGACTGAGAGTCGGTGAGTGAGGGGGGACTGAGAGTCGGTGAGTGAGGGGGGACTGAGAGTCGGTGAGTGAGGGGGGACTGAGAGTCGGTGAGTAAGGGGGGAATGAGAGTCGGTGAGTGAGGGGGCACTGAGAGTCGGTGAGTGAGGGGGACTGAGAGTCGGTGATTGAGGGGGTCTGAGAGTCGGTGAGTGAGGCGGGACTGAGAGTCGGTGAGTGAGGGGGGACGGAGAGTCGGTGAGTGAGGGGGACTGAGAGTCAGTGAGTGAGGGTGACTGAGAGTCGGTGAGTGAGGGAGGACTGAGAGTCGGTGAGTGAGGGGGTACTGAGAGTCGGTGAGTGAGGGGGACTGAGAGTCGGTGAGTTAGGGGGGACTGAGAGTCGGTGAGTGAGGGGGGACGGAGAGTCGGTGAGTGAGAGGGGACTGAGAGTCGGTGAGTGAGGGGGGAATGAGAGTCGGTGAGTGAGGGGGACTGAGAGTCGGTGAGTGAGGGGGGACGGAGAGTCGGTGAGTTAGGGGGGACTGAGAGTCAGTGAGTGAGGGGGGACAGAGAGTGGATGAGTGAGTGGGACTGAGAGTCGATGAGTGAGAGGGGACGGAGAGTCGATGAGTGAGGGGGGACTGAGAGTCGGTGAGTGATGGTGGACGGAGAGTCGGTGAGTGAGGGGGGACGGAGAGTCGGTGAGTGAGGGGGACTGAGAGTCGGTGAGTGAGGGGGGACTGAGAGTCGGTGAGTGAGGGGGGACTGGGAGTCGGTAAGTGAGGGGGGACTGAGAGTCGGTGAGTCAGGGGGACTGAGTGTCGGTGAGTGAGGGGGGACTGAGAGTCGGTGAGTGAGGGGGGACTGAGAGTCGGTGAGTGACGGGGGACTGAGTCGGTGAGTGAGGGAGGACTGAGAGTCGGTGAGTGAGGGGGACTGAGAGTCGGTGAGTGAGGGGGGACTGAGAGTCGGTGAGTGAGTGGGGATTGAGAGTCGGTGAGTGAGGGGGGACTGAGAGTCGGTGAGTGAGGGGGGACTGAGAGTCGGTGAGTGAGGGGGACTGAGAGTCGGTGAGTGAGGGGGGACTGAGAGTCAGTGAGTGAGGGGGGATTGAGAGTCGGTGAGTGAGGGGGGATTGATAGTCGGCCAGTAAGGGGGGACTGAGTCGGTGAGTGAGGGGGGACTGAGAGTCGGTGAATGAGGGGGACTGAGAGTCAGTGAGTGAGGGGGGACTGACAGTCGGTGAGTGAGGGGGGACTGACAGTCGGTGAGTGAGGGGGGACTGAGAGTCGGTGAGTGAGGGGGGACTGAGTCGGTGAGTGAGGGTGGACTGATTCGGTGAGTGAGGGTGGACTGATTCGGTGAGTGAGGGTGGACTGATTCGGTCAGTGAGGGGGGACTGAGTCGGTGAGTGAGGGGGGACTGAGTCGGTGAGTGAGGGGGGACTGAGTCGGTGAGTGAGGGGGGACTGAGAGTCGGTGAGTGAGGGGGGACTGAGAGTCGGTGAGTGAGGGGTGACTGAGAGTCGGTGATTGAGGGGGACTGAGAGTCGGTGAGTGAGGGGGGACTGAGAGTCGGGGAGTGAGGGGGGACGGAGAGTCGGTGAGTGAGGGGGGACTGAGAGTCGGTGAGTTAGGGGGGACTGAGAGTCGGTGAGTGAGGGGAGACTGAGAGTCGGTGAGTGACGGGGGACTGAGAATCGGTGAGTGAGGGGGGACTGATAGTCGGTGAGTGAGGGGGGACTGATAGTCGGTGAGTGAGGGGGGACTGAGAGTCGGTGAGTGAGGGGGGACGGAGAGTCGGTGAGTGAGGGGGGCTAAGTGTCGGTGAGTGAGGGGGGTCTGAGAGTCGGTGAGTGAGGGGGGACTGAGATTCGGTGAGTGAGGGGGGACTGAGAGTCAGTGAGTGAGGGGGGGACGGAGAGTCGGTGAGTGAGGGGGGACTGAGAGTCGGTGATTGAGGGGGGACTGAGAGTCGGTGATTGAGGGGGTACTGATTCGGTGAGTGAGGGGGGACTGAGAGTCGGTTAGTGAGGGGGGACTGAGAGTCAGTGAGTGAGGCGGGATTGAGATTCGGTGAGTGAGGGGGGACTGAGAGTCGGTGAGTGAGGGGGGACTGAGAGTCGGTGAGTGAGGGGGACTGAGAGTCGGTGAGTGAGGGGGGACTGAGATTCGGTGACTGAGGGGGGGACTGAGAGTCGGTGAGTGAGGGGGGACTGAGTGTTGGTGAGTGAGGGGGGACTGAGAGTCCGTGAGTGAGGGGGAACTGAGAGTCAGTGAGTGAGGGGGGACTGAGAGTCAGTGAGTGAGGGGGGACTGAGAGTCAGTGAGTGAGGGGGGACTGAGAGTCTGAGTGAGGGGGGACTGAGAGTAGGTGAGTGAGGGGGGTCTGAGAGTCGGTGAGTGAGGGGGGACTGAGAGTCAGTGAGTGAGGGGGGACTGAGAGTCGGTGAGTGAGGGGGGTACTGAGAGTCGGTGAGTGAGGGGGGACTGAGTCGGTGAGTGAGGGGGGACTGAGAGTCGGTGAGTGAGGGGGAACTGAGAGTCGGTGAGTGAGGGGGCACTGAGAGTCTGTGAGTGAGGGGGGACTGAGAGTCGGTAAGTGAGGAGACTGAGAGTCTGTGAGTGAGGGGGGACTGATCTGGTGAGTACGTGGGGACTGAGAGTCGGTGAGTGAGGGGGGACTGAGAGTCGGTGAGTGAGGGGGGACTGAGAGTCAGTGAGTGAGGCGGGATTGAGATTCGGTGAGTGAGGGGGGACTGAGAGTCGGTGAGTGAGGGGGAACTGAGAGTCGGTGAGTGAGGGGGACTGAGAGTCGGTGAGTGAGGGGGGGACTGAGAGTCGGTGAGTGAGGGGGTACTGAGATTCGGTGACTGAGGGGGGACTGAGAGTCGGTGAGTGAGGGGGGACTGAGTTTTGGTGAGTGAGGGGGGACTGAGAGTCCGTGAGTGAGGGGGAACTGAGAGTCGGTGATTGAGGTGGGTCTGAGTGTCAGTGAGTGAGGGGGGACTGAGAGTCAGTGAGTGAGGGGGGACTGAGAGTCTGAGTGAGGGGGGACTGAGAGTAGGTGAGTGTGGGGGTGTCTGAGAGTCGGTGAGTGAGGGGGGACTGAGAGTCAGTGAGTGAGGGGGGATTGAGAGTCGGTGAGTGAGGGGGGTACTGAGAGTCGGTGAGTGAGGGGGGACTGAGAGTCGGTGAGTGAGGGGGGATTGAGAGTCGGTGAGTGAGGGGGCTACTGAGAGTCGGTGAGTGAGGGGGGACTGAGTCGGTGAGTGAGGGGGGACTGAGAGTCGGTGAGTGAGGGGGACTGAGAGTCGGTGAGTGAGGGGGGACTGAGAGTCCGTGAGTGAGGGGGAACTGAGAGTCGGTGAGTGAGGGGCGTCTGAGAGTCAGTGAGTGAGGGGGGACTGAGAGTCAGTGAGTGAGGGGGGACTGAGAGTCTGAGTGAGGGGGGACTGAGAGTAGGTGAGTGAGGGGGGGTCTGAGAGTCGGTGAGTGAGGGGGGACTGAGAGTCAGTGAGTGAGGGGGGACTGAGAGTCGGTGAGTGAGGGGGAACTGAGAGTCGGTGAGTGAGGGGCGTCTGAGAGTCAGTGAGTGAGGGGGGACTGAGAGTCAGTGAGTGAGGGGGGACTGAGAGTCTGAGTGAGGGGGGACTGAGAGTAGGTGAGTGAGGGGGGGTCTGAGAGTCGGTGAGTGAGGGGGGACTGAGAGTCAGTGAGTGAGGGGGGACTGAGAGTCGGTGAGTGAGGGGGGTACTGAGAGTCGGTGAGTGAGGGGGGACTGAGTCGGTGAGTGAGGGGGGACTGAGAGTCGGTGAGTGAGGGGGGACTGAGAATCGGTGAGTGAGGGGGGACTGAGAGTCTGTGAGTGAGGGGGGACTGAGAGTCGGTAAGTGAGGGGACTGAGAGTCTGTGAGTGAGGGGGGACTGATTTGGTGAGTACGTGGGGACTGAGAGTCGGTGAGTGAGGGGGGATTGAGAGACGGTGAGTGAGGGGGTACTGAGAGTCTGTGAGTGAGGGGGGACTGAGAGTCGGTGAGTGAGGGGGGACTGAGTCGGTGAGTGAGGGTGGACTGATTCGGTGAGTGAGGGTGGACTGATTCGGTGAGTGAGGGGGGACTGAGTCGGTGAGTGAGGGGGGACTGATTCGGTGAGTGAGGGGGGACTGAGTCAGTGAGTGAGGGGGGACTGAGAGTCGGTGAGTGAGGAGGGGACTGAGAGTCGGTGAGTGAGGGGGGACTGAGTCGGAGAGTGAGGGGGGACTGAGTCGGTGAGTGAGGGGGGACTGAGTCGGTGAGTGAGGGGGGACTGAGTCGGTGAGTGAGGGGGGACTGAGTAGGTGAGTGAGGGGGGACTGAGTTGGTGAGTGAGGGGGGACTGAGAGTCGGTGAGTGAGGGGGGACTGAGAGTCGGTGAGTGAGGGGGGACTGAGAGTCGGTGAGTGAGGGGGGACTGAGAGTCGGTGAGTGAGGGGGGACTGAGTCGGTGAGTGAGGGGGGACTGAGTCGGTGAGTGAGGGGGGAATGAGTCGGTGAGCGAGGGGGGACTGAGAGTCGGTGAGCGAGGGGGGTACTGAGTCGGTGAGTGAGGGGGAATGAGTGTCGGTGAGTGATGGGGGACTGAGAGTGGGTGAGTGAGGGTGACTGAGAGTCGGTGAGTGAGGGGGGACTGAGAGTCGGTGAGTGAGGGGGGACTGAGAGATGGTGAGTGAGGGGGGACTGAGAGTCGGTGAGTGAGGGGGGACTGAGAGTCGGTGAGTGAGGGGGGACTGAGAGTCGGTGATTGAGGGGGACTGAGAGTCGGTGAGTGAGGGGGGACTGAGAGTCGGTGAGTGAGGGGGGACGGGGAGTCGGTGAGTTAGGGGGGACTGAGAGTCAGTGAGTGAGGGGGGACTGAGAGTGGATGAGTGAGTGGGACTGAGAGTCGATGAGTGAGAGGGGACGGAGAGTCGATGAGTGAGGGGGGACGTAGATTCGGTGAGTGAGGGGGACTGAGAGTCGGTGAGTGAGGGGGGACTGAGAGTCGGTAAGTGAGAGGGACTGAGTGTCGGTGAGTGAGGGGGGACTGAGAGTCGGTGAGTGAGGGGGTACTGAGTCGGTGAGTGAGGGGGGACTGAGTCGGTGAGTGAGGGTGGACTGAAAGTCGGTGAGTGAAGGGGGATTGAGAGTCGGTGAGTGAGGGGGGACTGAGAGTCGGTGAGTGAGGGGGGACTCTGAGTCGGTCAGTGAGGGGGGACTGAGTCGGTGAGTGAGGGTGGACTGATTTGGTGAGTGAGAGGGGACTGTGTCGGTGAGTGAGGGGGGACTGAGCCGGTGAGTGAGGAGGGAATGAGTCGGTGAGTGAGGGGGGACTGAGTCGGTGAGCGAGGGGGGACTGAGAGTCGTTGAGCGAGGGGGCTACTGAGTCGGTGAGCGAGGGGGGGACTGAGAGTCGGTGAGTGAGGGGGGGAATGAGAGTCGGTGAGTGAGGGGGGACTGAGTCGGTGAGTGAGGGGGACTGAGTGTCGGTGAGTGATGGGGGACTGAGAGTGGGTGGGTGAGGGTGACTGAGTCGGTGAGTGAGGGGGGACTGAGTCGGTGAGTGAGGGTGGACTGAAAGTCGGTGAGTGAAGGGGGATTGAGAGTCGGTGAGTGAGGGAGGACTGAGAGTCGGTGAGTGAGGGGGGACTGAGAGTCGGTGAGTGAGGGGGACTGAGAGTCGGTGAGTGAGGGGGGACTGACAGTCGGTGAGTGAGGGGGGACTGAGAGTCGGTGAATGAGGGGGGACTGAGAGTCGGTGAGTGTGGGGGGACTGAGTCGGTGAGTGAGGGGGGACTGAGAGTCTGAGTGAGGGGTGCTGAGAGTCGGTGAGTGAGGGGGGTCTGAGAGTCGGTGAGTGAGGGGGGAGTGAGAGTCGGTGAGTGAGGGGGGACTGAGAGTCAGTGAGTGAGGGGCGGACGGAGAGTCGGTGAGTGAGGGGGGACTGAGAGTCGGTGATTGAGGGGGGACTGATTCGGTGAGTGAGCGGGGACTGAGATTCGGTTAGTGAGGGGGGACTGAGAGTCAGTGAGTGAGGCGGGATTGAGATTCGGTGAGTGAGGGGGGACTGAGAGTCGGTGAGTGAGGGGGGACTGAGAGTCGGTGAGTGAGGGGGGACTGAGAGTCTGTGAGTGAGGGGGGACTGAGAGTCTGTGAGTGAGGGGGGACTGAGAGTCGGTGAGTGAGGGGACTGAGAGTCTGAGTGAGGGGGGACTGAGAGTCGGTGAGTGAGGGGGGACTGAGATTCGGTGAGTGAGGGGGGACTGAGAGTCGGTGAGTGAGGGGGGACTGAGAGTCGGTGAGTGAGGGGGGACTGAGAGTCGGTGAGTGAGGGGGGACTGAGTCGGTGAGTGAGGGGGGACTGAGTCGGTGAGTGAGGGTGGACTGATTTGGTGAGTGAGAGGGGACTGTGTCGGTGAGTGAGGGGGGACTGAGCCGGTGAGTGAGGGGGGACTGAGTCGGTGAGTGAGGGGGGACTGAGTCGGTGAGCGAGGGGGGACTGAGAGTCGTTGAGCGAGGGGGCTACTGAGTCGGTGAGCGAGGGGGGGACTGAGAGTCGGTGAGTGAGGGGGGGAATGAGAGTCGGTGAGTGAGGGGGGACTGAGTCGGTGAGTGAGGGGGACTGAGTGTCGGTGAGTGATGGGGGACTGATAGTGGGTGGGTGAGGGTGACTGAGTCGGTGAGTGAGGGCGGACTGAGAGTCGGTGAGTGACGGGGGACTGAGAGTCGGTGAGTGAGGGGGGACTGAGAGTCGGTGAGTGAGGGGGACTGAGAGTCGGTGAGTGAGGGGGGACTGAGAGTCGGTGAGTGAGGGGGGACTGAGTCGGTGAGTGAGGGGGGACTGAGAGTCGGTGAGTGAGGGGGGACTGAGAGTCGGTGAGTGAGGGGGGACTGAGAGTCGGTGAGTAAGGGGGGAATGAGAGTCGGTGAGTGAGGGGGCACTGAGAGTCGGTGAGTGAGGGGGACTGAGAGTCGGTGATTGAGGGGGTCTGAGAGTCGGTGAGTGAGGCGGGACTGAGAGTCGGTGAGTGAGGGGGGACGGAGAGTCGGTGAGTGAGGGGGACTGAGAGTCAGTGAGTGAGGGTGACTGAGAGTCGGTGAGTGAGGGAGGACTGAGAGTCGGTGAGTGAGGGGGTACTGAGAGTCGGTGAGTGAGGGGGACTGAGAGTCGGTGAGTTAGGGGGGACTGAGAGTCGGTGAGTGAGGGGGGACGGAGATTCGGTGAGTGAGAGGGGACTGAGAGTCGGTGAGTGAGGGGGGAATGAGAGTCGGTGAGTGAGGGGGACTGAGAGTCGGTGAGTGAGGGGGGACGGAGAGTCGGTGAGTTAGGGGGGACTGAGAGTCAGTGAGTGAGGGGGGACAGAGAGTGGATGAGTGAGTGGGACTGAGAGTCGATGAGTGAGAGGGGACGGAGAGTCGATGAGTGAGGGGGGACTGAGAGTCGGTGAGTGATGGTGGACGGAGAGTCGGTGAGTGAGGGGGGACGGAGAGTCGGTGAGTGAGGGGGACTGAGAGTCGGTGAGTGAGGGGGGACTGAGAGTCGGTGAGTGAGGGGGGACTGGGAGTCGGTAAGTGAGGGGGGACTGAGATTCGGTGAGTCAGGGGGACTGAGTGTCGGTGAGTGAGGGGGGACTGAGAGTCGGTGAGTGAGGGGGGACTGAGAGTCGGTGAGTGACGGGGGACTGAGTCGGTGAGTGAGGGAGGACTGAGAGTCGGTGAGTGAGGGGGACTGAGAGTCGGTGAGTGAGGGGGGACTGAGAGTCGGTGAGTGAGTGGGGATTGAGAGTCGGTGAGTGAGGGGGGACTGAGAGTCGGTGAGTGAGGGGGGACTGAGAGTCGGTGAGTGAGGGGGACTGAGAGTCGGTGAGTGAGGGGGGACTGAGAGTCAGTGAGTGAGGGGGGATTGAGAGTCGGTGAGTGAGGGGGGATTGATAGTCGGCCAGTAAGGGGGGACTGAGTCGGTGAGTGAGGGGGGACTGAGAGTCGGTGAATGAGGGGGACTGAGAGTCAGTGAGTGAGGGGGGACTGACAGTCGGTGAGTGAGGGGGGACTGACAGTCGGTGAGTGAGGGGGGACTGAGAGTCGGTGAGTGAGGGGGGACTGAGTCGGTGAGTGAGGGTGGACTGATTCGGTGAGTGAGGGTGGACTGATTCGGTGAGTGAGGGTGGACTGATTCGGTCAGTGAGGGGGGACTGAGTCGGTGAGTGAGGGGGGACTGAGTCGGTGAGTGAGGGGGGACTGAGTCGGTGAGTGAGGGGGGACTGAGAGTCGGTGAGTGAGGGGGGACTGAGAGTCGGTGAGTGAGGGGTGACTGAGAGTCGGTGATTGAGGGGGACTGAGAGTCGGTGAGTGAGGGGGGACTGAGAGTCGGGGAGTGAGGGGGGACGGAGAGTCGGTGAGTGAGGGGGGACTGAGAGTCGGTGAGTTAGGGGGGACTGAGAGTCGGTGAGTGAGGGGAGACTGAGAGTCGGTGAGTGACGGGGGACTGAGAATCGGTGAGTGAGGGGGGACTGATAGTCGGTGAGTGAGGGGGGACTGATAGTCGGTGAGTGAGGGGGGACTGAGAGTCGGTGAGTGAGGGGGGACGGAGAGTCGGTGAGTGAGGGGGGCTAAGTGTCGGTGAGTGAGGGGGGTCTGAGAGTCGGTGAGTGAGGGGGGACTGAGATTCGGTGAGTGAGGGGGGACTGAGAGTCAGTGAGTGAGGGGGGGACGGAGAGTCGGTGAGTGAGGGGGGACTGAGAGTCGGTGATTGAGGGGGGACTGAGAGTCGGTGATTGAGGGGGTACTGATTCGGTGAGTGAGGGGGGACTGAGAGTCGGTTAGTGAGGGGGGACTGAGAGTCAGTGAGTGAGGCGGGATTGAGATTCGGTGAGTGAGGGGGGACTGAGAGTCGGTGAGTGAGGGGGGACTGAGAGTCGGTGAGTGAGGGGGACTGAGAGTCGGTGAGTGAGGGGGGACTGAGATTCGGTGACTGAGGGGGGGACTGAGAGTCGGTGAGTGAGGGGGGACTGAGTGTTGGTGAGTGAGGGGGGACTGAGAGTCCGTGAGTGAGGGGGAACTGAGAGTCAGTGAGTGAGGGGGGACTGAGAGTCAGTGAGTGAGGGGGGACTGAGAGTCAGTGAGTGAGGGGGGACTGAGAGTCTGAGTGAGGGGGGACTGAGAGTAGGTGAGTGAGGGGGGTCTGAGAGTCGGTGAGTGAGGGGGGACTGAGAGTCAGTGAGTGAGGGGGGACTGAGAGTCGGTGAGTGAGGGGGGTACTGAGAGTCGGTGAGTGAGGGGGGACTGAGTCGGTGAGTGAGGGGGGACTGAGAGTCGGTGAGTGAGGGGGAACTGAGAGTCGGTGAGTGAGGGGGCACTGAGAGTCTGTGAGTGAGGGGGGACTGAGAGTCGGTAAGTGAGGAGACTGAGAGTCTGTGAGTGAGGGGGGACTGATCTGGTGAGTACGTGGGGACTGAGAGTCGGTGAGTGAGGGGGGACTGAGAGTCGGTGAGTGAGGGGGGACTGAGAGTCGGTGAGTGAGGGGACTGAGAGTCTGAGTGAGGAGGGACTGAGAGTCGGTGAGTGAGGGGGGACTGAGAGTCGGTGAGTGAGGGGGTACTGAGAGTCGGTGAGTGAGGGGGGACTGAGAGTCGGTGAGTGGGGGGGGACTGAGAGTCGGTGAGTGAGGGGGGACTGAGTCGGTGAGTGAGGGGGGACTGAGTCGGTGAGTGAGGGTGGACTGATTTGGTGAGTGAGAGGGGACTGTGTCGGTGAGTGAGGGGGGACTGAGCCGGTGAGTGAGGGGGGACTGAGTCGGTGAGTGAGGGGGGACTGAGTCGGTGAGCGAGGGGGGACTGAGAGTCGTTGAGCGAGGGGGCTACTGAGTCGGTGAGCGAAGGGGGGACTGAGAGTCGGTGAGTGAGGGGGGGAATGAGAGTCGGTGAGTGAGGGGGGACTGAGTCGGTGAGTGAGGGGGGACTGATAGTGGGTGGGTGAGGGTGACTGAGTCGGTGAGTGAGGGGGGACTGAGTCGGTGAGTGAGGGGGGACTGAGTCGGTGAGTGAGGGCGGACTGAGAGTCGGTGAGTGACGGGGGACTGAGAGTCGGTGAGTGAGGGGGGACTGAGAGTCGGTGAGTGAGGGGGACTGAGAGTCGGTGAGTGAGGGGGGACTGAGAGTCGGTGAGTGAGGGGGGACTGAGAGTCGGTGAGTGAGGGGGGACTGAGAGTCGGTGAGTGAGGGGGGACTGAGAGTCGGTGAGTGAGGGGGGACTGAGAGTCGGTGAGTAAGGGGGGAATGAGAGTCGGTGAGTGAGGGGGGACTGAGAGTCGGTGAGTGAGGGGGACTGAGAGTCGGTGATTGAGGGGGTCTGAGAGTCGGTGAGTGAGGCGGGACTGAGAGTCGGTGAGTGAGGGGGGACGGAGAGTCGGTGAGTGAGGGGGACTGAGAGTCGGTGAGTGAGTGAGTACTGATTCGGTGAGTGAGGGGGGACAGAGAGTCGGTTAGTGAGGGGGGACTGAGAGTCAGTGAGTGAGGCGGGATGGAGATTCGGTGAGTGAGGGGGGACTGAGAGTCAGTGAGTGAGGGGGGACTGAGAGTCTGAGTGAGGGGGGACTGAGAGTCGGTGAGTGAGGGGGGGTCTGAGAGTCGGTGAGTGAGGGTGGACTGAGAGTCAGTGAGTGAGGGGGGACTGAGAGTCGGTGAGTGAGGGGGTACTGAGAGTCGGTGAGTGAGGGGGGACTGAGTCGGTGAGTGAGGGGGGACTGAGAGTCGGTGAGTGAGGGGGGACTGAGAGTCTGTGAGTGAGGGGGGACTGAGAGTCGGTAAGTGAGGGGACTGAGAGTCTGTGAGTGAGGGGGGACTGATTTGGAGAGTACGTGGGGACTGAGAGTCGGTGAGTGAGGGGGGACGGAGAGTCGGTGAGTTAGGGGGGACTGAGAGTCAGTGAGTGAGGGGGGACTGAGAGTGGATGAGTGAGTGGGACTGAGAGTCGATGAGTGAGAGGGGACGGAGAGTCGATGAGTGAGGGGGGACTGAGAGTCTGTGAGTGAGGGTGGACGGAGAGTCGGTGAGTGAGGGGGGACTGAGAGTCGGTGAGTGGGGGGAGACTGAGAGTCGGTGAGTGAGGGGGGACTGAGAGTCGGTGAGTGTGGGGGGACTGAGATTCGGTGAGTGAGGGGGGACTGAGAGTCGGTGAGTGAGGGGGGACTGAGAGTAGGTGAGTGAGGGGGGACTGAGAGTCGGTGAGTGAGGGGGACTGAGAGTCGGTGAGTGAGGGGGGACTGAGAGTCGGTGAGTGAGTGGGGACTGAGAGTCGGTGAGTGTGGGGGGACTGAGATTCGGTGAGTGAGGGGGGACTGAGAGTCGGTGAGTGAGGGGGGACTGAGAATAGGTGAGTGAGGGGGGACTGAGAGTCGGTGAGTGAGGGGGACTGAGTGTCGGTGAGTGACGGGGGACTGAGAGTAGGTGAGTGAGGGGGGACTGAGAGTCGGTGAGTGAGGGGGACTGAGAGTCGGTGAGTGAGGGGGGACTGAGAGTCGGTGAGTGAGGGGGGACTGAGAGTCGGTGAGTGTGGGGGGACTGAGATTCGGTGAGTGAGGGGGGACTGAGAGTCGGTGAGTGAGGGGGGACTGAGAGTAGGTGAGTGAGGGGGGACTGAGAGTCGGTGAGTGAGGGGGACTGAGTGTCGGTGAGTGAGGGGGGACTGAGAGTCGGTGAGTGAGGGGGGACTGAGAGTCGGTGAGTGAGGGGGGATTGAGTCGGTGAGTGAGGGGGGACTGAGAGTCGGTGAGTGAGGGGGACTGAGAGTCGCTGAGTGAGGGGGGACTGAGAGACGGTGAGTGAGGGGGGATTGAGAGTCGGTGAGTGAGGGGGGACTGAGAGTCGGTGAGTGAGGGGGGACTGAGAGTCGGTGAGTGACGGGGATTGAGAGTCGGTGAGTGAGGGGGGACTGAGAGTCGGTGAGTGAGGGGGGATTGAGAGTCGGTGAGTGAGGGGGGATTGATAGTCGGTCAGTCAGGGGGGACTGAGTCGGTGAGTGAGGGGGGACTGAGAGTCGGTGAATGAGGGGGGACTGAGAGTCGGTGAGTGTGGGGGGACTGAGTTGGTGAGTGAGGGGGGACTGAGAGTCAGTGAGTGAGGGGGGGACGGAGAGTCGGTGAGTGAGGGGGGCTAAGAGTCGGTGAGTGAGGGGGGTCTGAGAGTCGGTGAGTGAGGGGGGACTGAGAGTCGGTGAGTGACGGGGGACTGAGAGTCAGTGAGTGAGGGGGGGACGGAGAGTCGGTGAGTGAGGGGGGCTAAGAGTCGGTGAGTGAGGGGGGATTGAGAGACGGTGAGTGAGGGGGTACTGAGAGTCTGTGAGTGAGGGGGGACTGAGAGTCGGTGAGTGAGGGGGGACTGAGTCGGTGAGTGAGGGTGGACTGATTCGGTGAGTGAGGGTGGACTGATTCGGTGAGTGAGGGGGGCTGAGTCGGTGAGTGAGGGGGGACTGATTCGGTGAGTGAGGGGGGACTGAGTCAGTGAGTGAGGGGGGACTGAGAGTCGGTGAGTGAGGAGGGGACTGAGAGTCGGTGAGTGAGGGGGGACTGAGTCGGAGAGTGAGGGGGGACTGAGTCGGTGAGTGAGGGGGGACTGAGTCGGTGAGTGAGGGGGGACTGAGTCGGTGAGTGAGGGGGGACTGAGTAGGTGAGTGAGGGGGGACTGAGTTGGTGAGTGAGGGGGGACTGAGAGTCGGTGAGTGAGGGGGGACTGAGAGTCGGTGAGTGAGGGGGGACTGAGAGTCGGTGAGTGAGGGGGGACTGAGAGTCGGTGAGTGAGGGGGGACTGAGTCGGTGAGTGAGGGGGGACTGAGTCGGTGAGTGAGGGGGGAATGAGTCGGTGAGCGAGGGGGGACTGAGAGTCGGTGAGCGAGGGGGGTACTGAGTCGGTGAGTGAGGGGGACTGAGTGTCGGTGAGTGATGGGGGACTGAGAGTGGGTGAGTGAGGGTGACTGAGAGTCGGTGAGTGAGGGGGGACTGAGAGTCGGTGAGTGAGGGGGGACTGAGAGATGGTGAGTGAGGGGGGACTGAGAGTCGGTGAGTGAGGGGGGACTGAGAGTCGGTGAGTGAGGGGGGACTGAGAGTCGGTGAGTGAGGGGGGACTGAGAGTCAGTGAGTGAGGGGGGACTGAGAGTGGATGAGTGAGTGGGACTGAGAGTCGAAGAGTGAGAGGGGACGGAGAGTCGATGAGTGAGGGGGGACGTAGATTCGGTGAGTGAGGGGGACTGAGAGTCGGTGAGTGAGGGGGGACTGAGAGTCGGTAAGTGAGAGGGACTGAGTGTCGGTGAGTGAGGTGGGACTGAGAGTCGGTGAGTGAGGGGGTACTGAGTCGGTGAGTGAGGGGGGACTGAGTCGGTGAGTGAGGGTGGACTGAAAGTCGGTGAGTGAAGGGGGATTGAGAGTCGGTGAGTGAGGGGGGACTGAGAGTCGGTGAGTGAGGGGGGACTCTGAGTCGGTCAGTGAGGGGGGACTGAGTCGGTGAGTGAGGGTGGACTGATTTGGTGAGTGAGAGGGGACTGTGTCGGTGAGTGAGGGGGGACTGAGCCGGTGAGTGAGGGGGGAATGAGTCGGTGAGTGAGGGGGGACTGAGTCGGTGAGCGAGGGGGGACTGAGAGTCGTTGAGCGAGGGGGCTACTGAGTCGATGAGCGAGGGGGGGACTGAGAGTCGGTGAGTGAGGGGGGGAATGAGAGTCGGTGAGTGAGGGGGGACTGAGTCGGTGAGTGAGGGGGACTGAGTGTCGGTGAGTGATGGGGGACTGAGAGTGGGTGGGTGAGGGTGACTGAGTCGGTGAGTGAGGGGGGACTGAGTCGGTGAGTGAGGGTGGACTGAAAGTCGGTGAGTGAAGGGGGATTGAGAGTCGGTGAGTGAGGGAGGACTGAGAGTCGGTGAGTGAGGGGGGACTGAGAGTCGGTGAGTGAGGGGGACTGAGAGTCGGTGAGTGAGGGGGGACTGACAGTCGGTGAGTGAGGGGGGACTGAGAGTCGGTGAATGAGGGGGGACTGAGAGTCGGTGAGTGTGGGGGGACTGAGTCGGTGAGTGAGGGGGGACTGAGAGTCTGAGTGAGGGGTGCTGAGAGTCGGTGAGTGAGGGGGGTCTGAGAGTCGGTGAGTGAGGGGGGAGTGAGAGTCGGTGAGTGAGGGGGGACTGAGAGTCAGTGAGTGAGGAGCGGACGGAGAGTCGGTGAGTGAGGGGG
The DNA here is from genome assembly GCF_052327205.1 of Somniosus microcephalus. Lineage (NCBI taxonomy): Eukaryota > Metazoa > Chordata > Chondrichthyes > Squaliformes > Somniosidae > Somniosus > Somniosus microcephalus. The sequence goes on from NW_028225179.1 coordinate 176,964,284, forward strand.
GACTGAGAGTCGGTGATTGAGGGGGGACGGATTCGGTGAGTGAGCGGGGACTGAGATTCGGTTAGTGAGGGGGGACTGAGAGTCAGTGAGTGAGGCGGGATTGAGATTCGGTGAGTGAGGGGGGACTGAGAGTCGGTGAGTGAGGGGGGACTGAGAGTCGGTGAGTGAGGGGGGACTGAGAGTCTGTGAGTGAGGGGGGACTGAGAGTCTGTGAGTGAGGGGGGACTGAGAGTCGGTGAGTGAGGGGACTGAGAGTCTGAGTGAGGGGGGACTGAGAGTCGGTGAGTGAGGGGGGACTGAGATTCGGTGAGTGAGGGGGGACTGAGAGTCGGTGAGTGAGGGGGGACTGAGAGTCGGTGAGTGAGGGGGGACTGAGAGTCGGTGAGTGAGGGGGGACTGAGTCGGTGAGTGAGGGGGGACTGAGTCGGTGAGTGAGGGTGGACTGATTTGGTGAGTGAGAGGGGACTGTGTCGGTGAGTGAGGGGGGACTGAGCCGGTGAGTGAGGGGGGACTGAGTCGGTGAGTGAGGGGGGACTGAGTCGGTGAGCGAGGGGGGACTGAGAGTCGTTGAGCGAGGGGGCTACTGAGTCGGTGAGCGAGGGGGGGACTGAGAGTCGGTGAGTGAGGGGGGGAATGAGAGTCGGTGAGTGAGGGGGGACTGAGTCGGTGAGTGAGGGGGACTGAGTGTCGGTGAGTGATGGGGGACTGATAGTGGGTGGGTGAGGGTGACTGAGTCGGTGAGTGAGGGGGGACTGAGTCGGTGAGTGAGGGGGGACTGAGTCGGTGAGTGAGGGCGGACTGAGAGTCGGTGAGTGACGGGGGACTGAGAGTCGGTGAGTGAGGGGGGACTGAGAGTCGGTGAGTGAGGGGGACTGAGAGTCGGTGAGTGAGGGGGGACTGAGAGTCAGTGAGTGAGGGGGGACTGAGAGTCGGTGAGTGAGGGGGGACTGAGAGTCGGTGAGTGAGGGGGGACTGAGAGTCGGTGAGTGAGGGGGGACTGAGAGTCGGTGAGTAAGGGGGGAATGAGAGTCGGTGAGTGAGGGGGGACTGAGAGTCGGTGAGTGAGGGGGACTGAGAGTCGGTGATTGAGGGGGTCTGAGAGTCGGTGAGTGAGGCGGGACTGAGAGTCGGTGAGTGAGGGGGGACGGAGAGTCGGTGAGTGAGGGGGACTGAGAGTCAGTGAGTGAGGGTGACTGAGAGTCGGTGAGTGAGGGAGGACTGAGAGTCGGTGAGTGAGGGGGTACTGAGAGTCGGTGAGTGAGGGGGACTGAGAGTCGGTGAGTTAGGGGGGACTGAGAGTCGGTGAGTGAGGGGGGACGGAGAGTCGGTGAGTGAGAGGGGACTGAGAGTCGGTGAGTGAGGGGGGACTGAGAGTCGGTGAGTGAGGGGGACTGAGAGTCGATGAGTGAGGGGGGGCGGAGAGTCGGTGAGTTAGGGGGGACTGAGAGTCAGTGAGTGAGGGGGGACAGAGAGTGGATGAGTGAGTGGGACTGAGAGTCGATGAGTGAGAGGGGACGGAGAGTCGATGAGTGAGGGGGGACTGAGAGTCGGTGAGTGATGGTGGACGGAGAGTCGGTGAGTGAGGGGGGACGGAGAGTCGGTGAGTGAGGGGGACTGAGAGTCGGTGAGTGAGGGGGGACTGAGAGTCGGTGAGTGAGGGGGGACTGAGAGTCGGTAAGTGAGGGGGGACTGAGAGTCGGTGAGTCAGGGGGACTGAGTGTCGGTGCTCGTACTGCAGTCAGGGAGTGGTGGAGACAGAGATGCACTTCCTCACAGCTTGTGGAAAATATCAGGGCATCAGGGAGAATTTCTACCAAAAATTCTCACAAATATGCCCTGATTTCAGAAATCTGAATGACAACCAAAAACTCCCATTCCTACTGGGAGAGGAGAGAAGCTGTATAACACTGGCGGCACGCTATGTTACAGCTTGCCATGAACAGAGAGCCAACCAGTGAACTAGGAAAAGAGTGTATATAAACAATGCGAATGTATATTTATACACTCAGGGATATACCTGTTTATGTACTGTATGAATAGAACTGCGTTTATGTGGTAAACCATAAATGTATTTTGATGCTTTGGCAACATAGGATGTAACTTGTCATGCCAATAAAGCGATTTGAATTGTGAATTGTGAATTGTGAGTGAGGGGGGACTGAGAGTCGGTGAGTGAGGGGGGACTGAGAGTCGGTGAGTGACGGGGGACTGAGTCGGTGAGTGAGGGAGGACTGAGAGTCGGTGAGTGAGGGGGACTGAGAGTCGGTGAGTGAGGGGGGACTGAGAGTCGGTGAGTGAGTGGGGATTGAGAGTCGGTGAGTGAGGGGGGACTGAGAGTCGGTGAGTGAGGGGGGACTGAGAGTCGGTGAGTGAGGGGGACTGAGAGTCGGTGAGTGAGGGGGGACTGAGAGTCAGTGAGTGAGGGGGGATTGAGAGTCGGTGAGTGAGGGGGGATTGATAGTCGGCCAGTAAGGGAGGACTGAGTCGGTGAGTGAGGGGGGACTGAGAGTCGGTGAATGAGGGGGACTGAGAGTCAGTGAGTGAGGGGGGACTGACAGTCGGTGAGTGAGGGGGGACTGACAGTCGGTGAGTGAGGGGGGACTGAGAGTCGGTGAGTGAGGGGGGACTGAGTCGGTGAGTGAGGGTGGACTGATTCGGTGAGTGAGGGTGGACTGATTCGGTGAGTGAGGGTGGACTGATTCGGTCAGTGAGGGGGGACTGAGTCGGTGAGTGAGGGGGGACTGAGTCGGTGAGTGAGGGGGGACTGAGTCGGTGAGTGAGGGGGGACTGAGAGTCGGTGAGTGAGGGGGGACTGAGAGTCGGTGAGTGAGGGGGGACTGAGAGTCGGTGATTGAGGGGGACTGAGAGTCGGTGAGTGAGGGGGGACTGAGAGTCGGGGAGTGAGGGGGGACGGAGAGTCGGTGAGTGAGGGGGGACTGAGAGTCGGTGAGTTAGGGGGGACTGAGAGTCGGTGAGTGAGGGGAGACTGAGAGTCGGTGAGTGACGGGGGACTGAGAATCGGTGAGTGAGGGGGGACTGATAGTCGGTGAGTGAGGGGGGACCGATAGTCGGTGAGTGAGGGGGGACTGAGAGTCGGTGAGTGAGGGGGTACGGAGAGTCGGTGAGTGAGGGGGGCTAAGAGTCGGTGAGTGAGGGGGGTCTGAGAGTCGGTGAGTGAGGGGGGACTGAGAGTCGGTGAGTGAGGGGGGACTGAGAGTCAGTGAGTGAGGGGGGGACGGAGAGTCGGTGAGTGAGGGGGGACTGAGAGTCGGTGATTGAGGGGGGACTGAGAGTCGGTGATTGAGGGGGTACTGATTCGGTGAGTGAGGGGGGACTGAGAGTCGGTTAGTGAGGGGGGACTGAGAGTCAGTGAGTGAGGCGGGATTGAGATTCGGTGAGTGAGGGGGGACTGAGAGTCGGTGAGTGAGGGGGGACTGAGAGTCGGTGAGTGAGGGGGACTGAGAGTCGGTGAGTGAGGGGGGACTGAGATTCGGTGACTGAGGGGGGGACTGAGAGTCGGTGAGTGAGGGGGGACTGAGTGTTGGTGAGTGAGGGGGGACTGAGAGTCCGTGAGTGAGGGGGAACTGAGAGTCAGTGAGTGAGGGGGGACTGAGAGTCAGTGAGTGAGGGGGGACTGAGAGTCAGTGAGTGAGGGGGGACTGAGAGTCTGAGTGAGGGGGGACTGAGAGTAGGTGAGTGAGGGGGGTCTGAGAGTCGGTGAGTGAGGGGGGACTGAGAGTCAGTGAGTGAGGGGGGACTGAGAGTCGGTGAGTGAGGGGGGTACTGAGAGTCGGTGAGTGAGGGGGGGACTGAGTCGGTGAGTGAGGGGGGACTGAGAGTCGGTGAGTGAGGGGGAACTGAGAGTCGGTGAGTGAGGGGGCACTGAGAGTCTGTGAGTGAGGGGGGACTGAGAGTCGGTAAGTGAGGAGACTGAGAGTCTGTGAGTGAGGGGGGACTGATCTGGTGAGTACGTGGGGACTGAGAGTCGGTGAGTGAGGGGGGACTGAGAGTCGGTGAGTGAGGGGGGACTGAGAGTCGGTGAGTGAGGGGACTGAGAGTCTGAGTGAGGAGGGACTGAGAGTCGGTGAGTGAGGGGGGACTGAGAGTCGGTGAGTGAGGGGGTACTGAGAGTCGGTGAGTGAGGGGGGACTGAGAGTCGGTGAGTGGGGGGGGACTGAGAGTCGGTGAGTGAGGGGGGACTGAGTCGGTGAGTGAGGGGGGACTGAGTCGGTGAGTGAGGGTGGACTGATTTGGTGAGTGAGAGGGGACTGTGTCGGTGAGTGAGGGGGGACTGAGCCGGTGAGTGAGGGGGGACTGAGTCGGTGAGTGAGGGGGGACTGAGTCGGTGAGCGAGGGGGGACTGAGAGTCGTTGAGCGAGGGGGCTACTGAGTCGGTGAGCGAAGGGGGGACTGAGAGTCGGTGAGTGAGGGGGGGAATGAGAGTCGGTGAGTGAGGGGGGACTGAGTCGGTGAGTGAGGGGGACTGAGTTGAGTGTCGGTGAGTGATGGGGGACTGATAGTGGGTGGGTGAGGGTGTGACTGAGTCGGTGAGTGAGGGGGGACTGAGTCGTGTGAGTGAGGGGGGACTGAGGTCGGTGAGTGAGGGCGGACTGAGAGTCGGTGAGTGAGGGGACTGAGTCGTGAGTGAGGGGGACTGAGTGTCGGTGAGTGAGGGGGACTGAGAGTCGGTGAGGGGGGGACTGAGAGTCGGTGAGTGAGGGGGGACTGAGAGTCGGTGAGTGAGGGGGGACTGAGAGTCGGTGAGTGAGGGGGGACTGAGAGTCGGTGAGTGAGGGGGGACTGAGAGTCGGTGAGTAAGGGGGGAATGAGAGTCGGTGAGTGAGGGGGGACTGAGAGTCGGTGAGTGAGGGGGACTGAGAGTCGGTGATTGAGGGGGTCTGAGAGTCGGTGAGTGAGGCGGGACTGAGAGTCGGTGAGTGAGGGGGGACGGAGAGTCGGTGAGTGAGGGGGACTGAGAGTCAGTGAGTGAGGGTGACTGAGAGTCGGTGAGTGAGTGAGTACTGATTCGGTGAGTGAGGGGGGACAGAGAGTCGGTTAGTGAGGGGGGACTGAGAGTCAGTGAGTGAGGCGGGATGGAGATTCGGTGAGTGAGGGGGGACTGAGAGTCAGTGAGTGAGGGGGGACTGAGAGTCTGAGTGAGGGGGGACTGAGAGTCGGTGAGTGAGGGGGGGTCTGAGAGTCGGTGAGTGAGGGTGGACTGAGAGTCAGTGAGTGAGGGGGGACTGAGAGTCGGTGAGTGAGGGGGTACTGAGAGTCGGTGAGTGAGGGGGGACTGAGTCGGTGAGTGAGGGGGGACTGAGAGTCGGTGAGTGAGGGGGGACTGAGAGTCTGTGAGTGAGGGGGGACTGAGAGTCGGTAAGTGAGGGGGACTGAGAGTCTGTGAGTGAGGGGGGACTGATTTGGTGAGTACGTGGGGACTGAGAGTCGGTGAGTGAGGGGGGACGGAGAGTCGGTGAGTTAGGGGGGACTGAGAGTCAGTGAGTGAGGGGGGACTGAGAGTGGATGAGTGAGTGGGACTGAGAGTCGATGAGTGAGAGGGGACGGAGAGTCGATGAGTGAGGGGGGACTGAGAGTCTGTGAGTGAGGGTGGACGGAGAGTCGGTGAGTGAGGGGGGACTGAGAGTCGGTGAGTGGGGGGAGACTGAGAGTCGGTGAGTGAGGGGGGACTGAGAGTCGGTGAGTGTGGGGGGACTGAGATTCGGTGAGTGAGGGGGGACTGAGAGTCGGTGAGTGAGGGGGGACTGAGAGTAGGTGAGTGAGGGGGGACTGAGAGTCGGTGAGTGAGGGGGACTGAGAGTCGGTGAGTGAGGGGGGACTGAGAGTCGGTGAGTGAGTGGGGACTGAGAGTCGGTGAGTGTGGGGGGACTGAGATTCGGTGAGTGAGGGGGGACTGAGAGTCGGTGAGTGAGGGGGGACTGAGAATAGGTGAGTGAGGGGGGACTGAGAGTCGGTGAGTGAGGGGGACTGAGTGTCGGTGAGTGACGGGGGACTGAGAGTAGGTGAGTGAGGGGGGACTGAGAGTCGGTGAGTGAGGGGGACTGAGAGTCGGTGAGTGAGGGGGGACTGAGAGTCGGTGAGTGAGGGGGGACTGAGAGTCGGTGAGTGTGGGGGGACTGAGATTCGGTGAGTGAGGGGGGACTGAGAGTCGGTGAGTGAGGGGGGACTGAGAGTAGGTGAGTGAGGGGGGACTGAGAGTCGGTGAGTGAGGGGGACTGAGTGTCGGTGAGTGAGGGGGGACTCAGAGTCGGTGAGTGAGGGGGGACTGAGAGTCGGTGAGTGAGGGGGGATTGAGTCGGTGAGTGAGGGGGGACTGAGAGTCGGTGAGTGAGGGGGACTGAGAGTCGCTGAGTGAGGGGGGACTGAGAGACGGTGAGTGAGGGGGGATTGAGAGTCGGTGAGTGAGGGGGGACTGAGAGTCGGTGAGTGAGGGGGGACTGAGAGTCGGTGAGTGACGGGGATTGAGAGTCGGTGAGTGAGGGGGGACTGAGAGTCGGTGAGTGAGGGGGGATTGAGAGTCGGTGAGTGAGGGGGGATTGATAGTCGGTCAGTCAGGGGGGACTGAGTCGGTGAGTGAGGGGGGACTGAGAGTCGGTGAATGAGGGGGACTGAGAGTCGGTGAGTGAGGGGGGACTGACAGTCGGTGAGTGAGGGGGGACTGAGAGTCGGTGAATGAGGGGGGACTGAGAGTCGGTGAGTGTGGGGGGACTGAGTTGGTGAGTGAGGGGGGACTGAGAGTCAGTGAGTGAGGGGGGGACGGAGAGTCGGTGAGTGAGGGGGGCTAAGAGTCGGTGAGTGAGGGGGGTCTGAGAGTCGGTGAGTGAGGGGGGACTGAGAGTCGGTGAGTGACGGGGGACTGAGAGTCAGTGAGTGAGGGGGGGACGGAGAGTCGGTGAGTGAGGGGGGACTGAGAGTCGGTGATTGAGGGGGGACTGAGAGTCGGTGATTGAGTGAGTACTGATTCGGTGAGTGAGGGGGGACAGAGAGTCGGTTAGTGAAGGGGGACTGAGAGTCAGTGAGTGAGGCGGGATGGAGATTCGGTGAGTGAGGGGGGACTGAGAGTCAGTGAGTGAGGGGGGACTGAGAGTCTGAGTGAGGGGGGACTGAGAGTCGGTGAGTGAGGGGGGGTCTGAGAGTCGGTGAGTGAGGGTGGACTGAGAGTCAGTGAGTGAGGGGGGACTGAGAGTCGGTGAGTGAGGGGGTACTGAGAGTCGGTGAGTGAGGGGGGACTGAGTCGGTGAGTGAGGGGGGACTGAGAGTCGGTGAGTGAGGGGGGACTGAGAGTCTGTGAGTGAGGGGGGACTGAGAGTCGGTAAGTGAGGGGACTGAGAGTCTGTGAGTGAGGGGGGACTGATTTGGTGAGTACGTGGGGACTGAGAGTCGGTGAGTGCGGGGGGACGGAGAGTCGGTGAGTTAGGGGGGACTGAGAGTCAGTGAGTGAGGGGGGACTGAGAGTGGATGAGTGAGTGGGACTGAGAGTCGATGAGTGAGAGGGGACGGAGAGTCGATGAGTGAGGGGGGACTGAGAGTCTGTGAGTGAGGGTGGACGGAGAGTCGGTGAGTGAGGGGGGACTGAGAGTCGGTGAGTGGGGGGAGACTGAGAGTCGGTGAGTGAGGGGGGACTGAGAGTCGGTGAGTGTGGGGGGACTGAGATTCGGTGAGTGAGGGGGGACTGAGAGTCTGAGTGAGGGGGGACTGAGAGTAGGTGAGTGAGGGGGGGTCTGAGAGTCGGTGAGTGAGGGGGGACTGAGAGTCAGTGAGTGAGGGGGGACTGAGAGTCTGAGTGAGGGGGGACTGAGAGTAGGTGAGTGTGGGGGGACTGAGATTCGGTGAGTGAGGGGGGACTGAGAGTCGGTGAGTGAGGGGGGACTGAGAATAGGTGAGTGAGGGGGGACTGAGAGTCGGTGAGTGAGGGGGACTGAGTGTCGGTGAGTGAGGGGGGACTGAGAGTCGGTGAGTGAGGGGGGACTGAGAGTCGGTGAGTGAGGGGGGACTTAGTCGGTGAGTGAGGGGGGACTGAGAGTCGGTGAGTGAGGGGGACTGAGAGTCGGTGAGTGAGGGGGGACTGAGAGTCGGTGAGTGAGGGGGTACTGAGAGTCGGTGAGTGAGGGGGGACTGAGAGTCGGTGAGTGACGGGGACTGAGAGTCGGTGAGTGAGGGGGGACTGAGAGTCGGTGAGTGAAGGGGGATTGAGAGTCTGTGAGTGAGGGGGGATTGATAGTCGGTCAGTCAGGGGGGACTGAGTCGGTGAGTGAGGGGGGACTGAGAGTCGGTGAATGAGGGGGACTGAGAGTCGGTGAGTGAGGGGGGCTGAGTTGGTGAGTGAGGGGGGACTGAGAGTCAGTGAGTGAGGGGGGGACGGAGAGTCGGTGAGTGAGGGGGGCTAAGAGTCGGTGAGTGAGGGGGGTCTGAGAGTCGGTGAGTGAGGGGGGACTGAGAGTCGGTGAGTGAGGGGGGACTGAGAGTCAGTGAGTGAGGGGGGGACGGAGAGTCGGTGAGTGAGGGGGGACTGAGAGTCGGTGATTGAGGGGGGACTGAGAGTCGGTGATTGAGGGAGTACTGATTCGGTGAGTGAGGGGGGACAGAGAGTCGGTTAGTGAGGGGGGACTGAGAGTCAGTGAGTGAGGCGGGATTGAGATTCGGTGAGTGAGGGGGGACTGAGAGTCGGTGAGTGAGGGGGAACTGAGAGTCGGTGAGTGAGGGGGACTGAGAGTCGGTGAGTGAGGGGGGGACTGAGAGTCGGTGAGTGAGGGGGTACTGAGATTCGGTGATTGAAGGGGGACTGAGAGTCGGTGAGTGAGGGGGGACTGAGTTTTGGTGAGTGAGGGGGGACTGAGAGTCCGTGAGTGAGGGGGAACTGAGAGTCGGTGATTGAGGTGGGTCTGAGTGTCAGTGAGTGAGGGGGGACTGAGAGTCAGTGAGTGAGGGGGGACTGAGAGTCTGAGTGAGGGGGGACTGAGAGTAGGTGAGTGTGGGGGGGTCTGAGAGTCGGTGAGTGAGGGGGGACTGAGAGTCAGTGAGTGAGGGGGGATTGAGAGTCGGTGAGTGAGGGTGGTACTGAGAGTCGGTGAGTGAGGGGGGACTGAGAGTCGGTGAGTGAGGGGGGATTGAGAGTCGGTGAGTGAGGGGGGTACTGAGAGTCGGTGAGTGAGGGGGGACTGAGTCGGTGAGTGAGGGGGGACTGAGAGTCGGTGAGTGAGGGGGACTGAGAGTCGGTGAGTGAGGGGGGACTGAGAGTCCGTGAGTGAGGGGGAACTGAGAGTCGGTGAGTGAGGGGCGTCTGAGAGTCAGTGAGTGAGGGGGGACTGAGAGTCAGTGAGTGAGGGGGGACTGAGAGTCTGAGTGAGGGGGGACTGAGAGTAGGTGAGTGAGGGGGGGTCTGAGAGTCGGTGAGTGAGGGGGGACTGAGAGTCAGTGAGTGAGGGGGGACTGAGAGTCGGTGAGTGAGGGGGGTACTGAGAGTCGGTGAGTGAGGGGGGACTGAGTCGGTGAGTGAGGGGGGACTGAGAGTCGGTGAGTGAGGGGGGACTGAAAATCGGTGAGTGAGGGGGGACTGAGAGTCTGTGAGTGAGGGGGGACTGAGAGTCGGTAAGTGAGGGGACTGAGAGTCTGTGAGTGAGGGGGGACTGATTTGGTGAGTACGTGGGGACTGAGAGTCGGTGAGTGAGGGGGGATTGAGAGACGGTGAGTGAGGGGGTACTGAGAGTCTGTGAGTGAGGGGGGACTGAGAGTCGGTGAGTGAGGGGGGACTGAGTCGGTGAGTGAGGGTGGACTGATTCGGTGAGTGAGGGTGGACTGATTCGGTGAGTGAGGGGGGACTGAGTCGGTGAGTGAGGGGGGACTGATTCGGTGAGTGAGGGGGGACTGAGTCAGTGAGTGAGGGGGGACTGAGAGTCGGTGAGTGAGGAGGGGACTGAGAGTCGGTGAGTGAGGGGGGACTGAGTCGGAGAGTGAGGGGGGACTGAGTCGGTGAGTGAGGGGGGACTGATTCGGTGAGTGAGGGGGGACTGAGTCGGTGAGTGAGGGGGGACTGAGTAGGTGAGTGAGGGGGGACTGAGTTGGTGAGTGAGGGGGGACTGAGAGTCGGTGAGTGAGGGGGGACTGAGAGTCGGTGAGTGAGGGGGGACTGAGAGTCGGTGAGTGAGGGGGGACTGAGAGTCGGTGAGTGAGGGGGGACTGAGTCGGTGAGTGAGGGGGGACTGAGTCGGTGAGTGAGGGGGGAATGAGTCGGTGAGCGAGGGGGGACTGAGAGTCGGTGAGCGAGGGGGGTACTGAGTCGGTGAGTGAGGGGGACTGAGTGTCGGTGAGTGATGGGGGACTGAGAGTGGGTGAGTGAGGGTGACTGAGAGTCGGTGAGTGAGGGGGGACTGAGAGTCGGTGAGTGAGGGGGGACTGAGAGATGGTGAGTGAGGGGGGACTGAGAGTCGGTGAGTGAGGGGGGACTGAGAGTCGGTGAGTGAGGGGGGACTGAGAGTCGGTGATTGAGGGGGACTGAGAGTCGGTGAGTGAGGGGGGACTGAGAGTCGGTGAGTGAGGGGGGACGGGGAGTCGGTGAGTTAGGGGGGACTGAGAGTCAGTGAGTGAGGGGGGACTGAGAGTGGATGAGTGAGTGGGACTGAGAGTCGATGAGTGAGAGGGGACGGAGAGTCGATGAGTGAGGGGGGACGTAGATTCGGTGAGTGAGGGGGACTGAGAGTCGGTGAGTGAGGGGGGACTGAGAGTCGGTAAGTGAGAGGGACTGAGTGTCGGTGAGTGAGGGGGACTGAGAGTCGGTGAGTGAGGGGGTACTGAGTCGGTGAGTGAGGGGGGACTGAGTCGGTGAGTGAGGGTGGACTGAAAGTCGGTGAGTGAAGGGGGATTGAGAGTCGGTGAGTGAGGGGGGACTGAGAGTCGGTGAGTGAGGGGGGACTCTGAGTCGGTCAGTGAGGGGGGACTGAGTCGGTGAGTGAGGGTGGACTGATTTGGTGAGTGAGAGGGGACTGTGTCGGTGAGTGAGGGGGGACTGAGCCGGTGAGTGAGGGGGGAATGAGTCGGTGAGTGAGGGGGGACTGAGTCGGTGAGCGAGGGGGGACTGAGAGTCGTTGAGCGAGGGGGCTACTGAGTTGGTGAGCGAGGGGGGGACTGAGAGTCGGTGAGTGAGGGGGGGAATGAGAGTCGGTGAGTGAGGGGGGACTGAGTCGGTGAGTGAGGGGGACTGAGTGTCGGTGAGTGATGGGGGACTGAGAGTGGGTGGGTGAGGGTGACTGAGTCGGTGAGTGAGGGGGGACTGAGTCGGTGAGTGAGGGTGGACTGAAAGTCGGTGAGTGAAGGGGGATTGAGAGTCGGTGAGTGAGGGAGGACTGAGAGTCGGTGAGTGAGGGGGGACTGAGAGTCGGTGAGTGAGGGGGACTGAGAGTCGGTGAGTGAGGGGGGACTGACAGTCGGTGAGTGAGGGGGGACTGAGAGTCGGTGAGTGAGGGGGGACTGAGAGTCTGAGTGAGGGGTGCTGAGAGTCGGTGAGTGAGGGGGGTCTGAGAGTCGGTGAGTGAGGGGGGAGTGAGAGTCGGTGAGTGAGGGGGGACTGAGAGTCAGTGAGTGAGGGGCGGACGGAGAGTCGGTGAGTGAGGGGGGACTGAGAATAGGTGAGTGAGGGGGGACTGAGAGTCGGTGAGTGAGGGGGACTGAGTGTCGGTGAGTGACGGGGGACTGAGAGTAGGTGAGTGAGGGGGGACTGAGAGTCGGTGAGTGAGGGGGACTGAGAGTCGGTGAGTGAGGGGGGACTGAGAGTCGGTGAGTGAGGGGGGACTGAGAGTCGGTGAGTGTGGGGGGACTGAGATTCGGTGAGTGAGGGGGGACTGAGAGTCGGTGAGTGAGGGGGGACTGAGAGTAGGTGAGTGAGGGGGGACTGAGAGTCGGTGAGTGAGGGGGACTGAGTGTCGGTGAGTGAGGGGGGACTCAGAGTCGGTGAGTGAGGGGGGACTGAGAGTCGGTGAGTGAGGGGGGATTGAGTCGGTGAGTGAGGGGGGACTGAGAGTCGGTGAGTGAGGGGGACTGAGAGTCGCTGAGTGAGGGGGGACTGAGAGACGGTGAGTGAGGGGGGATTGAGAGTCGGTGAGTGAGGGGGGACTGAGAGTCGGTGAGTGAGGGGGGACTGAGAGTCGGTGAGTGACGGGGATTGAGAGTCGGTGAGTGAGGGGGGACTGAGAGTCGGTGAGTGAGGGGGGATTGAGAGTCGGTGAGTGAGGGGGGATTGATAGTCGGTCAGTCAGGGGGGACTGAGTCGGTGAGTGAGGGGGGACTGAGAGTCGGTGAATGAGGGGGACTGAGAGTCGGTGAGTGAGGGGGGACTGACAGTCGGTGAGTGAGGGGGGACTGAGAGTCGGTGAATGAGGGGGGACTGAGAGTCGGTGAGTGTGGGGGGACTGAGTTGGTGAGTGAGGGGGGACTGAGAGTCAGTGAGTGAGGGGGGGACGGAGAGTCGGTGAGTGAGGGGGGCTAAGAGTCGGTGAGTGAGGGGGGTCTGAGAGTCGGTGAGTGAGGGGGGACTGAGAGTCGGTGAGTGACGGGGGACTGAGAGTCAGTGAGTGAGGGGGGGACGGAGAGTCGGTGAGTGAGGGGGGACTGAGAGTCGGTGATTGAGGGGGGACTGAGAGTCGGTGATTGAGTGAGTACTGATTCGGTGAGTGAGGGGGGACAGAGAGTCGGTTAGTGAAGGGGGACTGAGAGTCAGTGAGTGAGGCGGGATGGAGATTCGGTGAGTGAGGGGGGACTGAGAGTCAGTGAGTGAGGGGGGACTGAGAGTCTGAGTGAGGGGGGACTGAGAGTCGGTGAGTGAGGGGGGGTCTGAGAGTCGGTGAGTGAGGGTGGACTGAGAGTCAGTGAGTGAGGGGGGACTGAGAGTCGGTGAGTGAGGGGGTACTGAGAGTCGGTGAGTGAGGGGGGACTGAGTCGGTGAGTGAGGGGGGACTGAGAGTCGGTGAGTGAGGGGGGACTGAGAGTCTGTGAGTGAGGGGGGACTGAGAGTCGGTAAGTGAGGGGACTGAGAGTCTGTGAGTGAGGGGGGACTGATTTGGTGAGTACGTGGGGACTGAGAGTCGGTGAGTGCGGGGGGACGGAGAGTCGGTGAGTTAGGGGGGACTGAGAGTCAGTGAGTGAGGGGGGACTGAGAGTGGATGAGTGAGTGGGACTGAGAGTCGATGAGTGAGAGGGGACGGAGAGTCGATGAGTGAGGGGGGACTGAGAGTCTGTGAGTGAGGGTGGACGGAGAGTCGGTGAGTGAGGGGGACTGAGAGTCGGTGAGTGGGGGGAGACTGAGAGTCGGTGAGTGAGGGGGACTGAGAGTCGGTGAGTGTGGGGGGACTGAGATTCGGTGAGTGAGGGGGGACTGAGAGTCTGAGTGAGGGGGGACTGAGAGTAGGTGAGTGAGGGGGGGTCTGAGAGTCGGTGAGTGAGGGGGGACTGAGAGTCAGTGAGTGAGGGGGACTGAGAGTCTGAGTGAGGGGGGACTGAGAGTAGGTGAGTGTGGGGGGACTGAGATTCGGTGAGTGAGGGGGGACTGAGAGTCGGTGAGTGAGGGGGGGACTGAGAATAGGTGAGTGAGGGGGACTGAGAGTCGGTGAGTGAGGGGGACTGAGTGTCGGTGAGTGAGGGGGGACTGAGAGTCGGTGAGTGAGGGGGGACTGAGAGTCGGTGAGTGAGGGGGGACTTAGTCGGTGAGTGAGGGGGGACTGAGAGTCGGTGAGTGAGGGGGACTGAGAGTCGGTGAGTGAGGGGGGACTGAGAGTCGGGTGAGTGAGGGGGTACTGAGAGTCGGTGAGTGAGGGGGGACTGAGAGTCGGTGAGTGACGGGGACTGAGAGTCGGTGAGTGAGGGGGGACTGAGAGTCGGTGAGTGAAGGGGGATTGAGAGTCTGTGAGTGAGGGGGGATTGATAGTCGGTCAGTCAGGGGGACTGAGTCGGTGAGTGAGGGGGGACTGAGAGTCGGTGAATGAGGGGGACTGAGAGTCGGTGAGTGAGGGGGCTGAGTTGGTGAGTGAGGGGGGACTGAGAGTCAGTGAGTGAGGGGGGGACGGAGAGTCGGTGAGTGAGGGGGGCTAAGAGTCGGTGAGTGAGGGGGGTCTGAGAGTCGGTGAGTGAGGGGGGACTGAGAGTCGGTGAGTGAGGGGGGACTGAGAGTCAGTGAGTGAGGGGGGGGACGGAGAGTCGGTGAGTGAGGGGGGACTGAGAGTCGGTGATTGAGGGGGGACTGAGAGTCGGTGATTGAGGGAGTACTGATTCGGTGAGTGAGGGGGGACAGAGAGTCGGTTTAGTGAGGGGGGACTGAGAGTCAGTGAGTGAGGCGGGATTGAGATTCGGTGAGTGAGGGGGGACTGAGAGTCGGTGAGTGAGGGGGAACTGAGAGTCGGTGAGTGAGGGGGACTGAGAGTCGGTGAGTGAGGGGGGGACTGAGAGTCGGTGAGTGAGGGGGTACTGAGATTCGGTGATTGAAGGGGGACTGAGAGTCGGTGAGTGAGGGGGGACTGAGTTTTGGTGAGTGAGGGGGGACTGAGAGTCCGTGAGTGAGGGGGAACTGAGAGTCGGTGATTGAGGTGGGTCTGAGTGTCAGTGAGTGAGGGGGGGACTGAGAGTCAGTGAGTGAGGGGGACTGAGAGTCTGAGTGAGGGGGGACTGAGAGTAGGTGAGTGTGGGGGGTCTGAGAGTCGTGAGTGAGGGGGGACTGAGAGTCAGTGAGTGAGGGGGGATTGAGAGTCGGTGAGTGAGGGTGGTACTGAGAGTCGGTGAGTGAGGGGGACTGAGAGTCGGTGAGTGAGGGGGGATTGAGAGTCGGTGAGTGAGGGGGGTACTGAGAGTCGGTGAGTGAGGGGGGACTGAGTCGGTGAGTGAGGGGGGACTGAGAGTCGGTGAGTGAGGGGGACTGAGAGTCGGTGAGTGAGGGGGGACTGAGAGTCCGTGAGTGAGGGGGAACTGAGAGTCGGTGAGTGAGGGGCGTCTGAGAGTCAGTGAGTGAGGGGGGACTGAGAGTCAGTGAGTGAGGGGGACTGAGAGTCTGAGTGAGGGGGGACTGAGAGTAGGTGAGTGAGGGGGGGTCTGAGAGTCGGTGAGTGAGGGGGGACTGAGAGTCAGTGAGTGAGGGGGGACTGAGAGTCGGTGAGTGAGGGGGGTACTGAGAGTCGGTGAGTGAGGGGGGACTGAGTCGGTGAGTGAGGGGGGACTGAGAGTCGGTGAGTGAGGGGGGACTGAAATTCGGTGAGTGAGGGGGGGACTGAGAGTCTGTGAGTGAGGGGGGACTGAGAGTCGGTAAGTGAGGGGACTGAGAGTCTGTGAGTGAGGGGGACTGATTTG
>NW_028225179.1:176980122-177051663 GCF_052327205.1 Somniosus microcephalus
GGGACTGAGAGTCGGTGAGTGAGGGGGGACTGAGAGTCGGTGAGTGAGGTGGGACTGAGAGTAAGTGAGTGAGGGGGGACTGAGTCGGTGAGTGAGGGGGGATTGAGAGTCGGTGAGTGAGGGGGGACTGAGAGTCGGTGAGTGAGGGGGACTGAGAGTCGGTGAGTGAGGGGGGACTGAGAGTCGGTGAGTGAGGGCTACTGAGAGTCGGTGAATGAGGGGGGACTGAGTCGGTGAGTGAGGGGGGACTGACAGTCGGTGAGTGAGGGGGGACTGACAGTCGGTGAGTGAGGGGGGACTGAGAGTCGGTGAGTGAGGGGGAGACTGAGAGTCTGAGTGAGGGGGGGCTGAGAGTCGGTGAGTGAGGGGGGTCTGAGAGTCGTGAATGAGGGGGGACTGAGAGTCAGTGAGTGAGGGGGGACGGAGAGCCGGTGAGTGAGGGGGGACTGAAAGTCGGTGAGTGAGGGGGACTGAGAGGCGGTGATTGAGGGGGGACTGAGAGTCGGTGATTGAGGGGGGACTGATTTGGTGAGTGAGGGGGGACTGAGAGTTGGTTCGTGAGGGGGGACTGAGAGTCGGTTCGTGAGGGGGGACTGAGAGTCAGTGAGTGAGGCGGGATTGAGATTCGGTGAGTGAGGGGGACTGAGAGTCGGTGAGTGAGGGGGGCTGAGAGTCGGTGAGTGAGGGTGAACTGAGAGTCGGTGAGTGAGGGGGACTGAGAGTCGGTGAGTGAGGGGGACTGAGAGTCGGTGAGTGAGGGGGGACTGAGAGTCGGTGAGTGAGGGGGACTGAGATCGGTGAGTGAGGGGGACTGAGAGTCGGTGAGTGAGGGGGGACTGAGAGTCGGTGAGTGAGGGGGGACTGAGAGTCGGTGAGTGAGGGGGGACAGAGTCGGTGAGTGAGGGGGGACTGAGAGTCGGTGAGTGAGGGGGGACTGAGCGTCGGTGAGTGAGAGGGGACTGAGAGTCGGTGAGTGAGGGGGGACTGAGAGTCGGTGAGTGAGGGTGGACTGAGAGTCGGTGAGTAGAGGGGGGACTGAGAGTCGGTGAGTGAGGGGGGACTGAGAGTCGGTGAGTGAGGGGGGACTGAGAGTCGGTGAGTGAGGGGGGACTGAGAGTCGATGAGTGAGGGGGGACTGAGAGTCGGTGAGTTAGGGGGGACTGAGAGTCTGTGAGTGAGGGGGGACTGAGAGTCTGTGAGTTACGGGGGACTGAGAGTCGGTGAGTGAGGGGGGACTGAGGGTCGGTGAGTGAGGGGGACTGAGGGTCGGTGAGTGAGGGGGGACTGAGGGTCGGTGAGTTAGGGGGGACTAAGAGTCGGTGAGTGAGAGGGGACTGAGAGTCGGTGAGTGAGGGGGGACTGAGAGTCGGTGAGTGAGGGGAGACTGAGATTCGGTGAGCGAGGGGGGACTGAGAGTCGGAGAATGAGGGGGGACTGAGAGTCAGTGAGTGAGGGGGACTGAGAGTCGGTGATGTGAGGGGGAACTGAGAGTCGGTGAGTGAGGGGGGACTGAGAGTCGGTGAGTGAGGGGGGACTGAGAGTCGGTGAGTGAGGGGGGACTGAGAGTCGGTGAGTGAGGGGGGACTCAGAGTCGGTGAGTGAGGGGGACTGAGAGTCGGTGAGTGAGGGGAGACTGAGAGTCGGTGAGTGAGGGGGGACTGAGAGTCGGTGAGTGAGGGGGACTGAGAGTCGGTGAGTGAGGGGGACTGAGAGTCGGTGAGTGAGGGGGACTGAGAGTCGGTGAGTGAGGGGGGACTGAGAGTCGGTGAGTGAGGGGGCACTGAGAGTCGGTGAGTGAGGGGGGACTGAGAGTCGGTGAGTGAGGGGGACAGAGTCGGTGAGTGAGGGGGGACTGAGAGTCGGTGAGTGAGGGGGGACTGAGCGTCGGTGAGTGAGAGGGGACTGAGAGTCGGTGAGTGAGGGGGGACTGAGAGTCGGTGAGTGAGGGTGGACTGAGAGTCGGTGAGTGAGGGGGGATTGAGAGTCGGTGAGTGAGGGGGGACTGAGAGTCGGTGAGTGAGGGGGG
The DNA here is from genome assembly GCF_052327205.1 of Somniosus microcephalus. Lineage (NCBI taxonomy): Eukaryota > Metazoa > Chordata > Chondrichthyes > Squaliformes > Somniosidae > Somniosus > Somniosus microcephalus. The sequence continues at coordinate 176,982,149 of NW_028225179.1, forward strand.
ACTGAGAGTCGGTGAGTGAGGGGGGACTGAGAGTCGATGAGTGAGGGGGGACTGAGAGTCGGTGAGTTAGGGGGGACTGAGAGTCTGTGAGTGAGGGGGGGACTGAGAGTCTGTGAGTTACGGGGGACTGAGAGTCGGTGAGTGAGGGGGGACTGAGGGTCGGTGAGTGAGGGGGGACTGAGGGTCGGTGAGTGAGGGGGGACTGAGGGTCGGTGAGTTAGGGGGGGACTAAGAGTCGGTGAGTGAGAGGGGACTGAGAGTCGGTGAGTGAGGGGGGACTGAGAGTCGGTGAGTGAGGGGAGACTGAGATTCGGTGAGCGAGGGGGGACTGAGAGTCGGTGAATGAGGGGGGACTGAGAGTCAGTGAGTGAGGGGGGACTGAGAGTCGGTGAGTGAGGGGGAACTGAGAGTCGGTGAGTGAGGGGGGACTGAGAGTCGGTGAGTGAGGGGGGACTGAGAGTCGGTGAGTGAGGGGGGACTGAGAGTCGGTGAGTGAGGGGGGACTCAGAGTCGGTGAGTGAGGGGGGACTGAGAGTCGGTGATGAGAGGGGAGACTGAGAGTCGGTGAGTGAGGGGGGACTGAGAGTCGGTGAGTGAGGGGGGACTGAGAGTCGGTGAGTGAGGGGGGACTGAGAGTCGGTGAGTGAGGGGGGACTGAGAGTCGGTGAGTGCGGGGGGACTGAGAGTCGGTGAGTGAGGGGGGACTGAGAGTCGGTGAGTGAGGGGGGACTGAGATCGGTGAGTGAGGGGGGACTGAGAGTCGGTGAGTGAGGGGGGACTGAGAGTCGGTGAGTGGGGGGGGACTGAGAGTCGGTGAGTGAGGGGGGACTGAGAGTCGGTGAGTGAGGGGGCACTGAGAGTCGGTGAGTGAGGGGACTGAGAGTCGGTGAGTGAGGGTGGACGGAGAGTCGGTGAGTGAGGGTGGACGGAGAGTCAGTGAGTGAGGGGGGACTGAGAGTTGGTGAGTGAGGGGGGACTGAGAGTCGGTGAGTGAGGGGGGACTGAGAGTCGGTGAGTGAGGGGGAATGAGTGTCGGTGAGTGAGGGGGGACTGAGAGTCGGTGAGTGAGGGGGGAGTGAGAGTCGGTGAGTGAGGGGGGACGGAGAGTCGGTGAGTGAGGGGGACTGAGAGCCGGTGAGTGAGGGGGGACTGAGAGTCGGTGAGTGAGGGGGGACTGAGAGTCGGTGAGTGCGGGGGGACTGAGAGTCGGTGAGTGAGGGGGGACTGAGAGTCGGTGAGTGAGGGGGGACTGAGATCGGTGAGTGAGGGGGGACTGAGATTCGGTGAGTGAGGGGGGACTGAGAGTCGGTGAGTGGGGGGGGACTGAGAGTCGGTGAGTGAGGGGGGACTGAGCGTCGGTGAGTGAGAGGGGACTGAGAGTCGGTGAGTGAGGGGGTACTGAGAGTCGGTGAGTCAGGGTGGACTGAGAGTCGGTGACTGAGGGGACTGAGAGTCGGTGAGTGAGGGGGGACTGAGAGTCGGTGAGTGAGCGGGGACTGAGAGTCGGTGAGTGAGGGGGGACTGAGAGTCGATGAGTGAGGGGGGACTGAGAGTCGGTGAGTTAGCGGGGACTGAGAGTCTGTGAGTGAGGGGGGACTGAGAGTCGGTGAGTTACGGGGGACTGAGAGTCGGTGAGTGAGGGGGGACTGAGGGTCGGTGAGTGAGGGGGGACTGAGGGTCGGTGAGTGAGGGGGGACTGAGGGTCGGTGAGTTAGGGGGGACTAAGAGTCGGTGAGTGAGAGGGGACTGAGAGTCGGTGAGTGAGGGGGGACTGAGAGTCGGTGAGTGAGGGGAGACTGAGATTCGGTGAGTGAGGGGGGACTGAGAGTCGGTGAGTGAGGGGGGACTGAGAGTCGGTGAGTGTGGGGGGGACTGAGAGTCAGTGAATGAGGGGGAACTGAGAGTCGGTGTGTGAGGGGGGACTGAGAGTCGGTGAATGAGGGGGGACTGAGAGTCAGTGAGTGAGGGGGGACTGAGAGTCGGTGAGTGAGGGGGAACTGAGAGTCGGTGAGTGAGGGGGGGACTGAGAGTCGGTGAGTGAGGGGGGACTGAGAGTCGGTGAGTGAGGGGGGACTGAGACTCGGTGAGTGAGGGGGGACTCAGAGTCGGTGAGTGAGGGGGGACTGAGAGTCGGTGAGTGAGGGGAGACTGAGAGTCGGTGAGTGAGGGGGGACTGAGAGTCGGTGAGTGAGGGGGGACTGAGAGTCGGTGAGTGAGGGGGGACTGAGAGTCGGTGAGTGAGGGGGGACTGAGAGTCGGTGAGTGAGGGGGGACTGAGAGTCGGTGAGTGAGGGGGCACTGAGAGTCGGTGAGTGAGGGGACTGAGAGTCGGTGAGTGAGGGTGGACGGAGAGTCGGTGAGTGAGGGTGGACGGAGAGTCGGTGAGTGAGGGGGGACTGAGAGTCGGTGAGTGAAGGGGGACTGAGAGTCGGTGAGTGAGGGGGACTGAGAGTCGGTGAGTGAGGGGGGACTGAGAATCGGTGAGTGAGGGGGACTGAGAGTCGGTGAGTGAGGGGGGGATTGAGAGACGGTGAGTGAGGGGGGACTGAGAGTCGGTGAGTGAGGGGGGACTGAGAGTCGGTGAGTGAGGGGGGACTGAGAGTCGGTGAATGAGGGGGGACTGAGTCGGTGAGTGAGGGGGGACTGACAGTCGGTGAGTGAGGGGGGACTGAGAGTCGGTGAGTGAGGGGGGACTGAGAGTCTCAGTGAGGGGGGGCTGAGAGTCGGTGAGTGAGGGGGGACTGTGAGTCAGTGAGTGAGGGGGGACGGAGAGTCGGTGATTGAGGGGGGACTGAGAGTCGGTGATTGAGGGGGGACTGATTTCGTGAGTGAGGGGGGACTGAGAGTCGGTTCGTGAGGGGGCACTGAGAGTCGGTGAGTGAGGGGGGACTGAGAGTCGGAGAGTGAGGGGGGACTGAGAGTCGGTGAGTGAGGGGGGACTGAGAGTCGGTGAGTGAGGGGGGACTGAGAGTCGGCGAGTGAGGGGGGACTGAGAGTCCGTGAGTGAGGGGGGACTGAGTCGGTGAGTGATGGGTGACTGAGAGTCGGTGAGTGAGGGGGAAATGAGAGTCGGTGAGTGAGGGGGGACTGAGAGTCGGTGAGTGAGGGGGGACTGAGAGTCGGTGAGTGAGGGGGGACTGAGAGTAAGTGAGTGAGGGGGGACTGAGTCGGTGAGTGAGGGGGGACTGAGAGTCGGTGAGTGAGGGGGGACTGAGAGTCGGTGAGTGAGGGGGGACTGAGTCGGTGAGTGAGGGGGACTGAGAGTCGGTGAGTGAGGGGGGACTGAGAGTCGGTGAGTGAGGGGGGGACTGAGAGTCGGTGAGTGAGGGGGGACTGAGAGTCCGTGAGTGAGGTGGGACTGAGTCGGTGAGTGATGGGGGACTGAGAGTCGGTGAGTGAGGGGGAAATGAGAGTCGGTGAGTGAGGGGGGACTGAGAGTCGGTGAGTGAGGGGGGACTGAGAGTCGGTGAGTGAGGTGGGACTGAGAGTAAGTGAGTGAGGGGGGACTGAGTCGGTGAGTGAGGGGGGATTGAGAGTCGGTGAGTGAGGGGGGACTGAGAGTCGGTGAGTGAGGGGGGACTGAGAGTCGGTGAGTGAGGGGGGACTGAGAGTCGGTGAGTGAGGGGCTACTGAGAGTCGGTGAATGAGGGGGGACTGAGTCGGTGAGTGAGGGGGGACTGACAGTCGGTGAGTGAGGGGGGACTGACAGTCGGTGAGTGAGGGGGGACTGAGAGTCGGTGAGTGAGGGGAGACTGAGAGTCTGAGTGAGGGGGGGCTGAGAGTCGGTGAGTGAGGGGGGTCTGAGAGTCGGTGAATGAGGGGGGACTGAGAGTCGGTGAGTGAGGGGGGACTGAGAGTCGGTGAGTGAGGGGGGACTGAGAGTCGGTGAGTGGGGGGGGACTGAGAGTCGGTGAGTGAGGGGGGACTGAGAGTCGGTGAGTGAGGGGGCACTGAGAGTCGGTGAGTGAGGGGACTGAGAGTCGGTGAGTGAGGGTGGACGGAGAGTCGGTGAGTGAGGGTGGACGGAGAGTCAGTGAGTGAGGGGGGACTGAGAGTTGGTGAGTGAGGGGGGACTGAGAGTCGGTGAGTGAGGGGGGACTGAGAGTCGGTGAGTGAGGGGGAATGAGTGTCGGTGAGTGAGGGGGGACTGAGAGTCGGTGAGTGAGGGGGGAGTGAGAGTCGGTGAGTGAGGGGGGACGGAGAGTCGGTGAGTGAGGGGGACTGAGAGCCGGTGAGTGAGGGGGGACTGAGAGTCGGTGAGTGAGGGGGGACTGAGAGTCGGTGAGTGCGGGGGGACTGAGAGTCGGTGAGTGAGGGGGGACTGAGAGTCGGTGAGTGAGGGGGGACTGAGATCGGTGAGTGAGGGGGGACTGAGATTCGGTGAGTGAGGGGGGACTGAGAGTCGGTGAGTGGGGGGGGACTGAGAGTCGGTGAGTGAGGGGGGACTGAGCGTCGGTGAGTGAGAGGGGACTGAGAGTCGGTGAGTGAGGGGGTACTGAGAGTCGGTGAGTCAGGGTGGACTGAGAGTCGGTGACTGAGGGGACTGAGAGTCGGTGAGTGAGGGGGGACTGAGAGTCGGTGAGTGAGCGGGGACTGAGAGTCGGTGAGTGAGGGGGGACTGAGAGTCGATGAGTGAGGGGGGACTGAGAGTCGGTGAGTTAGCGGGGACTGAGAGTCTGTGAGTGAGGGGGGACTGAGAGTCGGTGAGTTACGGGGGACTGAGAGTCGGTGAGTGAGGGGGGACTGAGGGTCGGTGAGTGAGGGGGGACTGAGGGTCGGTGAGTGAGGGGGGACTGTGGGTCGGTGAGTTAGGGGGGACTAAGAGTCGGTGAGTGAGAGGGGACTGAGAGTCGGTGAGTGAGGGGGGACTGAGAGTCGGTGAGTGAGGGGAGACTGAGATTCGGTGAGTGAGGGGGGACTGAGAGTCGGTGAGTGAGGGGGGACTGAGAGTCGGTGAGTGTGGGGGGGACTGAGAGTCAGTGAATGAGGGGGAACTGAGAGTCGGTGTGTGAGGGGGGACTGAGAGTCGGTGAATGAGGGGGGACTGAGAGTCAGTGAGTGAGGGGGGACTGAGAGTCGGTGAGTGAGGGGGAACTGAGAGTCGGTGAGTGAGGGGGGACTGAGAGTCGGTGAGTGAGGGGGGACTGAGAGTCGGTGAGTGAGGGGGGACTGAGACTCGGTGAGTGAGGGGGGACTCAGAGTCGGTGAGTGAGGGGGGACTGAGAGTCGGTGAGTGAGGGGAGACTGAGAGTCGGTGAGTGAGGGGGGACTGAGAGTCGGTGAGTGAGGGGGGACTGAGAGTCGGTGAGTGAGGGGGGACTGAGAGTCGGTGAGTGAGGGGGGACTGAGAGTCGGTGAGTGAGGGGGGACTGAGAGTCGGTGAGTGAGGGGGCACTGAGAGTCGGTGAGTGAGGGGACTGAGAGTCGGTGAGTGAGGGTGGACGGAGAGTCGGTGAGTGAGGGTGGACGGAGAGTCGGTGAGTGAGGGGGGACTGAGAGTCGGTGAGTGAAGGGGGACTGAGAGTCGGTGAGTGAGGGGGACTGAGAGTCGGTGAGTGAGGGGGGACTGAGAATCGGTGAGTGAGGGGGACTGAGAGTCGGTGAGTGAGGGGGGATTGAGAGACGGTGAGTGAGGGGGGACTGAGAGTCGGTGAGTGAGGGGGGACTGAGAGTCGGTGAGTGAGGGGGGACTGAGAGTCGGTGAATGAGGGGGGACTGAGTCGGTGAGTGAGGGGGGACTGACAGTCGGTGAGTGAGGGGGGACTGAGAGTCGGTGAGTGAGGGGGGACTGAGAGTCTCAGTGAGGGGGGGCTGAGAGTCGGTGAGTGAGGGGGGACTGTGAGTCAGTGAGTGAGGGGGGACGGAGAGTCGGTGATTGAGGGGGGACTGAGAGTCGGTGATTGAGGGGGGACTGATTTCGTGAGTGAGGGGGGACTGAGAGTCGGTTCGTGAGGGGGCACTGAGAGTCGGTGAGTGAGGGGGGACTGAGAGTCGGAGAGTGAGGGGGGACTGAGAGTCGGTGAGTGAGGGGGGACTGAGAGTCGGTGAGTGAGGGGGGACTGAGAGTCGGCGAGTGAGGGGGGACTGAGAGTCCGTGAGTGAGGGGGGACTGAGTCGGTGAGTGATGGGTGACTGAGAGTCGGTGAGTGAGGGGGAAATGAGAGTCGGTGAGTGAGGGGGGACTGAGAGTCGGTGAGTGAGGGGGGACTGAGAGTCGGTGAGTGAGGGGGGACTGAGAGTAAGTGAGTGAGGGGGGACTGAGTCGGTGAGTGAGGGGGGACTGAGAGTCGGTGAGTGAGGGGGGACTGAGAGTCGGTGAGTGAGGGGGGACTGAGTCGGTGAGTGAGGGGGACTGAGAGTCGGTGAGTGAGGGGGGACTGAGAGTCGGTGAGTGAGGGGGGACTGAGAGTCGGTGAGTGAGGGGGGACTGAGAGTCCGTGAGTGAGGTGGGACTGAGTCGGTGAGTGATGGGGGACTGAGAGTCGGTGAGTGAGGGGGAAATGAGAGTCGGTGAGTGAGGGGGGACTGAGAGTCGGTGAGTGAGGGGGGACTGAGAGTCGGTGAGTGAGGTGGGACTGAGAGTAAGTGAGTGAGGGGGGACTGAGTCGGTGAGTGAGGGGGGATTGAGAGTCGGTGAGTGAGGGGGGACTGAGAGTCGGTGAGTGAGGGGGGACTGAGAGTCGGTGAGTGAGGGGGGACTGAGAGTCGGTGAGTGAGGGGCTACTGAGAGTCGGTGAATGAGGGGGGACTGAGTCGGTGAGTGAGGGGGGACTGACAGTCGGTGAGTGAGGGGGGACTGACAGTCGGTGAGTGAGGGGGGACTGAGAGTCGGTGAGTGAGGGGAGACTGAGAGTCTGAGTGAGGGGGGGCTGAGAGTCGGTGAGTGAGGGGGGTCTGAGAGTCGGTGAATGAGGGGGGACTGAGAGTCAGTGAGTGAGGGGGGACGGAGAGCCGGTGAGTGAGGGGGGACTGAAAGTCGGTGAGTGAGGGGGGACTGAGAGGCGGTGATTGAGGGGGGACTGAGAGTCGGTGATTGAGGGGGGACTGATTTGGTGAGTGAGGGGGGACTGAGAGTTGGTTCGTGAGGGGGGACTGAGAGTCGGTTCGTGAGGGGGGACTGAGAGTCAGTGAGTGAGGCGGGATTGAGATTCGGTGAGTGAGGGGGGACTGAGAGTCGGTGAGTGAGGGGGGCTGAGAGTCGGTGAGTGAGGGTGAACTGAGAGTCGGTGAGTGAGGGGGGACTGAGAGTCGGTGAGTGAGGGGGGACTGAGAGTCGGTGAGTGAGGGGGGACTGAGAGTCGGTGAGTGAGGGGGGACTGAGATCGGTGAGTGAGGGGGGACTGAGAGTCGGTGAGTGAGGGGGGACTGAGAGTCGGTGAGTGAGGGGGGACTGAGAGTCGGTGAGTGAGGGGGGACAGAGTCGGTGAGTGAGGGGGGACTGAGAGTCGGTGAGTGAGGGGGGACTGAGCGTCGGTGAGTGAGAGGGGACTGAGAGTCGGTGAGTGAGGGGGGACTGAGAGTCGGTGAGTGAGGGTGGACTGAGAGTCGGTGAGTGAGGGGGGACTGAGAGTCGGTGAGTGAGGGGGGACTGAGAGTCGGTGAGTGAGGGGGGACTGAGAGTCGGTGAGTGAGGGGGGACTGAGAGTCGATGAGTGAGGGGGGACTGAGAGTCGGTGAGTTAGGGGGGACTGAGAGTCTGTGAGTGAGGGGGGACTGAGAGTCTGTGAGTTACGGGGGACTGAGAGTCGGTGAGTGAGGGGGTCTGAGGGTCGGTGAGTGAGGGGGGACTGAGGGTCGGTGAGTGAGGGGGGACTGAGGGTCGGTGAGTTAGGGGGGACTAAGAGTCGGTGAGTGAGAGGGGACTGAGAGTCGGTGAGTGAGGGGGGACTGAGAGTCGGTGAGTGAGGGGAGACTGAGATTCGGTGAGCGAGGGGGGACTGAGAGTCGGTGAATGAGGGGGGACTGAGAGTCAGTGAGTGAGGGGGGACTGAGAGTCGGTGAGTGAGGGGGAACTGAGAGTCGGTGAGTGAGGGGGGACTGAGAGTCGGTGAGTGAGGGGGGACTGAGAGTCGGTGAGTGAGGGGGGACTGAGAGTCGGTGAGTGAGGGGGGACTCAGAGTCGGTGAGTGAGGGGGGACTGAGAGTCGGTGAGTGAGGGGAGACTGAGAGTCGGTGAGTGAGGGGGGACTGAGAGTCGGTGAGTGAGGGGGGACTGAGAGTCGGTGAGTGAGGGGGGACTGAGAGTCGGTGAGTGAGGGGGGACTGAGAGTCGGTGAGTGAGGGGGGACTGAGAGTCGGTGAGTGAGGGGGCACTGAGAGTCGGTGAGTGAGGGGGGACTGAGAGTCGGTGAGTGAGGGGGGACAGAGTCGGTGAGTGAGGGGGGACTGAGAGTCGGTGAGTGAGGGGGGACTGAGCGTCGGTGAGTGAGAGGGGACTGAGAGTCGGTGAGTGAGGGGGGACTGAGAGTCGGTGAGTGAGGGTGGACTGAGAGTCGGTGAGTGAGGGGGGACTGAGAGTCGGTGAGTGAGGGGGGACTGAGAGTCGGTGAGTGAGGGGGGACTGAGAGTCGGTGAGTGAGGGGGGACTGAGAGTCGATGAGTGAGGGGGGACTGAGAGTCGGTGAGTTAGGGGGGACTGAGAGTCTGTGAGTGAGGGGGGACTGAGAGTCTGTGAGTTACGGGGGACTGAGAGTCGGTGAGTGAGGGGGGACTGAGGGTCGGTGAGTGAGGGGGGACTGAGGGTCGGTGAGTGAGGGGGGACTGAGGGTCGGTGAGTTAGGGGGGACTAAGAGTCGGTGAGTGAGAGGGGACTGAGAGTCGGTGAGTGAGGGGGGACTGAGAGTCGGTGAGTGAGGGGAGACTGAGATTCGGTGAGCGAGGGGGGACTGAGAGTCGGTGAATGATGGGGGACTGAGAGTCAGTGAGTGAGGGGGGACTGAGAGTCGGTGAGTGAGGGGGAACTGAGAGTCGGTGAGTGAGGGGGGACTGAGAGTCGGTGAGTGAGGGGGGACTGAGAGTCGGTGAGTGAGGGGGGACTGAGAGTCGGTGAGTGAGGGGGGACTCAGAGTCGGTGAGTGAGGGGGGACTGAGAGTCGGTGAGTGAGGGGAGACTGAGAGTCGGTGAGTGAGGGGGGACTGAGAGTCGGTGAGTGAGGGGGGACTGAGAGTCGGTGAGTGAGGGGGGACTGAGAGTCGGTGAGTGAGGGGGGACTGAGAGTCGATGAGTGCGGGGGGACTGAGAGTCGGTGAGTGAGGGGGGACTGAGAGTCGGTGAGTGAGGGGGGACTGAGATCGGTGAGTGAGGGGGGACTGAGAGTCGGTGAGTGAGGGGGGACTGAGAGTCGGTGAGTGGGGGGGGACTGAGAGTCGGTGAGTGAGGGGGGACTGAGAGTCGGTGAGTGAGGGGGCACTGAGAGTCGGTGAGTGAGGGGACTGAGAGTCGGTGAGTGAGGGTGGACGGAGAGTCAGTGAGTGAGGGTGGACGGAGAGTCAGTGAGTGAGGGGGGACTGAGAGTTGGTGAGTGAGGGGGGACTGAGAGTCGGTGAGTGAGGGGGGACTGAGAGTCGGTGAGTGAGGGGGAATGAGTGTCGGTGAGTGAGGGGGGACTGAGAGTCGGTGAGTGAGGGGGGAGTGAGAGTCGGTGAGTGAGGGGGGACGGAGAGTCGGTGAGTGAGGGGGACTGAGAGCCGGTGAGTGAGGGGGGACTGAGAGTCGGTGAGTGAGGGGGGACTGAGAGTCGGTGAGTGCGGGGGGACTGAGAGTCGGTGAGTGAGGGGGGACTGAGAGTCGGTGAGTGAGGGGGGACTGAGATCGGTGAGTGAGGGGGGACTGAGATTCGGTGAGTGAGGGGGGACTGAGAGTCGGTGAGTGGGGGGGGACTGAGAGTCGGTGAGTGAGGGGGGACTGAGCGTCGGTGAGTGAGAGGGGACTGAGAGTCGGTGAGTGAGGGGGTACTGAGAGTCGGTGAGTCAGGGTGGACTGAGAGTCGGTGACTGAGGGGACTGAGAGTCGGTGAGTGAGGGGGGACTGAGAGTCGGTGAGTGAGCGGGGACTGAGAGTCGGTGAGTGAGGGGGGACTGAGAGTCGATGAGTGAGGGGGGACTGAGAGTCGGTGAGTTAGCGGGGACTGAGAGTCTGTGAGTGAGGGGGGACTGAGAGTCGGTGAGTTACGGGGGACTGAGAGTCGGTGAGTGAGGGGGGACTGAGGGTCGGTGAGTGAGGGGGGACTGAGGGTCGGTGAGTGAGGGGGGACTGAGGGTCGGTGAGTTAGGGGGGACTAAGAGTCGGTGAGTGAGAGGGGACTGAGAGTCGGTGAGTGAGGGGGGACTGAGAGTCGGTGAGTGAGGGGAGACTGAGATTCGGTGAGTGAGGGGGGACTGAGAGTCGGTGAGTGAGGGGGGACTGAGAGTCGGTGAGTGTGGGGGGGACTGAGAGTCAGTGAATGAGGGGGAACTGAGAGTCGGTGAGTGAGGGGGGACTGAGAGTCGGTGAATGAGGGGGGACTGAGAGTCAGTGAGTGAGGGGGGACTGAGAGTCGGTGAGTGAGGGGGAACTGAGAGTCGGTGAGTGAGGGGGGACTGAGAGTCGGTGAGTGAGGGGGGACTGAGAGTCGGTGAGTGAGGGGGGACTGAGACTCGGTGAGTGAGGGGGGACTCAGAGTCGGTGAGTGAGGGGGGACTGAGAGTCGGTGAGTGAGGGGAGACTGAGAGTCGGTGAGTGAGGGGGGACTGAGAGTCGGTGAGTGAGGGGGGACTGAGAGTCGGTGAGTGAGGGGGCACTGAGAGTCGGTGAGTGAGGGGACTGAGAGTCGGTGAGTGAGGGTGGACGGAGAGTCGGTGAGTGAGGGTGGACGGAGAGTCGGTGAGTGAGGGGGGACTGAGAGTCGGTGAGTGAAGGGGGACTGAGAGTCGGTGAGTGAGGGGGACTGAGAGTCGGTGAGTGAGGGGGGACTCGGAATCGGTGAGTGAGGGGGACTGAGAGTCGGTGAGTGAGGGGGGATTGAGAGACGGTGAGTGAGGGGGGACTGAGAGTCGGTGAGTGAGGGGGGACTGAGAGTCGGTGAGTGAGGGGGGACTGAGAGTCGGTGAATGAGGGGGGACTGAGTCGGTGAGTGAGGGGGGACTGACAGTCGGTGAGTGAGGGGGGACTGAGAGTCGGTGAGTGAGGGGGGGCTGAGAGTCGGTGAGTGAGGGGGGACTGTGAGTCAGTGAGTGAGGGGGGACGGAGAGTCGGTGATTGAGGGGGGACTGAGAGTCGGTGATTGAGGGGGGACTGATTTCGTGAGTGAGGGGGGACTGAGAGTCGGTTCGTGAGGGGGCACTGAGAGTCGGTGAGTGAGGGGGGACTGAGAGTCGGTGAGTGAGGGGGGACTGAAAGTCGGTGAGTGAGGGGGGACTGAGAGTCAGTGAATGAGGGGGGACTGAGAGTCGGTGAGTGAGGGGGACTGAGAGTCGGTGAGTGAGGGGGGACTGAGAGTCGGAGAGTGAGGGGGGACTGAGAGTCGGTGAGTGAGGGGGGACTGAGAGTCGGTGAGTGAGGGGGGACTGAGAGTCGGCGAGTGAGGGGGGACTGAGAGTCCGTGAGTGAGGGGGGACTGAGTCGGTGAGTGATGGGTGACTGAGAGTCGGTGAGTGAGGGGGAAATGAGAGTCGGTGAGTGAGGGGGGACTGAGAGTCGGTGAGTGAGGGGGGACTGAGAGTCGGTGAGTGAGGGGGGACTGAGAGTAAGTGAGTGAGGGGGGACTGAGTCGGTGAGTGAGGGGGGACTGAGAGTCGGTGAGTGAGGGGGGACTGAGAGTCGGTGAGTGAGGGGGGACTGAGTCGGTGAGTGAGGGGGACTGAGAGTCGGTGAGTGAGGGGGGACTGAGAGTCGGTGAGTGAGGGGGGACTGAGAGTCGGTGAGTGAGGGGGGACTGAGAGTCCGTGAGTGAGGTGGGACTGAGTCGGTGAGTGATGGGGGACTGAGAGTCGGTGAGTGAGGGGGAAATGAGAGTCGGTGAGTGAGGGGGGACTGAGAGTCGGTGAGTGAGGGGGGACTGAGAGTCGGTGAGTGAGGTGGGACTGAGAGTAAGTGAGTGAGGGGGGACTGAGTCGGTGAGTGAGGGGGGATTGAGAGTCGGTGAGTGAGGGGGGACTGAGAGTCGGTGAGTGAGGGGGGACTGAGAGTCGGTGAGTGAGGGGGGACTGAGAGTCGGTGAGTGAGGGGCTACTGAGAGTCGGTGAATGAGGGGGGACTGAGTCGGTGAGTGAGGGGGGACTGACAGTCGGTGAGTGAGGGGGGACTGACAGTCGGTGAGTGAGGGGGGACTGAGAGTCGGTGAGTGAGGGGAGACTGAGAGTCTGAGTGAGGGGGGGCTGAGAGTCGGTGAGTGAGGGGGGTCTGAGAGTCGGTGAATGAGGGGGGACTGAGAGTCAGTGAGTGAGGGGGGACGGAGAGCCGGTGAGTGAGGGGGGACTGAAAGTCGGTGAGTGAGGGGGGACTGAGAGGCGGTGATTGAGGGGGGACTGAGAGTCGGTGATTGAGGGGGGACTGATTTGGTGAGTGAGGGGGGACTGAGAGTTGGTTCGTGAGGGGGGACTGAGAGTCGGTTCGTGAGGGGGGACTGAGAGTCAGTGAGTGAGGCGGGATTGAGATTCGGTGAGTGAGGGGGGACTGAGAGTCGGTGAGTGAGGGAGGCTGAGAGTCGGTGAGTGAGGGTGAACTGAGAGTCGGTGAGTGAGGGGGGACTGAGAGTCGGTGAGTGAGGGGGGACTGAGAGTCGGTGAGTGAGGGGGGACTGAGAGTCGGTGAGTGAGGGGGGACTGAGATCGGTGAGTGAGGGGGGACTGAGAGTCGGTGAGTGAGGGGGGACTGAGAGTCGGTGAGTGAGGGGGGACTGAGAGTCGGTGAGTGAGGGGGGACAGAGTCGGTGAGTGAGGGGGGACTGAGAGTCGGTGAGTGAGGGGGGACTGAGCGTCGGTGAGTGAGAGGGGACTGAGAGTCGGTGAGTGAGGGGGGACTGAGAGTCGGTGAGTGAGGGTGGACTGAGAGTCGGTGAGTGAGGGGGGACTGAGAGTCGGTGAGTGAGGGGGGACTGAGAGTCGGTGAGTGAGGGGGGACTGAGAGTCGGTGAGTGAGGGGGGACTGAGAGTCGATGAGTGAGGGGGGACTGAGAGTCGGTGAGTTAGGGGGGACTGAGAGTCTGTGAGTGAGGGGGGGACTGAGAGTCTGTGAGTTACGGGGGACTGAGAGTCGGTGAGTGAGGGGGGACTGAGGGTCGGTGAGTGAGGGGGGACTGAGGGTCGGTGAGTGAGGGGGGACTGAGGGTCGGTGAGTTAGGGGGGACTAAGAGTCGGTGAGTGAGAGGGGACTGAGAGTCGGTGAGTGAGGGGGGACTGAGAGTCGGTGAGTGAGGGGGGACTGAGATCGGTGAGTGAGGGGGGACTGAGATTCGGTGAGTGAGGGGGGACTGAGAGTCGGTGAGTGGGCGGGGACTGAGAGTCGGTGAGTGAGGGGGGACTGAGCGTCGGTGAGTGAGAGGGGACTGAGAGTCGGTGAGTGAGGGGGTACTGAGAGTCGGTGAGTCAGGGTGGACTGAGAGTCGGTGACTGAGGGGACTGAGAGTCGGTGAGTGAGGGGGGACTGAGAGTCGGTGAGTGAGCGGGGACTGAGAGTCGGTGAGTGAGGGGGGACTGAGAGTCGATGAGTGAGGGGGGACTGAGAGTCGGTGAGTTAGCGGGGACTGAGAGTCTGTGAGTGAGGGGGGACTGAGAGTCGGTGAGTTACGGGGGACTGAGAGTCGGTGAGTGAGGGGGGACTGAGGGTCGGTGAGTGAGGGGGGACTGAGGGTCGGTGAGTGAGGGGGGACTGAGGGTCGGTGAGTTAGGGGGGACTAAGAGTCGGTGAGTGAGAGGGGACTGAGAGTCGGTGAGTGAGGGGGGACTGAGAGTCGGTGAGTGAGGGGAGACTGAGATTCGGTGAGTGAGGGGGGACTGAGAGTCGGTGAGTGAGGGGGGGACTGAGAGTCGGTGAGTGTGGGGGGGACTGAGAGTCAGTGAATGAGGGGGAACTGAGAGTCGGTGAGTGAGGGGGGACTGAGAGTCGGTGAATGAGGGGGGACTGAGAGTCAGTGAGTGAGGGGGGACTGAGAGTCGGTGAGTGAGGGGGAACTGAGAGTCGGTGAGTGAGGGGGGACTGAGAGTCGGTGAGTGAGGGGGGACTGAGAGTCGGTGAGTGAGGGGGGACTGAGACTCGGTGAGTGAGGGGGGACTCAGAGTCGGTGAGTGAGGGGGGACTGAGAGTCGGTGAGTGAGGGGAGACTGAGAGTCGGTGAGTGAGGGGGGACTGAGAGTCGGTGAGTGAGGGGGGACTGAGAGTCGGTGAGTGAGGGGGGACTGAGAGTCGGTGAGTGAGGGGGGACTGAGAGTCGGTGAGTGAGGGGGGACTGAGAGTCGGTGAGTGAGGGGGCACTGAGAGTCGGTGAGTGAGGGGACTGAGAGTCGGTGAGTGAGGGTGGACGGAGAGTCGGTGAGTGAGGGTGGACGGAGAGTCGGTGAGTGAGGGGGGACTGAGAGTCGGTGAGTGAAGGGGGACTGAGAGTCGGTGAGTGAGGGGGACTGAGAGTCGGTGAGTGAGGGGGGACTCAGAATCGGTGAGTGAGGGGGACTGAGAGTCGGTGAGTGAGGGGGGATTGAGAGACGGTGAGTGAGGGGGGACTGAGAGTCGGTGAGTGAGGGGGGACTGAGAGTCGGTGAGTGAGGGGGGACTGAGAGTCGGTGAATGAGGGGGGACTGAGTCGGTGAGTGAGGGGGGACTGACAGTCGGTGAGTGAGGGGGGACTGAGAGTCGGTGAGTGAGGGGGGGCTGAGAGTCGGTGAGTGAGGGGGGACTGTGAGTCAGTGAGTGAGGGGGGACGGAGAGTCGGTGATTGAGGGGGGACTGAGAGTCGGTGATTGAGGGGGGACTGATTTCGTGAGTGAGGGGGGACTGAGAGTCGGTTCGTGAGGGGGCACTGAGAGTCGGTGAGTGAGGGGGGACTGAGAGTCGGTGAGTGAGGGGGGACTGAAAGTCGGTGAGTGAGGGGGGACTGAGAGTCAGTGAATGAGGGGGGACTGAGAGTCGGTGAGTGAGGGGGACTGAGAGTCGGTGAGTGAGGGGGGACTGAGAGTCGGAGAGTGAGGGGGGACTGAGAGTCGGTGAGTGAGGGGGGACTGAGAGTCGGTGAGTGAGGGGGGACTGAGAGTCGGCGAGTGAGGGGGGACTGAGAGTCCGTGAGTGAGGGGGGACTGAGTCGGTGAGTGATGGGTGACTGAGAGTCGGTGAGTGAGGGGGAAATGAGAGTCGGTGAGTGAGGGGGGACTGAGAGTCGGTGAGTGAGGGGGGACTGAGAGTCGGTGAGTGAGGGGGGACTGAGAGTAAGTGAGTGAGGGGGGACTGAGTCGGTGAGTGAGGGGGGACTGAGAGTCGGTGAGTGAGGGGGGACTGAGAGTCGGTGAGTGAGGGGGGACTGAGTCGGTGAGTGAGGGGGACTGAGAGTCGGTGAGTGAGGGGGGACTGAGAGTCGGTGAGTGAGGGGGGACTGAGAGTCGGTGAGTGAGGGGGGGACTGAGAGTCCGTGAGTGAGGTGGGACTGAGTCGGTGAGTGATGGGGGACTGAGAGTCGGTGAGTGAGGGGGAAATGAGAGTCGGTGAGTGAGGGGGGACTGAGAGTCGGTGAGTGAGGGGGGACTGAGAGTCGGTGAGTGAGGTGGGACTGAGAGTAAGTGAGTGAGGGGGGACTGAGTCGGTGAGTGAGGGGGGATTGAGAGTCGGTGAGTGAGGGGGGACTGAGAGTCGGTGAGTGAGGGGGGACTGAGAGTCGGTGAGTGAGGGGGGACTGAGAGTCGGTGAGTGAGGGGCTACTGAGAGTCGGTGAATGAGGGGGGACTGAGTCGGTGAGTGAGGGGGGACTGACAGTCGGTGAGTGAGGGGGGACTGACAGTCGGTGAGTGAGGGGGGACTGAGAGTCGGTGAGTGAGGGGAGACTGAGAGTCTGAGTGAGGGGGGGCTGAGAGTCGGTGAGTGAGGGGGGTCTGAGAGTCGGTGAATGAGGGGGGACTGAGAGTCAGTGAGTGAGGGGGGACGGAGAGCCGGTGAGTGAGGGGGGACTGAAAGTCGGTGAGTGAGGGGGGACTGAGAGGCGGTGATTGAGGGGGGACTGAGAGTCGGTGATTGAGGGGGGACTGATTTGGTGAGTGAGGGGGGACTGAGAGTTGGTTCGTGAGGGGGGACTGAGAGTCGGTTCGTGAGGGGGGACTGAGAGTCAGTGAGTGAGGCGGGATTGAGATTCGGTGAGTGAGGGGGGACTGAGAGTCGGTGAGTGAGGGAGGCTGAGAGTCGGTGAGTGAGGGTGAACTGAGAGTCGGTGAGTGAGGGGGGACTGAGAGTCGGTGAGTGAGGGGGGACTGAGAGTCGGTGAGTGAGGGGGGACTGAGAGTCGGTGAGTGAGGGGGGACTGAGATCGGTGAGTGAGGGGGGACTGAGAGTCGGTGAGTGAGGGGGGACTGAGAGTCGGTGAGTGAGGGGGGACTGAGAGTCGGTGAGTGAGGGGGGACAGAGTCGGTGAGTGAGGGGGGACTGAGAGTCGGTGAGTGAGGGGGGACTGAGCGTCGGTGAGTGAGAGGGGACTGAGAGTCGGTGAGTGAGGGGGGACTGAGAGTCGGTGAGTGAGGGTGGACTGAGAGTCGGTGAGTGAGGGGGGACTGAGAGTCGGTGAGTGAGGGGGGACTGAGAGTCGGTGAGTGAGGGGGGACTGAGAGTCGGTGAGTGAGGGGGGACTGAGAGTCGATGAGTGAGGGGGGACTGAGAGTCGGTGAGTTAGGGGGGACTGAGAGTCTGTGAGTGAGGGGGGACTGAGAGTCTGTGAGTTACGGGGGACTGAGAGTCGGTGAGTGAGGGGGGACTGAGGGTCGGTGAGTGAGGGGGGACTGAGGGTCGGTGAGTGAGGGGGGACTGAGGGTCGGTGAGTTAGGGGGGACTAAGAGTCGGTGAGTGAGAGGGGACTGAGAGTCGGTGAGTGAGGGGGGACTGAGAGTCGGTGAGTGAGGGGAGACTGAGATTCGGTGAGCGAGGGGGGGACTGAGAGTCGGTGAATGAGGGGGGACTGAGAGTCAGTGAGTGAGGGGGGACTGAGAGTCGGTGAGTGAGGGGGAACTGAGAGTCGGTGAGTGAGGGGGGACTGAGAGTCGGTGAGTGAGGGGGGGACTGAGAGTCGGTGAGTGAGGGGGGGACTGAGAGTCGGTGAGTGAGGGGGGACTCAGAGTCGGTGAGTGAGGGGGGACTGAGAGTCGGTGAGTGAGGGGAGACTGAGAGTCGGTGAGTGAGGGGGGACTGAGAGTCTGTGAGTGAGGGGGGACTGAGAGTCGGTGAGTGAGGGGGACTGAGAGTCGGTGAGTGAGGGGGGGACTGAGAGTCGGTGGTGAGGGGGGACTGAGAGTCGGTGAGTGAGGGGGCACTGAGAGTCGGTGAGTGAGCGGGGACTGAGAGTCGGTGAGTGAGGGGGGACAGAGTCGGTGAGTGAGGGGGGACTGAGAGTCGGTGAGTGAGGGGGGACTGAGCGTCGGTGAGTGAGAGGGGACTGAGAGTCGGTGAGTGAGGGGGGACTGAGAGTCGGTGAGTGAGGGTGGACTGAGAGTCGGTGAGTGAGGGGGGGACTGAGAGTCGGTGAGTGAGGGGGGACTGAGAGTCGGTGAGTGAGGGGGGACTGAGAGTCGGTGAGTGAGGGGGGACTGAGAGTCGATGAGTGAGGGGGGACTGAGAATCGGTGAGTTAGGGGGGACTGAGAGTCTGTGAGTGAGGGGGGGACTGAGAGTCTGTGAGTTACGGGGGACTGAGAGTCGGTGAGTGAGGGGGGACTGAGGGTCGGTGAGTGAGGGGGGACTGAAGGTCGGTGAGTGAGGGGGGACTGAGGGTCGGTGAGTTAGGGGGGACTAAGAGTCGGTGAGTGAGAGGGGACTGAGAGTCGGTGAGTGAGGGGGGACTGAGAGTCGGTGAGTGAGGGGAGACTGAGATTCGGTGAGCGAGGGGGGACTGAGAGTCGGTGAATGAGGGGGGACTGAGAGTCAGTGAGTGAGGGGGGACTGAGAGTCGGTGAGTGAGGGGGAACTGAGAGTCGGTGAGTGAGGGGGGACTGAGAGTCGGTGAGTGAGGGGGGGACTGAGAGTCGGTGAGTGAGGGGGGACTGAGAGTCGGTGAGTGAGGGGGGACTCAGAGTCGGTGAGTGAGGGGGGACTGAGAGTCGGTGAGTGAGGGGAGACTGAGAGTCGGTGAGTGAGGGGGGACTGAGAGTCGGTGAGTGAGGGGGGACTGAGAGTCGGTGAGTGAGGGGGGACTGAGAGTCGGTGAGTGAGGGGGGACTGAGAGTCGGTGAGTGCGGGGGGACTGAGAGTCGGTGAGTGAGGGGGACTGAGAGTCGGTGAGTGAGGGGGGACTGAGATCGGTGAGTGAGGGGGGACTGAGAGTCGGTGAGTGAGGGGGGACTGAGAGTCGGTGAGTGGGGGGGGACTGAGAGTCGGTGAGTGAGGGGGGACTGAGAGTCGGTGAGTGAGGGGGCACTGAGAGTCGGTGAGTGAGGGGACTGAGAGTCGGTGAGTGAGGGTGGACGGAGAGTCGGTGAGTGAGGGTGGACGGAGAGTCAGTGAGTGAGGGGGGACTGAGAGTTGGTGAGTGAGGGGGGACTGAGAGTCGGTGAGTGAGGGGGGACTGAGAGTCGGTGAGTGAGGGGGAATGAGTGTCGGTGAGTGAGGGGGGACTGAGAGTCGGTGAGTGAGGGGGGAGTGAGAGTCGGTGAGTGAGGGGGGACGGAGAGTCGGTGAGTGAGGGGGACTGAGAGCCGGTGAGTGAGGGGGGACTGAGAGTCGGTGAGTGAGGGGGGACTGAGAGTCGGTGAGTGCGGGGGGACTGAGAGTCGGTGAGTGAGGGGGGACTGAGAGTCGGTGAGTGAGGGGGGACTGAGATCGGTGAGTGAGGGGGGACTGAGATTCGGTGAGTGAGGGGGGACTGAGAGTCGGTGAGTGGGGGGGGGACTGAGAGTCGGTGAGTGAGGGGGGACTGAGCGTCGGTGAGTGAGAGGGGACTGAGAGTCGGTGAGTGAGGGGGTACTGAGAGTCGGTGAGTCAGGGTGGACTGAGAGTCGGTGACTGAGGGGACTGAGAGTCGGTGAGTGAGGGGGGACTGAGAGTCGGTGAGTGAGCGGGGACTGAGAGTCGGTGAGTGAGGGGGGACTGAGAGTCGATGAGTGAGGGGGGACTGAGAGTCGGTGAGTTAGCGGGGACTGAGAGTCTGTGAGTGAGGGGGGACTGAGAGTCGGTGAGTTACGGGGGACTGAGAGTCGGTGAGTGAGGGGGGACTGAGGGTCGGTGAGTGAGGGGGGACTGAGGGTCGGTGAGTGAGGGGGGACTGAGGGTCGGTGAGTTAGGGGGGACTAAGAGTCGGTGAGTGAGAGGGGACTGAGAGTCGGTGAGTGAGGGGGGACTGAGAGTCGGTGAGTGAGGGGAGACTGAGATTCGGTGAGTGAGGGGGGACTGAGAGTCGGTGAGTGAGGGGGGACTGAGAGTCGGTGAGTGTGGGGGGGACTGAGAGTCAGTGAATGAGGGGGAACTGAGAGTCGGTGAGTGAGGGGGGACTGAGAGTCGGTGAATGAGGGGGGACTGAGAGTCAGTGAGTGAGGGGGGACTGAGAGTCGGTGAGTGAGGGGGAACTGAGAGTCGGTGAGTGAGGGGGGACTGAGAGTCGGTGAGTGAGGGGGGACTGAGAGTCGGTGAGTGAGGGGGGACTGAGACTCGGTGAGTGAGGGGGGACTCAGAGTCGGTGAGTGAGGGGGGACTGAGAGTCGGTGAGTGAGGGGAGACTGAGAGTCGGTGAGTGAGGGGGGACTGAGAGTCGGTGAGTGAGGGGGGACTGAGAGTCGGTGAGTGAGGGGGGACTGAGAGTCGGTGAGTGAGGGGGGACTGAGAGTCGGTGAGTGAGGGGGGACTGAGAGTCGGTGAGTGAGGGGGCACTGAGAGTCGGTGAGTGAGGGGACTGAGAGTCGGTGAGTGAGGGTGGACGGAGAGTCGGTGAGTGAGGGTGGACGGAGAGTCAGTGAGTGAGGGGGGACTGAGAGTTGGTGAGTGAGGGGGGACTGAGAGTCGGTGAGTGAGGGGGGACTGAGAGTCGGTGAGTGAGGGGGACTGAGTGTCGGTGAGTGAGGGGGGACTGAGAGTCGGTGAGTGAGGGGGGAGTGAGAGTCGGTGAGTGAGGGGGGACGGAGAGTCGGTGAGTGAGGGGGACTGAGAGCCGGTGAGTGAGGGGGGACTGAGAGTCGGTGAGTGAGGGGGGACTGAGAGTCGGTGAGTGCGGGGGGACTGAGAGTCGGTGAGTGAGGGGGGACTGAGAGTCGGTGAGTGAGGGGGGACTGAGATCGGTGAGTGAGGGGGGACTGAGAGTCGGTGAGTGAGGGGGGACTGAGAGTCGGTGAGTGGGGGGGGACTGAGAGTCGGTGAGTGAGGGGGGACTGAGAGTCGGTGAGTGAGGGGGCACTGAGAGTCGGTGAGTGAGGGGACTGAGAGTCGGTGAGTGAGGGTGGACGGAGAGTCGATGAGTGAGGGTGGACGGAGAGTCAGTGAGTGAGGGGGGACTGAGAGTTGGTGAGTGAGGGGGGACTGAGAGTCGGTGAGTGAGGGGCGACTGAGAGTCGGTGAGTGAGGGGGACTGAGTGTCGGTGAGTGAGGGGGGACTGAGAGTCGGTGAGTGAGGGGGGAGTGAGAGTCGGTGAGTGAGGGGGGACGGAGAGTCGGTGAGTGAGGGGGACTGAGAGCCGGTGAGTGAGGGGGGACTGAGAGTCGGTGAGTGAGGGGGGACTGAGAGTCGGTGAGTGAGGGGGGACTGAGATCGGTGAGTGAGGGGGGACTGAGAGTCGGTGAGTGAGGGGGGACTGAGAGTCGGTGAGTGGGGGGGGACTGAGAGTCGGTGAGTGAGGGGGGACTGAGCGTCGGTGAGTGAGAGGGGACTGAGAGTCGGTGAGTGAGGGGGTACTGAGAGTCGGTGAGTCAGGGTGGACTGAGAGTCGGTGACTGAGGGGACTGAGAGTCGGTGAGTGAGGGGGGACTGAGAGTCGGTGAGTGAACGGGGACTGAGAGTCGGTGAGTGAGGGGGGACTGAGAGTCGATGAGTGAGGGGGGACTGAGAGTCGGTGAGTTAGCGGGGACTGAGAGTCTGTGATTGAGGGGGGACTGAGAGTCGGTGAGTTACGGGGGACTGAGAGTCGGTGAGTGAGGGGGGACTGAGGGTCGGTGAGTGAGGGGGGACTGAGGGTCGGTGAGTGAGGGGGGACTGAGGGTCGGTGAGTTAGGGGGGACTAAGAGTCGATGAGTGAGAGGGGACTGAGAGTCGGTGAGTGAGGGGGGACTGAGAGTCGGTGAGTGAGGGGAGACTGAGATTCGGTGAGTGAGGGGTACTGAGAGTCGGTGAGTGAGGGGGGACTGAGAGTCGGTGAGTGTGGGGGGGACTGAGAGTCAGTGAATGAGGGGGGACTGAGAGTCGGTGAGTGAGGGGGGACTGAGATTCGGTGAGTGAGGGGGGACTGAGAGTCGGTGAGTGAGGGGGGACTGAGAGTCGGTGAGTGAGGGGGGACTGAGAGTCGGTGAGTGAGAGGGGACTGAGAGTCGGTGAGTGAGGGGGGACTGAGAGTCGGTGAGTGAGGGGGGGACTGAGAGTCGGTGAGTGAGGGGGGACTGAGAGTCGGTGAGTGAGGGGGGACTGAGAGTCGGTGAGTGAGGGGGGACTGAGAGTCGGTGAGTGAGGGGACTGAGAGTCGGTGAGTGAGGGTGGACGGAGAGTCGTTGAGTGAGGGTGGACGGAGAGTCAGTGAGTGAGGGGGGACTGAGAGTCGGTGAGTGAGGGGGGACTGAGAGTCGGTGAGTGAGGGGGGACTGAGAGTCGGTGAGTGAGGGGGACTGAGTGTCGGTGAGTGAGGGGGGACTGAGAGTCGGTGAGTGAGGGGGGAGTGAGAGTCGGTGAGTGAGGGGGGACGGAGAGTCGGTGAGTGAGGTGGACTGAGAGTCGGTGAGTGAGGGGGACTGAGAGTCGGTGAGTGAGGGGGGACTGAGAGTCGGTGAGTGAGGGGGGACTGAGTCGGTGAGTGAGGGGGGACTGAGAGTCGGTGAGTGAGGGGGGACTGAGTCGGTGAGTGAGGGGGGACTGAGAGTCGGGGAGTGAGGGGGGACTGAGAGTCGGTGAGTGAGGGGGGACTGAGAGTCGGTGAGTGAGGGGGGACTGAGTCGGTGAGTGAGTGGGGACTGAGAGTCGGTGAGTGAGGGGGGACTGAGTCGGTGATTGAGGGGGGAATGAGAGTCGGGGAGTGAGGGGGGACTGAGAGTCGGTGAGTGAGGGGGTACTGAGAGTCGGTGAGTGAGGGGGACTGAGAGTCGGTGAGTGAGGGGGGACTGAGAATCGGTGAGTGAGGGGGACTGAGAGTCGGTGAGTGAGGGGGGATTGAGAGACGGTGAGTGAGGGGGGACTGAGATTCGGTGAGTGAGGGGGGACTGAGAGTCGGTGAGTGAGGGGGGACTGAGAGTCGGTGAATGAGGGGGGACTGAGTCGGTGAGTGAGGGGGGACTGACAGTCGGTGAGTGAGGGGGGACTGAGAGTCGGTGAGTGAGGGGGGACTGAGAGTCTCAGTGAGGGGGGGCTGAGAGTCGGTGAGTGAGGGGGGACTGAGAGTCAGTGAGTGAGGGGGGACGGAGAGTCGGTGAGTGAGGGGGGACTGAAAGTCGGTGAGTGAGGGGGCACTGAGAGTCAGTGATTGAGGGGGGACTGAGAGTCGGTGATTGAGGGGGGACTGATTTCGTGAGTGAGGGGGGACTGAGAGTCGGTTCGTGAGGGGGCACTGAGAGTCGGTGAGTGAGGGGGGACTGAGAGTCGGTGAGTGAGGGGGGACTGAAAGTCGGTGAGTGAGGGGGGACTGAGAGTCAGTGAATGAGGGGGGACTGAGAGTCGATGAGTGAGGGGGACTGAGAGTCGGTGAGTGAGGGGGGACTGAGAGTCGGAGAGTGAGGGGGGACTGAGAGTCGGTGAGTGAGGGGGGACTGAGAGTCGGTGAGTGAGGGGGGACTGAGAGTCGGCGAGTGAGGGGGGACTGAGAGTAAGTGAGTGAGGGGGGACTGAGTCGGTGAGTGAGGGGGGACTGAGAGTCGGTGAGTGAGGGGGGACTGAGAGTCGGTGAGTGAGGGGGGACTGAGTCGGTGAGTGAGGGGGACTGAGAGTCGGTGAGTGAGGGGGGACTGAGAGTCGGTGAGTGAGGGGGGACTGAGAGTCGGTGAGTGAGGGGGGACTGAGAGTCCGTGAGTGAGGTGGGACTGAGTCGGTGAGTGATGGGGGACTGAGAGTCGGTGAGTGAGGGGGAAATGAGAGTCGGTGAGTGAGGGGGGACTGAGAGTCGGTGAGTGAGGGGGGACTGAGAGTCGGTGAGTGAGGTGGGACTGAGAGTAAGTGAGTGAGGGGGGACTGAGTCGGTGAGTGAGGGGGGATTGAGAGTCGGTGAGTGAGGGGGGACTGAGAGTCGGTGAGTGAGGGGGGACTGAGAGTCGGTGAGTGAGGGGGGACTGAGAGTCGGTGAGTGAGGGGCTACTGAGAGTCGGTGAATGAGGGGGGACTGAGTCGGTGAGTGAGGGGGGACTGACAGTCGGTGAGTGAGGGGGGACTGACAGTCGGTGAGTGAGGGAGGACTGAGAGTCGGTGAGTGAGGGGAGACTGAGAGTCTGAGTGAGGGGGGTCTGAGAATCGGTGAGTGAGGGGGGTCTGAGAGTCGGTGAATGAGGGGGGACTGAGAGTCAGTGAGTGAGGGGGGACGGAGAGCCGGTGAGTGAGGGGGGACTGAAAGTCGGTGAGTGAGGGGGGACTGAGAGGCGGTGATTGAGGGGGGACTGAGAGTCGGTGATTGAGGGGGGACTGATTTGGTGAGTGAGGGGGGACTGAGAGTTGGTTCGTGAGGGGGGACTGAGAGTCGGTTCGTGAGGGGGGACTGAGAGTCAGTGAGTGAGGCGGGATTGAGATTCGGTGAGTGAGGGGGGACTGAGAGTCGGTGAGTGAGGGGGGCTGAGAGTCGGTGAGTGAGGGTGAACTGAGAGTCGGTGAGTGAGGGGGGACTGAGAGTCGGTGAGTGAGGGGGGACTGAGAGTCGGTGAGTGAGGGGGGACTGAGAGTCGGTGAGTGAGGGGGGACTGAGTCGGTGAGTGAGTGGGGACTGAGAGTCGGTGAGTGAGGGGGACTGAGTCGGTGATTGAGGGGGGAATGAGAGTCGGGGAGTGAGGGGGGACTGAGAGTCGGTGAGTGAGGGGGTACTGAGAGTCGGTGAGTGAGTGGGGACTGAGAGTCGGTGAGTGAGGGGGGACTGAGAGTCGGTGAGTGAAGGGGGACTGAGAGTCGGTGAGTGAGGGGGACTGAGAGTCAGTGAGTGAGGGGGGACTGAGAATCGGTGAGTGAGGGGGACTGAGAGTCGGTGAGTGAGGGGAGACTGAGATTCGGTGAGTGAGGGGGACTGAGAGTCGGTGAATGAGGGGGGACTGAGAGTCAGTGAGTGAGGGGGAACTGAGAGTCGGTGAGTGAGGGGGAACTGAGAGTCGGTGAGTGAGGGGGGACTGAGAGTCGGTGACTGAGGGGGGACTGAGAGTCGGTGAGTGAGGGGGGACTGAGAGTCGGTGAGTGAGGGGGGACTGAGAGTCGGTGAGTGAGGGGGGACTGAGAGTCGGTGAGTGAGGGGAGACTGAGAGTCGGTGAGTGAGGGGGGACTGAGAGTCGGTGAGTGAGGGGGGACTGAGAGTCGGTGAGTGAGGGGGGACTGAGAGTCGGTGAGCGAGGGGGGACTGAGAGTCAGTGAGTGAGGGGGGACTGAGAGTCGGTGAGTGAGGTGGGACTGAGAGTCGGTGAGTGAGGGGGGACTGAGAGTCGGTGAGTGAGGGGGACTGAGTGTCGGTGAGTGAGGGGGGACTGAGAGTCGGTGAGTGAGGGGGGAGTGAGAGTCGGTGAGTGAGGGGGGACGGAGAGTCGGTGAGTGAGGGGGACTGAGAGTCGGTGAGTGAGGGGGACTGAGAGTCGGTGAGTGAGGGGGGACTGAGAGTCGGTGAGTGAGGGGGGACTGAGTCGGTGAGTGAGGGGGGACTGAGAGTCGGTGAGTGAGGGGGGACTGAGTCGGTGAGTGAGGGGGGACTGAGAGTCGGGGAGTGAGGGGGGACTGAGAGTCGGTGAGTGAGGGGGGACAGAGAGTCGGTGAGTGAGGGGGGACTGAGTCGGTGAGTGAGTGGGGACTGAGAGTCGGTGAGTGAGGGGGGACTGAGTCGGTGAGTGAGGGGGGACTGAGAGTCGGGGAGTGAGGGGGGACTGAGAGTCGGTGAGTGAGGGGGTACTGAGAGTCGGTGAGTGAGTGGGGACTGAGAGTCGGTGAGTGAGGGGGGACTGAGAGTCGGTGAGTGAAGGGGGACTGAGAGTCGGTGAGTGAGGGGGACTGAGAGTCGGTGAGTGAGGGGGGACTGAGAATCGGTGAGTGAGGGGGACTGAGAGTCGGTGAGTGAGGGGGGATTGAGAGACGGTGAGTGAGGGGGGACTGAGAGTCCGTGAGTGAGGGGGGACTGAGAGTCGGTGAGTGAGGGGGGACTGAGAGTCGGTGAATGAGGGGGGACTGAGTCGGTGAGTGAGGGGGGACTGACAGTCGGTGAGTGAGGGGGGACTGAGAGTCGGTGAGTGAGGGGGGACTGAGAGTCTCAGTGAGGGGGGGCTGAGAGTCGGTGAGTGAGGGGGGACTGAGAGTCAGTGAGTGAGGGGGGACGGAGAGTCGGTGAGTGAGGGGGGACTGAAAGTCGGTAAGTGAGGGGGCACTGAGAGTCAGTGATTGAGGGGGGACTGAGAGTCGTTGATTGAGGGGGGACTGATTTCGTGAGTGAGGGGGGACTGAGAGTCGGTTCGTGAGGGGGCACTGAGAGTCAGTGAGTGAGGCGGGATTGAGATTCGGTGAGTGAGGGGGGACTGAGAGTCGGTGAGTGAGGGGGGACTGAGAGTCGGTGAGTGAGGGGGGACTGAAAGTCGGTGAGTGAGGGGGGACTGAGAGTCAGTGAATGAGGGGGGACTGAGAGTCGGTGAGTGAGGGGGACTGAGAGTCGGTGAGTGAGGGGGGACTGAGAGTCGGAGAGTGAGGGGGGACTGAGAGCCGGTGAGTGAGGGGGGACTGAGAGTCGGTGAGTGAGGGGGGACTGAGAGTCGGCGAGTGAGGGGGGACTGAGAGTCCGTGAGTGAGGGGGGACTGAGTCGGTGAGTGATGGGTGACTGAGAGTCGGTGAGTGAGGGGGAAATGAGAGTCGGTGAGTGAGGGGGGACTGAGAGTCGGTGAGTGAGGGGGGACTGAGAGTCGGTGAGTGAGGGGGGACTGAGAGTAAGTGAGTGAGGGGGGACTGAGTCGGTGAGTGAGGGGGGACTGAGAGTCGGTGAGTGAGGGGGGACTGAGAGTCGGTGAGTGAGGGGGGACTGAGTCGGTGAGTGAGGGGGACTGAGAGTCGGTGAGTGAGGGGGGACTGAGAGTCGGTGAGTGAGGGGGGACTGAGAGTCGGTGAGTGAGGGGGGACTGAGAGTCCGTGAGTGAGGTGGGACTGAGTCGGTGAGTGATGGGGGACTGAGAGTCGGTGAGTGAGGGGGAAATGAGAGTCGGTGAGTGAGGGGGGACTGAGAGTCGGTGAGTGAGGGGGGACTGAGAGTCGGTGAGTGAGGTGGGACTGAGAGTAAGTGAGTGAGGGGGGACTGAGTCGGTGAGTGAGGGGGGACTGAGAGTCGGTGAGTGAGGGGGGACTGAGAGTCGGTGAGTGAGGGGGGACTGAGAGTCGGTGAGTGAGGGGGGACTGAGAGTCGGTGAGTGAGGGGCTACTGAGAGTCGGTGAATGAGGGGGGACTGAGTCGGTGAGTGAGGGGGGACTGACAGTCGGTGAGTGAGGGGGGACTGACAGTCGGTGAGTGAGGGGGGACTGAGAGTCGGTGAGTGTGGGGAGACTGAGAGTCTGAGTGAGGGGGGGCTGAGAGTCGGTGAGTGAGGGGGGTCTGAGAGTCGGTGAATGAGGGGGGACTGAGAGTCAGTGAGTGAGGGGGGACGGAGAGCCGGTGAGTGAGGGGGGACTGAAAGTCGGTGAGTGAGGGGGGACTGAGAGGCGGTGATTGAGGGGGGACTGAGAGTCGGTGATTGAGGGGGGACTGATTTGGTGAGTGAGGGGGGACTGAGAGTTGGTTCGTGAGGGGGGACTGAGAGTCGGTTCGTGAGGGGGGACTGAGAGTCAGTGAGTGAGGCGGGATTGAGATTCGGTGAGTGAGGGGGGACTGAGAGTCGGTGAGTGAGGGGGGCTGAGAGTCGGTGAGTGAGGGTGAACTGAGATCGGTGAGTGAGGGGGGACTGAGAGTCGGTGAGTGAGGGGGGACTGAGAGTCGGTGAGTGAGGGGGGACTGAGAGTCGGTGAGTGAGGGGGGACAGAGTCGGTGAGTGAGGGGGGACTGAGAGTCGGTGAGTGAGGGGGGACTGAGCGTCGGTGAGTGAGAGGGGACTGAGAGTCGGTGAGTGAGGGGGGACTGAGAGTCGGTGAGTGAGGGTGGACTGAGAGTCGGTGAGTGAGGGGGGACTGAGAGTCGGTGAGTGAGGGGGGACTGAGAGTCGGTGAGTGAGGGGGGACTGAGAGTCGGTGAGTGAGGGGGGACTGAGAGTCGATGAGTGAGGGGGGACTGAGAGTCGGTGAGTTAGGGGGGACTGAGAGTCTGTGAGTGAGGGGGGACTGAGAGTCTGTGAGTTACGGGGGACTGAGAGTCGGTGAGTGAGGGGGGACTGAGGGTCGGTGAGTGAGAGGGGACTGAGGGTCGGTGAGTGAGGGGGGACTGAGGGTCGGTGAGTTAGGGGGGACTAAGAGTCGGTGAGTGAGAGGGGACTGAGAGTCGGTGAGTGAGGTGGGACTGAGAGTCGGTGAGTGAGGGGAGACTGAGATTCGGTGAGTGAGGGGGGACTGAGAGTCGGTGAATGAGGGGGGACTGAGAGTCAGTGAGTGAGGGGGGACTGAGAGTCGGTGAGTGAGGGGGAACTGAGAGTCGGTGAGTGAGGGGGGACTGAGAGTCGGTGAGTGAGGGGGGACTGAGAGTCGGTGAGTGAGGGGGGACTGAGAGTCGGTGAGTGAGGGGGCACTCAGAGTCGGTGAGTGAGGGGGGACTGAGAGTCGGTGAGTGAGGGGAGACTGAGAGTCGGTGAGTGAGGGGGGACTGAGAGTCGGTGAGTGAGGGGGGACTGAGAGTCGGTGAGTGAGGGGGGACTGAGAGTCGGTGAGTGAGGGGGGACTGAGAGTCGGTGAGTGAGGGGGGACTGAGAGTCGGTGAGTGAGGGGGCACTGAGAGTCGGTGAGTGAGGGGACTGAGAGTCGGTGAGTGAGGGTGGACGGAGAGTCGGTGAGTGAGGGTGGACGGAGAGTCAGTGAGTGAGGGGGGACTGAGAGTTGGTGAGTGAGGGGGGACTGAGAGTCGGTGAGTGAGGGGGGACTGAGAGTCGGTGAGTGAGGGGGACTGAGTGTCGGTGAGTGAGGGGGGACTGAGAGTCGGTGAGTGAGGGGGGAGTGAGAGTCGGTGAGTGAGGGGGGACGGAGAGTCGGTGAGTGAGGGGGACTGAGAGCCGGTGAGTGAGGGGGGACTGAGAGTCGGTGAGTGAGGGGGGACTGAGAGTCGGTGAGTGAGGGGGGACTGAGAGTCGGTGAGTGAGGGGGGACTGAGAGTCGGTGAGTGAGGGGGGACTGAGATCGGTGAGTGAGGGGGGACTGAGAGTCGGTGAGTGAGGGGGGACTGAGAGTCGGTGAGTGGGGGGGGACTGAGAGTCGGTGAGTGAGGGGGGACTGAGCGTCGGTGAGTGAGAGGGGACTGAGAGTCGGTGAGTGAGGGGGTACTGAGAGTCGGTGAGTCAGGGTGGACTGAGAGTCGGTGACTGAGGGGACTGAGAGTCGGTGAGTGAGGGGGGACTGAGAGTCGGTGAGTGAGCGGGGACTGAGAGTCGGTGAGTGAGGGGGGACTGAGAGTCGATGAGTGAGGGGGGACTGAGAGTCGGTGAGTGAGGGGGGACTGAGAGTCGGTGAGTGTGGGGGGGACTGAGAGTCGGTGAATGAGGGGGGACTGAGAGTCGGTGAGTGAGGGGGGACTGAGAGTCGGTGAGTGAGGGGGGACTGAGAGTCGGTGAGTGAGGGGGGACTGAGAGTCGGTGAGTGAGGGGGGACTGAGAGTCGGTGAGTGAGAGGGGACTGAGAGTCGGTGAGTGAGGGGGGACTGAGAGTCGGTGAGTGAGGGGGGGACTGAGAGTCGGTGAGTGAGGGGGGACTGAGAGTCGGTGAGTGAGGGGGGACTGAGAGTCGGTGAGTGAGGGGGGACTGAGAGTCGGTGAGTGAGGGGACTGAGAGTCGGTGAGTGAGGGTGGACGGAGAGTCGTTGAGTGAGGGTGGACGGAGAGTCAGTGAGTGAGGGGGGACTGAGAGTCGGTGAGTGAGGGGGGACTGAGAGTCGGTGAGTGAGGGGGGACTGAGAGTCGGTGAGTGAGGGGGACTGAGTGTCGGTGAGTGAGGGGGGACTGAGAGTCGGTGAGTGAGGGGGGAGTGAGAGTCGGTGAGTGAGGGGGGACGGAGAGTCGGTGAGTGAGGTGGACTGAGAGTCGGTGAGTGAGGGGGACTGAGAGTCGGTGAGTGAGGGGGGACTGAGAGTCGGTGAGTGAGGGGGGACTGAGTCGGTGAGTGAGGGGGGACTGAGAGTCGGTGAGTGAGGGGGGACTGAGTCGGTGAGTAAGGGGGGACTGAGAGTCGGGGAGTGAGGGGGGACTGAGAGTCGGTGAGTGAGGGGGGACTGAGAGTCGGTGAGTGAGGGGGGACTGAGTCGGTGAGTGAGTGGGGACTGAGAGTCGGTGAGTGAGGGGGGACTGAGTCGGTGAGTGAGGGGGGAATGAGAGTCGGGGAGTGAGGGGGGACTGAGAGTCGGTGAGTGAGGGGGTACTGAGAGTCGGTGAGTGAGTGGGGACTGAGAGTCGGTGAGTGAGGGGGGACTGAGAGTCGGTGAGTGAAGGGGGACTGAGAGTCGGTGAGTGAGGGGGACTGAGAGTCAGTGAGTGAGGGGGGACTGAGAATCGGTGAGTGAGGGGGACTGAGAGTCGGTGAGTGAGGGGAGACTGAGATTCGGTGAGTGAGGGGGGACTGAGAGTCGGTGAATGAGGGGGGACTGAGAGTCAGTGAGTGAGGGGGGACTGAGAGTCGGTGAGTGAGGGGGAACTGAGAGTCGGTGAGTGAGGGGGGACTGAGAGTCGGTGAGTGAGGGGGGACTGAGAGTCGGTGAGTGAGGGGGGACTGAGAGTCGGTGAGTGAGGGGGGACTGAGAGTCGGTGAGTGAGGGGGGACTGAGAGTCGGTGAGTGAGGGGAGACTGAGAGTCGGTGAGTGAGGGGGGACTGAGAGTCGGTGAGTGAGGGGGGACTGAGAGTCGGTGAGTGAGGGGGGACTGAGAGTCGGTGAGTGAGGGGGGACTGAGAGTCGGTGAGTGAGGGGCGACTGAGAGTCGGTGAGTGAGGGGGGACTGAGAGTCGGTGAGTGAGGGGACTGAGAGTCGGTGAGTGAGGGTGGACGGAGAGTCGGTGAGTGAGGGTGGACGGAGAGTCAGTGAGTGAGGGGGGACTGAGAGTTGGTGAGTGAGGGGGTACTGAGAGTAGGTGAGTGAGGGGGGACTGAGAGTCGGTGAGTGAGGGGGACTGAGTGTCGGTGAGTGAGGGGGGACTGAGAGTCGGTGAGTGAGGGGGGAGTGAGAGTCGGTGAGTGAGGGGGGACGGAGAGTCGGTGAGTGAGGGGGACTGAGAGCCGGTGAGTGAGGGGGGACTGAGAGTCGGTGAGTGAGGGGGGACTGAGAGTCGGTGAGTGAGGGGGGACTGAGAGTCGGTGAGTGAGGAGGGACTGAGAGTCGGTGAGTGAGGGGGGACTGAGAACGGTGAGTGAGGGGGGACTGAGAGTCGGTGAGTGAGGGGGGACTGAGAGTCGGTGAGTGAGGGGGGACTGAGAGTCGGTGAGTGAGGGGGGACTGAGCGTCGGTGAGTGAGAGGGGACTGAGAGTCGGTGAGTGAGGGGGGACTGAGAGTCGGTGAGTCAGGGTGGACTGAGAGTCGGTGACTGAGGGGACTGAGAGTCGGTGAGTGAGGGGGGACTGAGAGTCGGTGAGTGAGCGGGGACTGAGAGTCGGTGAGTGAGGGGGGACTGAGAGTCGATGAGTGAGGGGGGACTGTGAGTCGGTGAGTTAGCGGGGACTGAGAGTCTGTGAGTGAGGGGGGACTGAGAGTCGGTGAGTTACGGGGGACTGAGAGTCGGTGAGTGAGGGGGGACTGAGGGTCGGTGAGTGAGGGGGGACTGAGGGTCGGTGAGTGAGGGGGGACTGAGGGTCGGTGAATTAGGGGGGACTAAGAGTCGGTGAGTGAGAGGGGACTGAGAGTCGGTGAGTGAGGGGGGACTGAGAGTCGGTGAGTGAGGCGAGACTGAGATTCGGTGAGTGAGGGGGGACTGAGAGTCGGTGAGTGAGGTGGGACTGAGAGTTGGTGAGTGAGGGGGGGACTGAGAATCGGTGAATGAGGGGGGACTGAGAGTCGGTGAGTGAGGGGGGACTGAGAGTCGGTGAGTGAGGGGGGACTGAGAGTCGGTGAGTGAGGGGGGACTGAGAGTCGGTGAGTGAGGGGGGACTGAGAGTCGGTGAGTGAGAGGGGACTGAGAATCGGTGAGTGAGGGGGGACTGAGAGTCGGTGAGTGAGGGGGGGACTGAGAGTCGGTGAGTGAGGGGGGACTGAGAGTCGGTGAGTGAGGGGGTACTGAGAGTCGGTGAGTGAGGGGGGACTGAGAGTCGGTGAGTGAGGGGACTGAGAGTCGGTGAGTGAGGGTGGACGGAGAGTCGGTGAGTGAGGGTGGACGGAGAGTCAGTGAGTGAGGGGGGACTGAGAGTCGGTGAGTGAGGGGGGACTGAGAGTCGGTGAGTGAGGGGGGACTGAGAGTCGGTGAGTGAGGGGGACTGAGTGTCGGTGAGTGAGGGGGGACTGAGAGTCGGTGAGTGAGGGGGGAGTGAGAGTCGGTGAGTGAGGGGGGACGGAGAGTCGGTGAGTGAGGGGGACTGAGAGTCGGTGAGTGAGGGGGACTGAGAGTCGGTGAGTGAGGGGGGACTGAGAGTCGGTGAGTGAGGGGGGACTGAGTCGGTGAGTGAGGGGGGACTGAGAGTCGGTGAGTGAGGGGGGACTGAGAGTCGGTGAGTGAGGGGGGACTGAGAGTCGGTGAGTGAGGGGGGACTGAGCGTCGGTGAGTGAGAGGGGACTGAGAGTCCGTGAGTGAGGGGGGACTGAGAGTCGGTGAGTCAGGGTGGACTGAGAGTCGGTGACTGAGGGGACTGAGAGTCGGTGAGTGAGGGGGGACTGAGAGTCGGTGAGTGAGCGGGGACTGAGAGTCGGTGAGTGAGGGGGGACTGAGAGTCGATGAGTGAGGGGGGACTGTGAGTCGGTGAGTTAGCGGGGACTGAGAGTCTGTGAGTGAGGGGGGACTGAGAGTCGGTGAGTTACGGGGGACTGAGAGTCGGTGAGTGAGGGGGGACTGAGGGTCGGTGAGTGAGGGGGGACTGAGGGTCGGTGAGTGAGGGGGGACTGAGGGTCGGTGAGTTAGGGGGGACTAAGTGTCGGTGAGTGAGAGGGGACTGAGAGTCGGTGAGTGAGGGGGGACTGAGAGTCGGTGAGTGAGGGGAGACTGAGATTCGGTGAGTGAGGGGGGACTGAGAGTCGGTGAGTGAGGTGGGACTGAGAGTTGGTGAGTGAGGGGGGGACTGAGAATCGTTGAATGAGGGGGGACTGAGAGTCGGTGAGTGAGGGGGGACTGAGAGTCGGTGAGTGAGGGGGGACTGAGAGTCGGTGAGTGAGGGGGGACTGAGAGTCGGTGAGTGAGGGGGGACTGAGAGTCGGTGAGTGAGAGGGGACTGAGAATCGGTGAGTGAGGGGGGACTGAGAGTCGGTGAGTGAGGGGGGGACTGAGAGTCGGTGAGTGAGGGGGGACTGAGAGTCGGTGAGTGAGGGGGTACTGAGAGTCGGTGAGTGAGGGGGGACTGAGAGTCGGTGAGTGAGGGGACTGAGAGTCGGTGAGTGAGGGTGGACGGAGAGTCGGTGAGTGAGGGTGGACGGAGAGTCAGTGAGTGAGGGGGGACTGAGAGTCGGTGAGTGAGGGGGGACTGAGAGTCGGTGAGTGAGGGGGGACTGAGAGTCGGTGAGTGAGGGGGACTGAGTGTCGGTGAGTGAGGGGGGACTGAGAGTCGGTGAGTGAGGGGGGAGTGAGAGTCGGTGAGTGAGGGGGGACGGAGAGTCGGTGAGTGAGGGGGACTGAGAGTCGGTGAGTGAGGGGGACTGAGAGTCGGTGAGTGAGGGGGGACAGAGAGTCGGTGAGTGAGGGGGGACTGAGTCGGTGAGTGAGAGGGGACTGAGAGTCGGTGAGTGAGGGGGGACTGAGTCGGTGAGTGAGGGGGGACTGAGAGTCGGGGAGTGAGGGGGGACTGAGAGTCGGTGAGTGAGGGGGGACTGAGAGTCGGTGAGTGAGGGGGGACTGAGTCGGTGAGTGAGTGGAGACTGAGAGTCGGTGAGTGAGGGGGGACTGAGTCGGTGAGTGAGGGGGGACTGAGAGTCGGGGAGTGAGGGGGGACTGAGAGTCGGTGAGTGAGGGGGTACTGAGAGTCGGTGAGTGAGTGGGGACTGAGAGTCGGTGAGTGAGGGGGGACTGAGAGTCGGTGAGTGAAGGGGGACTGAGAGTCGGTGAGTGAGGGGGACTGAGAGTCAGTGAGTGAGGGGGGACTGAGAATCGGTGAGTGAGGGGGACTGAGAGTCGGTGAGTGAGGGGGGATTGAGAGACGGTGAGTGAGGGGGGACTGAGAGTCGGTGAGTGAGGGGGGACTGAGAGTCGGTGAGTGAGGGTGGACTGAGAGTCGGTGAATGAGGGGGGACTGAGTCGGTGAGTGAGGGGGGACTGACAGTCGGTGAGTGAGGGGGGACTGAGAGTCGGTGAGTGAGGGGGGACTGAGAGTCTCAGTGAGGGGGGGCTGAGAGTCGGTGAGTGAGGGGGGACTGAGAGACGGTGAGTGAGGGGGGACTGAGAGTCGGTGAGTGAGGGGGGACTGAGAGTCGGTGAGTGAGGGGGGACTGAGAGTCGGTGAGTGAGGGGGGACTGAGAGTCGGTGAGTGAGGGGGGACTGAGATCGGTGAGTGAGGGGGGACTGAGAGTCGGTGAGTGAGGGGGGACTGAGAGTCGGTGAGTGAGGGGGGACTGAGAGTCGGTGAGTGAGGGGGGACAGAGTCGGTGAGTGAGGGGGGACTGAGAGTCGGTGAGTGAGGGGGGACTGAGCGTCGGTGAGTGAGAGGGGACTGAGAGTCGGTGAGTGAGGGGGGACTGAGAGTCGGTGAGTGAGGGTGGACTGAGAGTCGGTGAGTGAGGGGGGACTGAGAGTCGGTGAGTGAGGGGGGACTGAGAGTCGGTGAGTGAGGGGGGACTGAGAGTCGGTGAGTGAGGGGGGACTGAGAGTCGATGAGTGAGGGGGGACTGAGAGTCGGTGTGTTAGGGGGGACTGAGAGTCTGTGAGTGAGGGGGGACTGAGAGTCTGTGAGTTACGGGGGACTGAGAGTCGGTGAGTGAGGGGGGACTGAGGGTCGGTGAGTGAGGGGGGACTGAGGGTCGGTGAGTGAGGGGGGACTGAGGGTCGGTGAGTTAGGGGGGACTAAGAGTCGGTGAGTGAGAGGGGACTGAGAGTCGGTGAGTGAGGGGGGACTGAGAGTCGGTGAGTAAGGGGAGACTGAGATTCGGTGAGTGAGGGGGGACTGAGAGTCGGTGAATGAGGGGGGACTGAGAGTCATTGAGTGAGGGGGGACTGAGAGTCGGTGAGTGAGGGGGAACTGAGAGTCGGTGAGTGAGGGGGGACTGAGAGTCGGTGAGTGAGGGGGGACTGAGCGTCGGTGAGTGAGAGGGGACTGAGAGTCGGTGAGTGAGGGGGGACTGAGAGTCGGTGAGTCAGGGTGGACTGAGAGTCGGTGACTGAGGGGACTGAGAGTCGGTGAGTGAGGGGGGACTGAGAGTCGGTGAGTGAGCGGGGACTGAGAGTCGGTGAGTGAGGGGGGACTGAGAGTCGATGAGTGAGGGGGGACTGTGAGTCGGTGAGTTAGCGGGGACTGAGAGTCTGTGAGTGAGGGGGGACTGAGAGTCGGTGAGTTACGGGGGACTGAGAGTCGGTGAGTGAGGGGGGCCTGAGGGTCGGTGAGTGAGGGGGGACTGAGGGTCGGTGAGTGAGGGGGGACTGAGGGTCGGTGAGTTAGGGGGGACTAAGAGTCGGTGAGTGAGAGGGGACTGAGAGTCGGTGAGTGAGGGGGGACTGAGAGTCGGTGAGTGAGGGGAGACTGAGATTCGGTGAGTGAGGGGGGACTGAGAGTCGGTGAGTGAGGTGGGACTGAGAGTTGGTGAGTGAGGGGGGGACTGAGAATCGGTGAATGAGGGGGGACTGAGAGTCGGTGAGTGAGGGGGGACTGAGAGTCGGTGAGTGAGGGGGGACTGAGAGTCGGTGAGTGAGGGGGGACTGAGAGTCGGTGAGTGAGGGGGGACTGAGAGTCGGTGAGTGAGAGGGGACTGAGAATCGGTGAGTGAGGGGGGACTGAGAGTCGGTGAGTGAGGGGGGGACTGAGAGTCGGTGAGTGAGGGGGGACTGAGAGTCGGTGAGTGAGGGGGTACTGAGAGTCGGTGAGTGAGGGGGGACTGAGAGTCGGTGAGTGAGGGGACTGAGAGTCGGTGAGTGAGGGTGGACGGAGAGTCGGTGAGTGAGGGTGGACGGAGAGTCAGTGAGTGAGGGGGGACTGAGAGTCGGTGAGTGAGGGGGGACTGAGAGTCGGTGAGTGTGGGGGGACTGAGAGTCGGTGAGTGAGGGGGACTGAGTGTCGGTGAGTGAGGGGGGACTGAGAGTCGGTGAGTGAGGGGGGAGTGAGAGTCGGTGAGTGAGGGGGGACGGAGAGTCGGTGAGTGAGGGGGACTGAGAGTCGGTGAGTGAGGGGGACTGAGAGTCGGTGAGTGAGGGGGGACTGAGAGTCGGTGAGTGAGGGGGGACTGAGTCGGTGAGTGAGGGGGGACTGAGAGTCGGTGAGTGAGGGGGGACTGAGTCGGTGAGTGAGGGGGGACTGAGAGTCGGGGAGTGAGGGGGGACTGAGTCGGTGAGTGAGTGGAGACTGAGAGTCGGTGAGTGAGGGGGGACTGAGTCGGTGAGTGAGGGGGGACTGAGAGTCGGGGAGTGAGGGGGGACTGAGAGTCGGTGAGTGAGGGGGTACTGAGAGTCGGTGAGTGAGTGGGGACTGAGAGTCGGTGAGTGAGGGGGGACTGAGAGTCGGTGAGTGAAGGGGGACTGAGAGTCGGTGAGTGAGGGGGACTGAGAGTCAGTGAGTGAGGGGGGACTGAGAATCGGTGAGTGAGGGGGACTGAGAGTCGGTGAGTGAGGGGGGATTGAGAGACGGTGAGTGAGGGGGGACTGAGAGTCGGTGAGTGAGGGGGGACTGAGAGTCGGTGAGTGAGGGGGGACTGAGAGTCGGTGAATGAGGGGGGACTGAGTCGGTGAGTGAGGGGGGACTGACAGTCGGTGAGTGAGGGGGGACTGAGAGTCGGTGAGTGAGGGGGGACTGAGAGTCTCAGTGAGGGGGGGCTGAGAGTCGGTGAGTGAGGGGGGACTGAGAGACGGTGAGTGAGGGGGGACTGAGAGTCGGTGAGTGAGGGGGGACTGAGAGTCGGTGAGTGAGGGGGGACTGAGAGTCGGTGAGTGAGGGGGGACTGAGAGTCGGTGAGTGAGGGGGGACTGAGATCGGTGAGTGAGGGGGGACTGAGAGTCGGTGAGTGAGGGGGGACTGAGAGTCGGTGAGTGAGGGGGGACTGAGAGTCGGTGAGTGAGGGGGGACAGAGTCGGTGAGTGAGGGGGGACTGAGAGTCGGTGAGTGAGGGGGGACTGAGCGTCGGTGAGTGAGAGGGGACTGAGAGTCGGTGAGTGAGGGGGGACTGAGAGTCGGTGAGTGAGGGTGGACTGAGAGTCGGTGAGTGAGGGGGGACTGAGAGTCGGTGAGTGAGGGGGGACTGAGAGTCGGTGAGTGAGGGGGGACTGAGAGTCGGTGAGTGAGGGGGGACTGAGAGTCGATGAGTGAGGGGGGACTGAGAGTCGGTGTGTTAGGGGGGACTGAGAGTCTGTGAGTGAGGGGGGACTGAGAGTCTGTGAGTTACGGGGGACTGAGAGTCGGTGAGTGAGGGGGGACTGAGGGTCGGTGAGTGAGGGGGGACTGAGGGTCGGTGAGTGAGGGGGGACTGAGGGTCGGTGAGTTAGGGGGGACTAAGAGTCGGTGAGTGAGAGGGGACTGAGAGTCGGTGAGTGAGGGGGGACTGAGAGTCGGTGAGTGAGGGGAGACTGAGATTCGGTGAGTGAGGGGGGACTGAGAGTCGGTGAATGAGGGGGGACTGAGAGTCATTGAGTGAGGGGGGACTGAGAGTCGGTGAGTGAGGGGGAACTGAGAGTCGGTGAGTGAGGGGGGACTGAGAGTCGGTGAGTGAGGGGGGACTGAGAGTCGGTGAGTGAGGGGGGACTGAGAGTCGGTGAGTGAGGGGGGACTCAGAGTCGGTGAGTGAGGGGGGACTGAGAGTCGGTGAGTGAGGGGAGACTGAGAGTCGGTGAGTGAGGGGGGACTGAGAGTCGGTGAGTGAGGGGGGACTGAGAGTCGGTGAGTGAGGGGGGACTGAGAGTCGGTGAGTGAGGGGGGACTGAGAGTCGGTGAGTGAGGGGGGACTGAGAGTCGGTGAGTGAGGGGGCACTGAGAGTCGGTGAGTGAGGGGACTGAGAGTCGGTGAGTGAAGGTGGACGGAGAGTCGGTGAGTGAGGGTGGACGGAGAGTCAGTGAGTGAGGGGGGACTGAGAGTTGGTGAGTGAGGGGGGACTGAGAGTCGGTGAGTGAGGGGGGACTGAGAGTCGGTGAGTGAGGGGGACTGAGTGTCGGTGAGTGAGGGGGGACTGAGAGTCGGTGAGTGAGGGGGGAGTGAGAGTCGGTGAGTGAGGGGGGACGGAGAGTCGGTGAGTGAGGGGGACTGAGAGCCGGTGAGTGAGGGGGGACTGAGAGTCGGTGAGTGAGGGGGGACTGAGAGTCGGTGAGTGAGGGGGGACTGAGAGTCGGTGAGTGAGGGGGGACTGAGAGTCGGTGAGTGAGGGGGGACTGAGATCGGTGAGTGAGGGGGGACTGAGAGTCGGTGAGTGAGGGGGGACTGAGAGTCGGTGAGTGGGGGGGGACTGAGAGTCGGTGAGTGAGGGGGGACTGAGCGTCGGTGAGTGAGAGGGGACTGAGAGTCGGTGAGTGAGGGGGTACTGAGAGTCGGTGAGTCAGGGTGGACTGAGAGTCGGTGACTGAGGGGACTGAGAGTCGGTGAGTGAGGGGGGACTGAGAGTCGGTGAGTGAGCGGGGACTGAGAGTCGGTGAGTGAGGGGGGACTGAGAGTCGATGAGTGAGGGGAGACTGAGAGTCGGTGAGTTAGCGGGGACTGAGAGTCTGTGAGTGAGGGGGGACTGAGAGTCGGTGAGTTACGGGGGACTGAGAGTCGGTGAGTGAGGGGGGACTGAGGGTCGGTGAGTGAGGGGGGACTGAGGGTCGGTGAGTGAGGGGGGACTGAGAGTCGGTGAGTGAGGGGGCACTGAGAGTCGGTGAGTGAGGGGACTGAGAGTCGGTGAGTGAAGGTGGACGGAGAGTCGGTGAGTGAGGGTGGACGGAGAGTCAGTGAGTGAGGGGGGACTGAGAGTTGGTGAGTGAGGGGGGACTGAGAGTCGGTGAGTGAGGGGGGACTGAGAGTCGGTGAGTGAGGGGGACTGAGTGTCGGTGAGTGAGGGGGGACTGAGAGTCGGTGAGTGAGGGGGGAGTGAGAGTCGGTGAGTGAGGGGGGACGGAGAGTCGGTGAGTGAGGGGGACTGAGAGCCGGTGAGTGAGGGGGGACTGAGAGTCGGTGAGTGAGGGGGGACTGAGAGTCGGTGAGTGAGGGGGGACTGAGAGTCGGTGAGTGAGGGGGGACTGAGAGTCGGTGAGTGAGGGGGGACTGAGATCGGTGAGTGAGGGGGGACTGAGAGTCGGTGAGTGAGGGGGGACTGAGAGTCGGTGAGTGGGGGGGGACTGAGAGTCGGTGAGTGAGGGGGGACTGAGCGTCGGTGAGTGAGAGGGGACTGAGAGTCGGTGAGTGAGGGGGTACTGAGAGTCGGTGAGTCAGGGTGGACTGAGAGTCGGTGACTGAGGGGACTGAGAGTCGGTGAGTGAGGGGGGACTGAGAGTCGGTGAGTGAGCGGGGACTGAGAGTCGGTGAGTGAGGGGGGACTGAGAGTCGATGAGTGAGGGGGGACTGAGAGTCGGTGAGTGAGGGTGGACTGAGAGTCGGTGAGTGAGGGGGGACTGAGAGTCGGTGAGTGAGGGGGGACTGAGAGTCGGTGAGTGAGGGGGGACTGAGAGTCGGTGAGTGAGGGGGGACTGAGAGTCGATGAGTGAGGGGGGACTGAGAGTCGGTGTGTTAGGGGGGACTGAGAGTCTGTGAGTGAGGGGGGACTGAGAGTCTGTGAGTTACGGGGGACTGAGAGTCGGTGAGTGAGGGGGGACTGAGGGTCGGTGAGTGAGGGGGGACTGAGGGTCGGTGAGTGAGGGGGGACTGAGGGTCGGTGAGTTAGGGGGGACTAAGAGTCGGTGAGTGAGAGGGGACTGAGAGTCGGTGAGTGAGGGGGGACTGAGAGTCGGTGAGTGAGGGGAGACTGAGATTCGGTGAGTGAGGGGGGACTGAGAGTCGGTGAATGAGGGGGGACTGAGAGTCATTGAGTGAGGGGGGACTGAGAGTCGGTGAGTGAGGGGGAACTGAGAGTCGGTGAGTGAGGGGGGACTGAGAGTCGGTGAGTGAGGGGGGACTGAGAGTCGGTGAGTGAGGGGGGACTGAGAGTCGGTGAGTGAGGGGGGACTCAGAGTCGGTGAGTGAGGGGGGACTGAGAGTCGGTGAGTGAGGGGAGACTGAGAGTCGGTGAGTGAGGGGGGACTGAGAGTCGGTGAGTGAGGGGGGACTGAGAGTCGGTGAGTGAGGGGGGACTGAGAGTCGGTGAGTGAGGGGGGACTGAGAGTCGGTGAGTGAGGGGGGACTGAGAGTCGGTGAGTGAGGGGGCACTGAGAGTCGGTGAGTGAGGGGACTGAGAGTCGGTGAGTGAAGGTGGACGGAGAGTCGGTGAGTGAGGGTGGACGGAGAGTCAGTGAGTGAGGGGGGACTGAGAGTTGGTGAGTGAGGGGGGACTGAGAGTCGGTGAGTGAGGGGGGACTGAGAGTCGGTGAGTGAGGGGGACTGAGTGTCGGTGAGTGAGGGGGGACTGAGAGTCGGTGAGTGAGGGGGGAGTGAGAGTCGGTGAGTGAGGGGGGACGGAGAGTCGGTGAGTGAGGGGGACTGAGAGCCGGTGAGTGAGGGGGGACTGAGAGTCGGTGAGTGAGGGGGGACTGAGAGTCGGTGAGTGAGGGGGGACTGAGAGTCGGTGAGTGAGGGGGGACTGAGAGTCGGTGAGTGAGGGGGGACTGAGATCGGTGAGTGAGGGGGGACTGAGAGTCGGTGAGTGAGGGGGGACTGAGAGTCGGTGAGTGGGGGGGGACTGAGAGTCGGTGAGTGAGGGGGGACTGAGCGTCGGTGAGTGAGAGGGGACTGAGAGTCGGTGAGTGAGGGGGTACTGAGAGTCGGTGAGTCAGGGTGGACTGAGAGTCGGTGACTGAGGGGACTGAGAGTCGGTGAGTGAGGGGGGACTGAGAGTCGGTGAGTGAGCGGGGACTGAGAGTCGGTGAGTGAGGGGGGACTGAGAGTCGATGAGTGAGGGGAGACTGAGAGTCGGTGAGTTAGCGGGGACTGAGAGTCTGTGAGTGAGGGGGGACTGAGAGTCGGTGAGTTACGGGGGACTGAGAGTCGGTGAGTGAGGGGGGACTGAGGGTCGGTGAGTGAGGGGGGACTGAGGGTCGGTGAGTGAGGGGGGACTGAGAGTCGGTGAGTGAGGGGGCACTGAGAGTCGGTGAGTGAGGGGACTGAGAGTCGGTGAGTGAAGGTGGACGGAGAGTCGGTGAGTGAGGGTGGACGGAGAGTCAGTGAGTGAGGGGGGACTGAGAGTTGGTGAGTGAGGGGGGACTGAGAGTCGGTGAGTGAGGGGGGACTGAGAGTCGGTGAGTGAGGGGGACTGAGTGTCGGTGAGTGAGGGGGGACTGAGAGTCGGTGAGTGAGGGGGGAGTGAGAGTCGGTGAGTGAGGGGGGACGGAGAGTCGGTGAGTGAGGGGGACTGAGAGCCGGTGAGTGAGGGGGGACTGAGAGTCGGTGAGTGAGGGGGGACTGAGAGTCGGTGAGTGAGGGGGGACTGAGAGTCGGTGAGTGAGGGGGGACTGAGAGTCGGTGAGTGAGGGGGGACTGAGATCGGTGAGTGAGGGGGGACTGAGAGTCGGTGAGTGAGGGGGGACTGAGAGTCGGTGAGTGGGGGGGGACTGAGAGTCGGTGAGTGAGGGGGGGACTGAGCGTCGGTGAGTGAGAGGGGACTGAGAGTCGGTGAGTGAGGGGGTACTGAGAGTCGGTGAGTCAGGGTGGACTGAGAGTCGGTGACTGAGGGGACTGAGAGTCGGTGAGTGAGGGGGGACTGAGAGTCGGTGAGTGAGCGGGGACTGAGAGTCGGTGAGTGAGGGGGGACTGAGAGTCGATGAGTGAGGGGAGACTGAGAGTCGGTGAGTTAGCGGGGGACTGAGAGTCTGTGAGTGAGGGGGGACTGAGAGTCGGTGAGTTACGGGGGACTGAGAGTCGGTGAGTGAGGGGGGACTGAGGGTCGGTGAGTGAGGGGGGACTGAGGGTCGGTGAGTGAGGGGGGACTGAGGGTCGGTGAGTTAGGGGGGACTAAGAGTCGGTGAGTGAGAGGGGACTGAGAGTCGGTGAGTGAGGGGGGACTGAGAGTCGGTGAGTGAGGGGAGACTGAGATTCGGTGAGTGAGGGGGGACTGAGAGTCGGTGAGTGAGGGGGGACTGAGAGTCGGTGAGTGAGGGGGGTACTGAGAGTCGGTGAATGAGGGGGGACTGAGAGTCGGTGAGTGAGGGGGGGACTGAGAGTCGGTGAGTGAGGGGGGGACTGAGAGTCGGTGAGTGAGGGGGGACTGAGAGTTGGTGAGTGAGGGGGGACTGAGAGTCGGTGAGTGAGAGGGGACTGAGAGTCAGTGAGTGAGGGGGGACTGAGAGTCGGTGAGTGAGGGGGGTACTGAGAGTCGGTGAGTGAGGGGGGACTGAGAGTCGGTGAGTGAGGGGGGACTGAGAGTCGGTGAGTGAGGGGGGACTGAGAGTCGGTGAGTGAGGGGACTGAGAGTCGGTGAGTGAGGGTGGACGGAGAGTCGTTGAGTGAGGGTGGACGGAGAGTCAGTGAGTGAGGGGGGACTGAGAGTCGGTGAGTGAGGGGGGACTGAGAGTCGGTGAGTGAGGGGGGACTGAGAGTCGGTGAGTGAGGGGGACTGAGTGTCGGTGAGTGAGGGGGGACTGAGAGTCGGTGAGTGAGGGGGAGTGAGAGTCGGTGAGTGAGGGGGGACGGAGTGTCGGTGAGTGAGGTGGACTGAGAGTCGGTGAGTGAGGGGGACTGAGAGTCGGTGAGTGAGGGGGGACTGAGAGTCGGTGAGTGAGGGGGGACTGAGTCGGTGAGTGAGGGGGGACTGAGAGTCGGTGAGTGAGGGGGGACTGAGTCGGTGAGTGAGGGGGACTGAGAGTCGGGGAGTGAGGGGGGACTGAGAGTCGGTGAGTGAGGGGGGACTGAGAGTCGGTGAGTGAGGGGGGGACTGAGTCGGTGAGTGAGTGGGGACTGAGAGTCGGTGAGTGAGGGGGGACTGAGTCGGTGAGTGAGGGGGGAATGAGAGTCGGGGAGTGAGGGGGGGACTGAGAGTCGGTGAGTGAGGGGGTACTGAGAGTCGGTGAGTGAGTGGGGACTGAGAGTCGGTGAGTGAGGGGGGGACTGAGAGTCGGTGAGTGAAGGGGGACTGAGAGTCGGTGAGTGAGGGGGACTGAGAGTCAGTGAGTGAGGGGGGACTGAGAATCGGTGAGTGAGGGGGACTGAGAGTCGGTGAGTGAGGGGAGACTGAGATTCGGTGAGTGAGGGGGGGACTGAGAGTCGGTGAATGAGGGGGGACTGAGAGTCAGTGAGTGAGGGGGGACTGAGAGTCGGTGAGTGAGGGGGAACTGAGAGTCGGTGAGTGAGGGGGGACTGAGAGTCGGTGAGTGAGGGGGGACTGAGAGTCGGTGAGTGAGGGGGGACTGAGAGTCGGTGAGTGAGGGGGGGACTGAGAGTCGGTGAGTGAGGGGGGGACTGAGAGTCGGTGAGTGAGGGAGACTGAGAGTCGGTGAGTGAGGGGGGACTGAGAGTCGGTGAGTGAGGGGGGACTGAGAGTCGGTGAGTGAGGGGGGACTGAGAGTCGGTGAGTGAGGGGGGACTGAGAGTCGGTGAGTGAGGGGCGACTGAGAGTCGGTGAGTGAGGGGGGACTGAGAGTCGGTGAGTGAGGGGACTGAGAGTCGGTGAGTGAGGGTGGACGGAGAGTCGGTGAGTGAGGGTGGACGGAGAGTCAGTGAGTGAGGGGGGACTGAGAGTTGGTGAGTGAGGGGGTACTGAGAGTAGGTGAGTGAGGGGGGACTGAGAGTCGGTGAGTGAGGGGGACTGAGTGTCGGTGAGTGAGGGGGGACTGAGAGTCGGTGAGTGAGGGGGGAGTGAGAGTCGGTGAGTGAGGGGGGACGGAGAGTCGGTGAGTGAGGGGGACTGAGAGCCGGTGAGTGAGGGGGGACTGAGAGTCGGTGAGTGAGGGGGGACTGAGAGTCGGTGAGTGAGGGGGGACTGAGAGTCGGTGAGTGAGGAGGGACTGAGAGTCGTGAGTGAGGGGGACTGAGAACGGTGAGTGAGGGGGGACTGAGAGTCGGTGAGTGAGGGGGACTGAGAGTCGGTGAGTGAGGGGGGACTGAGAGTCGGTGAGTGAGGGGGGACTGAGCGTCGGTGAGTGAGAGGGGACTGAGAGTCGGTGAGTGAGGGGGGACTGAGAGTCGGTGAGTCAGGGTGGACTGAGAGTCGGTGACTGAGGGGACTGAGAGTCGGTGAGTGAGGGGGGACTGAGAGTCGGTGAGTGAGCGGGGACTGAGAGTCGGTGAGTGAGGGGGGACTGAGAGTCGATGAGTGAGGGGGGACTGAGAGTCGGTGAGTTAGCGGGGACTGAGAGTCTGTGAGTGAGGGGGGACTGAGAGTCGGTGAGTTACGG
Organism: Somniosus microcephalus; assembly: GCF_052327205.1. Taxonomy (NCBI): domain Eukaryota; kingdom Metazoa; phylum Chordata; class Chondrichthyes; order Squaliformes; family Somniosidae; genus Somniosus; species Somniosus microcephalus. Next base: position 177,026,517 of record NW_028225179.1, read on the forward strand.
GGGACTGAGAGTCGGTGAGTGAGGGGGGGGACTGAGGGTCGGTGAGTGAGGGGGGGTCTGAGGGTCGGTGAGTGAGGGGGGACTGAGGGTCGGTGAGTTAGGGGGGACTAAGAGTCGGTGAGTGAGAGGGGACTGAGAGTCGGTGAGTGAGGGGGGACTGAGAGTCGGTGAGTGAGGGGAGACTGAGATTCGGTGAGTGAGGGGGGACTGAGAGTCGGTGAGTGAGGTGGGACTGAGAGTCGGTGAGTGAGGGGGGGACTTAGAGTCGGTGAATGAGGGGGGACTGAGAGTCGGTGAGTGAGGGGGGACTGAGAGTCGGTGAGTGAGGGGGGACTGAGAGTCGGTGAGTGAGGGGGGACTGAGAGTCGGGTGAGTGAGGGGGGGACTGAGAGTCGGTGAGTGAGAGGGGGACTGAGAATCGGTGAGTGAGGGGGGACTGAGAGTCGGTGAGTGAGGGGGGGACTGAGAGTCGGTGAGTGAGGGGGGACTGAGAGTCGGTGAGTGAGGGGGTACTGAGAGTCGGTGAGTGAGGGGGGGACTGAGAGTCGGTGAGTGAGGGGGACTGAGAGTCGGTGAGTGAGGGTGGACGGAGAGTCGGTGAGTGAGGGTGGATGGAGAGTCAGTGAGTGAGGGGGGACTGAGAGTCGGTGAGTGAGGGGGGACTGAGAGTCGGTGAGTGAGGGGGGACTGAGAGTCGGTGAGTGAGGGGGGACTGAGAGTCGGTGAGTGAGGGGGGACTGAGAGTCGGTGAGTGAGGGGACTGAGAGTCGGTGAGTGAGGGTGGACGGAGAGTCGTTGAGTGAGGGTGGACGGAGAGTCAGTGAGTGAGGGGGGACTGAGAGTCGGTGAGTGAGGGGGACTGAGAGTCGGTGAGTGAGGGGGGACTGAGAGTCGGTGAGTGAGGGGGACTGAGTGTCGGTGAGTGAGGGGGGACTGAGAGTCGGTGAGTGAGGGGGGAGTGAGAGTCGGTGAGTGAGGGGGGACGGAGAGTCGGTGAGTGAGGTGGACTGAGAGTCGGTGAGTGAGGGGGACTGAGAGTCGGTGAGTGAGGGGGGACTGAGAGTCGGTGAGTGAGGGGGGACTGAGTCGGTGAGTGAGGGGGGACTGAGAGTCGGTGAGTGAGGGGGGACTGAGTCGGTGAGTGAGGGGGGACTGAGAGTCGGGGAGTGAGGGGGGGACTGAGAGTCGGTGAGTGAGGGGGGACTGAGAGTCGGTGAGTGAGGGGGGACTGAGTCGGTGAGTGAGTGGGGACTGAGAGTCGGTGAGTGAGGGGGGACTGAGTCGGTGAGTGAGGGGGGAATGAGAGTCGGGGAGTGAGGGGGGACTGAGAGTCGGTGAGTGAGGGGTACTGAGAGTCGGTGAGTGAGTGGGGGACTGAGAGTCGGTGAGTGAGGGGGGACTGAGAGTCGGTGAGTGAAGGGGACTGAGAGTCGGTGAGTGAGGGGGACTGAGAGTCAGTGAGTGAGGGGGGACTGAGAATCGGTGAGTGAGGGGGACTGAGAGTCGGTGAGTGAGGGGAGACTGAGATTCGGTGAGTGAGGGGGGACTGAGAGTCGGTGAATGAGGGGGGACTGAGAGTCAGTGAGTGAGGGGGGACTGAGAGTCGGTGAGTGAGGGGGAACTGAGAGTCGGTGAGTGAGGGGGGACTGAGAGTCGGTGAGTGAGGGGGGACTGAGAGTCGGTGAGTGAGGGGGGACTGAGAGTCGGTGAGTGAGGGGGGACTGAGAGTCGGTGAGTGAGGGGGGACTGAGAGTCGGTGAGTGAGGGGAGACTGAGAGTCGGTGAGTGAGGGGGGACTGAGAGTCGGTGAGTGAGGGGGGACTGAGAGTCGGTGAGTGAGGGGGGACTGAGAGTCGGTGAGTGAGGGGGGACTGAGAGTCGGTGAGTGAGGGGCGACTGAGAGTCGGTGAGTGAGGGGGGACTGAGAGTCGGTGAGTGAGGGGACTGAGAGTCGGTGAGTGAGGGTGGACGGAGAGTCGGTGAGTGAGGGTGGACGGAGAGTCAGTGAGTGAGGGGGGACTGAGAGTTGGTGAGTGAGGGGTACTGAGAGTAGGTGAGTGAGGGGGGACTGAGAGTCGGTGAGTGAGGGGGACTGAGTGTCGGTGAGTGAGGGGGGGACTGAGAGTCGGTGAGTGAGGGGGGAGTGAGAGTCGGTGAGTGAGGGGGGACGGAGAGTCGGTGAGTGAGGGGGACTGAGAGCCGGTGAGTGAGGGGGGACTGAGAGTCGGTGAGTGAGGGGGGACTGAGAGTCGGTGAGTGAGGGGGGACTGAGAGTCGGTGAGTGAGGAGGACTGAGAGTCGGTGAGTGAGGGGGGACTGAGAACGGTGAGTGAGGGGGGACTGAGAGTCGGTGAGTGAGGGGGGACTGAGAGTCGGTGAGTGAGGGGGGACTGAGAGTCGGTGAGTGAGGGGGGACTGAGCGTCGGTGAGTGAGAGGGGACTGAGAGTCGGTGAGTGAGGGGGGACTGAGAGTCGGTGAGTCAGGGTGGACTGAGAGTCGGTGACTGAGGGGACTGAGAGTCGGTGAGTGAGGGGGGACTGAGAGTCGGTGAGTGAGCGGGGACTGAGAGTCGGTGAGTGAGGGGGGACTGAGAGTCGATGAGTGAGGGGGGACTGTGAGTCGGTGAGTTAGCGGGGACTGAGAGTCTGTGAGTGAGGGGGGACTGAGAGTCGGTGAGTTACGGGGGACTGAGAGTCGGTGAGTGAGGGGGGACTGAGGGTCGGTGAGTGAGGGGGGACTGAGGGTCGGTGAGTGAGGGGGGACTGAGGGTCGGTGAGTTAGGGGGGACTAAGAGTCGGTGAGTGAGAGGGGACTGAGAGTCGGTGAGTGAGGGGGGACTGAGAGTCGGTGAGTGAGGGGAGACTGAGATTCGGTGAGTGAGGGGGGACTGAGAGTCGGTGAGTGAGGTGGGACTGAGAGTTGGTGAGTGAGGGGGGGACTGAGAATCGGTGAATGAGGGGGGACTGAGAGTCGGTGAGTGAGGGGGGACTGAGAGTCGGTGAGTGAGGGGGGACTGAGAGTCGGTGAGTGAGGGGGGACTGAGAGTCGGTGAGTGAGGGGGGACTGAGAGTCGGTGAGTGAGAGGGGACTGAGAATCGGTGAGTGAGGGGGGACTGAGAGTCGGTGAGTGAGGGGGGGACTGAGAGTCGGTGAGTGAGGGGGGACTGAGAGTCGGTGAGTGAGGGGGTACTGAGAGTTGGTGAGTGAGGGGGGACTGAGAGTCGGTGAGTGAGGGGACTGAGAGTCGGTGAGTGAGGTGGACGGAGAGTCGGTGAGTGAGGGTGGACGGAGAGTCAGTGAGTGAGGGGGGACTGAGAGTCGGTGAGTGAGGGGGGACTGAGAGTCGGTGAGTGAGGGGGGACTGAGAGTCGGTGAGTGAGGGGGACTGAGTGTCGGTGAGTGAGGGGGGGACTGAGAGTCGGTGAGTGGGGGAGTGAGGGGGGACTGAGAGTCGGTGAGTGAGGGGGGACGGAGAGTCGGTGAGTGAGGGGGACTGAGAGTCGGTGAGTGAGGGGGACTGAGAGTCGGTGAGTGAGGGGGGACTGAGAGTCGGTGAGTGAGGGGGGACTGAGTCGGTGAGTGAGGGGGGACTGAGAGTCGGTGAGTGAGGGGGGACTGAGTCGGTGAGTGAGGGGGGACTGAGAGTCGGTGAGTGAGGGGGGACTGAGAGTCGGTGAGTGAGGGGGGGACTGAGAGTCGGTGAGTGAGGGGGGACTGAGTCGGTGAGTGAGTGGAGACTGAGAGTCGGTGAGTGAGGGGGGACTGAGTCGGTGAGTGAGGGGGGACTGAGAGTCGGGGGAGTGAGGGGGGGACTGAGAGTCGGTGAGTGAGGGGGTACTGAGAGTCGGTGAGTGAGTGGGGACTGAGAGTCGGTGAGTGAGGGGGGACTGAGAGTCGGTGAGTGAAGGGGGACTGAGAGTCGGTGAGTGAGGGGACTGAGAGTCAGTGAGTGAGGGGGACTGAGAATCGGTGAGTGAGGGGGACTGAGAGTCGGTGAGTGAGGGGGGATTGAGAGACGGTGAGTGAGGGGGGACTGAGAGTCGGTGAGTGAGGGGGGACTGAGAGTCGGTGAGTGAGGGGGGACTGAGAGTCGGTGAATGAGGGGGGACTGAGAGTCGGTGAGTGAGGGGGGACTGAGAGTCGGTGAGTGAGGGGCGACTGAGAGTCGGTGAGTGAGGGGGGACTGAGAGTCGGTGAGTGAGGGGACTGAGAGTCGGTGAGTGAGGGTGGACGGAGAGTCGGTGAGTGAGGGGTGGACGGAGAGTCAGTGAGTGAGGGGGGACTGAGAGTTGGTGAGTGAGGGGGGTACTGAGAGTAGGTGAGTGAGGGGGGACTGAGAGTCGGTGAGTGAGGGGGACTGAGTGTCGGTGAGTGAGGGGGGGACTGAGAGTCGGTGAGTGAGGGGGGAGTGAGAGTCGGTGAGTGAGGGGGGGACGGAGAGTCGGTGAGTGAGGGGGACTGAGAGCCGGTGAGTGAGGGGGGACTGAGAGTCGGTGAGTGAGGGGGGACTGAGAGTCGGTGAGTGAGGGGGACTGAGAGTCGGATTGAGAGTCTGAGTGAGGGGGGGCTGAGAGTCGGTGAGTGAGGGGGGACTGAGAGTCGGTGAGTGAGGGGGGACTGAGCGTCGGTGAGTGAGAGGGGACTGAGAGTCAGTGAGTGAGGGGGGGGACTGAGAGTCGGTGAGTGAGGGGGGACTGAGAGTCTGAGTGAGGGGGGACTGAGTGACGGTGAGTGAGGGGGGACTGAGAGACTGTGAGTGAGGGGGACTGAGAGTCCGTGAGTGAGTGGGAATAAGAGTCGGTGAGGGAGGGGGGTCTGAGAGTCCGTGAGTGAGGGGGGACTGAGTCGGTGAGTGATGGGGGACTGACAGTCGGTGAGTGAGGGGGAAATGAGAGTCGGTGAGTGAGGGGGGACTGAGAGTCGGTGAGTGAGGGGGGACTGAGAGTCGGTGAGTGAGGGGGGACTGAGAGTAAGTGAGTGAGGGGGGACTGAGTCGGTGAGTGAGGGGGGACTGAGAGTCGGTGAGTGAGGGGGGACTGAGAGTCGGTGAGTGAGGGGGGACTGAGTCGGTGAGTGAGGGGGGACTGAGAGTCGGTGAGTGAGGGGGTCTGAGAGTCGGTGAGTAAGGGGGGACTGAGAGTCGGTGAGTGAGGGGGGACTGAGAGTCGGTGAGTGAGGGGGACTGAGAGTTGGTGAGTGAGGGGGGACTGAATGTCAGTTAGTGAGGGGGGACTGAGAGTCGGTGAGTGAGGGGGGACTGAGTCGGTGAGTGAGGGGGGATTGAGAGTCGGTGAGTGAGGGGGGACTGAGAGTCGGTGAGTGAGGGGGGACTGAGAGTCGGTGAGTGAGGGGGGACTGAGAGTCGTTGAGTGAGGGGGGATTGAGAGTCGGTGAGTGAGGGGGGATTGAGAGTCGGTGAGTGAGGGGGGACTGAGAGTCGGTGAGTGAGGGGGGACTGAGAGTCGGTGAGTGAGGGGGGACTGAGAGTCGGTGAGTGAGGGGGGACCGAGAGTCGGTGAATGAGGGGGGACTGAGTCGGTGAGTGAGGGGTGACAGACAGTCGGTGAGTGAGGGGGGACTGACAGTCGGTGAGTAGGGGGGACTGAGAGTCGGTGAGTGAGGGGGGACTGAGATTCCGTGAGTGAGGGGGGACTGAGAGTCTGAGTGTAGGGGGGCTGAGAGTCGGTGAGTGAGGTGGGTCTGAGAGTCGGTGAATGAGGGGGTACTGAGAGTCGGTGAGTGAGGGGGGACTGAGAGTCGGTGAGTGAGGGGGGACTGAGAGTCGGTGAGTGAGGGGGGACTGAAAGTCGGTGAGTGAGGGGGGACTGAGAGTCGGTGATTGAGGGGGGACTGAGAGTCGGTGATTGAGGGGGGACTGATTTGGTGAGTGAGGGGGGACTGAGAGTTGTTTCGTGAGGGGGGACTGAGAGTCGGTTCGTGAGGGGGGACTGAGAGTCGGTGAGTGAGGGGGGACTGAGAGTCGGTGAGTAAGGGGGGACTGAGAGTCGGTGAGTGAGGGGGGACTGAGATCGGTGAATGAGGGGGGACTGAGAGTCGGTGAGTGAGGGGGGACTGAGAGTCGGTGAGTGAGGGGGGACTGAGAGTCAGTGAGTGAGGGGGGACTGAGAGTCGGTGAGTGAGGGGGGACTGAGAGTCGGGGAGTGAGGGGGGACTGAGAGTCGGTGAGTGAGGGGGACTGAGTGTCGGTGAGTGAGGGGGGACTGAGAGTCGGTGAGTGAGGGGGGAGTGAGAGTCGGTGAGTGAGGGGGGACGGAGAGTCGGTGAGTGAGGGGGACTGAGAGTCGGTGAGTGAGGGGGACTGAGAGTCGGTGAGTGAGGGGGGACTGAGAGTCGGTGAGTGAGGGGGGACTGAGTCGGTGAGTGAGGGGGGACTGAGAGTCGGTGAGTGAGGGGGGACTGAGTCGGTGAGTGAGGGGGGACTGAGAGTCGGGGAGTGAGGGGGGACTGAGAGTCGGTGAGTGAGGGGGGACTGAGAGTCGGTGAGTGAGGGGGGACTGAGTCGGTGAGTGAGTGGAGACTGAGAGTCGGTGAGTGAGGGGGGACTGAGTCGGTGAGTGAGGGGGGACTGAGAGTCGGGGAGTGAGGGGGGACTGAGAGTCGGTGAGTGAGGGGGTACTGAGAGTCGGTGAGTGAGTGGGGACTGAGAGTCGGTGAGTGAGGGGGGACTGAGAGTCGGTGAGTGAAGGGGGACTGAGAGTCGGTGAGTGAGGGGGACTGAGAGTCAGTGAGTGAGGGGGGACTGAGAATCGGTGAGTGAGGGGGACTGAGAGTCGGTGAGTGAGGGGGGATTGAGAGACGGTGAGTGAGGGGGGACTGAGAGTCGGTGAGTGAGGGGGGACTGAGAGTCGGTGAGTGAGGGGGGACTGAGAGTCGGTGAATGAGGGGGGACTGAGTCGGTGAGTGAGGGGGGACTGACAGTCGGTGAGTGAGGGGGGACTGAGAGTCGGTGAGTGAGGGGGGACTGAGAGTCTCAGTGAGGGGGGGCTGAGAGTCGGTGAGTGAGGGGGGACTGAGAGACGGTGAGTGAGGGGGGACTGAGAGTCGGTGAGTGAGGGGGGCCTGAGAGTCGGTGAGTGAGGGGGGACTGAGAGTCGGTGAGTGAGGGGGTCTGAGAGTCTGTGAGTGAGGGGGAACTGAGAGTCGGTGAGTGAGGGGGGACTGAGAGATGTTGAGTGAGGGGGGACTGAGAGTCGGTGAGTGAGGGGGGACTGAGAGTCGGTGAGTGAGGGGGGACTGAGAGTCGGTGAGTGAGGGGGGACTGAGAGTCGGTGAGTGAGGGGGGACTGAGAGTCGGTGAGTGAGGGGGGACTGAGAGTCGGTGAGTGAGGGGGGATTGAGAGTCTGAGTGGGGGGGGCTGAGAGTCGGTGAGTGAGGGGGGACTGAGAATCGGTGAGTGAGGGGGGACTGAGCGTCGGTGAGTGAGAGGGGACTGAGAGTCAGTGAGTGAGGGGGGGGACTGAGAGTCGGTGAGTGAGGGGGGACTGAGAGTCTGAGTGAGGGGGGACTGAGTGACGGTGAGTGAGGGGGGACTGAGAGACTGTGAGTGAGGGGGACTGAGAGTCCGTGAGTGAGTGGGAATAAGAGTCGGTGAGGGAGGGGGGTCTGAGAGTCCGTGAGTGAGGGGGGACTGAGTCGGTGAGTGATGGGGGACTGACAGTCGGTGAGTGAGGGGGAAATGAGAGTCGGTGAGTGAGGGGGGACTGAGAGTCGGTGAGTGAGGGGGGACTGAGAGTCGGTGAGTGAGGGGGGACTGAGAGTAAGTGAGTGAGGGGGGACTGAGTCGGTGAGTGAGGGGGGACTGAGAGTCGGTGAGTGAGGGGGGACTGAGAGTCGGTGAGTGAGGGGGGACTGAGTCGGTGAGTGAGGGGGGACTGAGAGTCGGTGAGTGAGGGGGTCTGAGAGTCGGTGAGTAAGGGGGGACTGAGAGTCGGTGAGTGAGGGGGGACTGAGAGTCGGTGAGTGAGGGGGACTGAGAGTTGGTGAGTGAGGGGGGACTGAATGTCAGTTAGTGAGGGGGGACTGAGAGTCGGTGAGTGAGGGGGGACTGAGTCGGTGAGTGAGGGGGGATTGAGAGTCGGTGAGTGAGGGGGGACTGAGAGTCGGTGAGTGAGGGGGGACTGAGAGTCGGTGAGTGAGGGGGGACTGAGAGTCGTTGAGTGAGGGGGGATTGAGAGTCGGTGAGTGAGGGGGGATTGAGAGTCGGTGAGTGAGGGGGGACTGAGAGTCGGTGAGTGAGGGGGGACTGAGAGTCGGTGAGTGAGGGGGGACTGAGAGTCGGTGAGTGAGGGGGGACCGAGAGTCGGTGAATGAGGGGGGACTGAGTCGGTGAGTGAGGGGTGACAGACAGTCGGTGAGTGAGGGGGGACTGACAGTCGGTGAGTAGGGGGGACTGAGAGTCGGTGAGTGAGGGGGGACTGAGATTCCGTGAGTGAGGGGGGACTGAGAGTCTGAGTGTAGGGGGTCTGAGAGTCGGTGAGTGAGGTGGGTCTGAGAGTCGGTGAATGAGGGGGTACTGAGAGTCGGTGAGTGAGGGGGGACTGAGAGTCGGTGAGTGAGGGGGGACTGAGAGTCGGTGAGTGAGGGGGGACTGAAAGTCGGTGAGTGAGGGGGGACTGAGAGTCGGTGATTGAGGGGGGACTGAGAGTCGGTGATTGAGGGGGGACTGATTTGGTGAGTGAGGGGGGACTGAGAGTTGTTTCGTGAGGGGGGACTGAGAGTCGGTTCGTGAGGGGGGACTGAGAGTCGGTGAGTGAGGGGGGACTGAGAGTCGGTGAGTAAGGGGGGACTGAGAGTCGGTGAGTGAGGGGGGACTGAGATCGGTGAGTGAGGGGGGACTGAGAGTCGGTGAGTGAGGGGGGACTGAGATCGGTGAGTGAGGGGGGACTGAGAGTCGGTGAGTGAGGGGGGACTGAGAGTCGGTGAGTGAGGGGGGACTGAGAGTCGGTGAGTGAGGGGGGACTGAAAGTCGGTGAGTGAGGGGGGACTGAGAGTCGGTGAGTGAGGGGGGACTGAGCGTCGGTGAGTGAGAGGGGACTGAGAGTCGGTGAGTGAGGGGGGACTGAAAGTCGGTGAGTGAGGGGGGACTGAGAGGCGGTGAGTGAGGGGGGACTGAGATCGGTGAGTGAGGGGGGACTGAGAGTCGGTGAGTGAGGGGGGACTGAGAGTCAGTGAGTGAGGGGGGACTGAAGTCGGTGAGTGAGGGGGGACTGAGAGTCGGTGAGTGAGGGGGGACTGAGAGTCGGTGAGTGAGGGGGGACTGAGTCGCTGAGTGAGGGGGGACTGAGAGTCGGGGAGTGAGGGGGGACTGAGAGTCGGTGAGTGAGGGGGGACTGAGAGTCGGTGAGTGAGGGGGGACTGAGTCGGTGAGTGAGTGGGGACTGAGAGTCGGTGAGTGAGGGGGGACTGAGTCGGTGAGTGAGGGGGGACTGAGAGTCGGGGAGTGAGGGGGGACTGAGAGTCGGTGAGTGAGGGGGTACTGAGAGTCGGTGAGTGAGTGGGGACTGAGAGTCGGTGAGTGAGGGGGGACTGAGAGTCGGTGAGTGAAGGGGGACTGAGAGTCGGTGAGTGAGGGGGACTGAGAGTCAGTGAGTGAGGGGGGACTGAGAATCGGTGAGTGAGGGGGACTGAGAGTCGGTGAGTGAGGGGGGATTGAGAGACGGTGAGTGAGGGGGGACTGAGAGTCGGTGAGTGAGGGGGGACTGAGAGTCGGTGAGTGAGGGGGGACTGAGAGTCGGTGAATGAGGGGGGACTGAGTCGGTGAGTGAGGGGGGACTGACAGTCGGTGAGTGAGGGGGGACTGAGAGTCGGTGAGTGAGGGGGGACTGAGAGTCTCAGTGAGGGGGTGCTGAGAGTCGGTGAGTGAGGGGGGACTGAGAGTCAGTGAGTGAGGGGGGACGGAGAGTCGGTGAGTGAGGGGGGACTGAAAGTCGGTGAGTGAGGGGGGACTGAGAGTCGGTGATTGAGGGGGGACTGAGAGTCGGTGATTGAGGGGGGACTGATTTGGTGAGTGAGGGGGGACTGAGAGTCGGTTCGTGAGGGGGCACTGAGAGTCAGTGAGTGAGGCGGGATTGAGATTCGGTGAGTGAGGGGGGACTGAGAGTCGGTGAGTGAGGGGGGGCTGAGAGTCGGTGAGTGAGGGGGGACTGAGAGTCAGTGATTGAGGGGGGACTGAGAGTCGGTGATTGAGGGGGGACTGATTTGGTGAGTGAGGGGGGACTGAGAGTCGGTTCGTGAGGGGGCACTGAGAGTCAGTGAGTGAGGCGGGATTGAGATTCGGTGAGTGAGGGGGGACTGAGAGTCGGTGAGTGAGGGGGGACTGAGAGTCGGTGAGTGAGGGGGGACTGAAAGTCGGTGAGTGAGGGGGGACTGAGAGTCGGTGAATGAGGGGGGACTGAGAGTCGGTGAGTGAGGGGGGACTGAGAGTCGGTGAGTGAGGGGGTCTGAGAGTCGGAGAGTGAGGGGGGACTGAGAGTCGGTGAGTGAGGGGGGACTGAGAGTCGGCGAGTGAGGGGGGACTGAGAGTCAGCGAGTGAGGGGGGACTGAGAGTCCGTGAGTGAGGGGGGACTGAGTCGGTGAGTGATGGGTGACTGAGAGTCGGTGAGTGAGGGGGAAATGAGAGTCGGTGAGTGAGGGGGGACTGAGAGTCGGTGAGTGAGGGGGGACTGAGAGTCGGTGAGTGAGGGGGGACTCAGATTCGGTGAGTGAGGGGAGACTGAGATTCGGTGAGTGAGGGGGGACTGAGAGTCGGTGAGTGAGGTGGGACTGAGAGTCGGTGAGTGAGGGGGGGACTGAGAGTCGGTGAATGAGGGGGGACTGAGAGTCGGTGAGTGAGGGGGGACTGAGAGTCGGTGAGTGAGGGGGGACTGAGAGTCGGTGAGTGAGGGGGGACTGAGAGTCTGAGTGTAGGGGGTCTGAGAGTCGGTGAGTGAGGTGGGACTGAGAGTCGGTGAGTGAGGGGGGACTGAGAGTCGGTGAGTGAGGGGGGACTGAGAGTCGTTGAGTGAGGGGGGATTGAGAGTCGGTGAGTGAGGGGGGATTGAGAGTCGGTGAGTGAGGGGGGACTGAGAGTCGGTGAGTGAGGGGGGACTGAGAGTCGGTGAGTGAGGGGGGACTGAGAGTCGTTGAGTGAGGGGGGACCGAGAGTCGGTGAATGAGGGGGGACTGAGTCGGTGAGTGAGGGGTGACAGACAGTCGGTGAGTGAGGGGGGACTGACAGTCGGTGAGTAGGGGGGACTGAGAGTCGGTGAGGGAGGGGGGACTGAGATTCCGTGAGTGAGGGGGGACTGAGAGTCTGAGTGTAGGGGGTCTGAGAGTCGGTGAGTGAGGTGGGTCTGAGAGTCGGTGAATGAGGGGGTACTGAGAGTCGGTGAGTGAGGGGGGACTGAGAGTCGGTGAGTGAGGGGGGACTGAGAGTCGGTGAGTGAGGGGGGACTGAAAGTCGGTGAGTGAGGGGGGACTGAGAGTCGGTGATTGAGGGGGGACTGAGAGTCGGTGATTGAGGGGGGACTGATTTGGTGAGTGAGGGGGGACTGAGAGTTGTTTCGTGAGGGGGGACTGAGAGTCGGTTCGTGAGGGGGGACTGAGAGTCGGTGAGTGAGGGGGGACTGAGAGTCGGTGAGTAAGGGGGGACTGAGAGTCGGTGAGTGAGGGGGGACTGAGATCGGTGAGTGAGGGGGGACTGAGAGTCGGTGAGTGAGGGGGGACTGAGATCGGTGAGTGAGGGGGGACTGAGAGTCGGTGAGTGAGGGGGGACTGAGAGTCGGTGAGTGAGGGGGGACTGAGAGTCGGTGAGTGAGGGGGGACTGAAAGTCGGTGAGTGAGGGGGGACTGAGAGTCGGTGAGTGAGGGGGGACTGAGCGTCGGTGAGTGAGAGGGGACTGAGAGTCGGTGAGTGAGGGGGGACTGAAAGTCGGTGAGTGAGGGGGGACTGAGAGGCGGTGAGTGAGGGGGGACTGAGATCGGTGAGTGAGGGGGGACTGAGAGTCGGTGAGTGAGGGGGGACTGAGAGTCAGTGAGTGAGGGGGGACTGAAGTCGGTGAGTGAGGGGGGACTGAGAGTCGGTGAGTGAGGGGGGACTGAGAGTCGGTGAGTGAGGGGGGACTGAGTCGCTGAGTGAGGGGGGACTGAGAGTCGGGGAGTGAGGGGGGACTGAGAGTCGGTGAGTGAGGGGGGACTGAGAGTCGGTGAGTGAGGGGGGACTGAGTCGGTGAGTGAGTGGGGACTGAGAGTCGGTGAGTGAGGGGGGACTGAGTCGGTGAGTGAGGGGGGACTGAGAGTCGGGGAGTGAGGGGGGACTGAGAGTCGGTGAGTGAGGGGGTACTGAGAGTCGGTGAGTGAGTGGGGACTGAGAGTCGGTGAGTGAGGGGGGACTGAGAGTCGGTGAGTGAAGGGGGACTGAGAGTCGGTGAGTGAGGGGGACTGAGAGTCAGTGAGTGAGGGGGGACTGAGAATCGGTGAGTGAGGGGGACTGAGAGTCGGTGAGTGAGGGGGGATTGAGAGACGGTGAGTGAGGGGGGACTGAGAGTCGGTGAGTGAGGGGGGACTGAGAGTCGGTGAGTGAGGGGGGACTGAGAGTCGGTGAATGAGGGGGGACTGAGTCGGTGAGTGAGGGGGGACTGACAGTCGGTGAGTGAGGGGGGACTGAGAGTCGGTGAGTGAGGGGGGACTGAGAGTCTCAGTGAGGGGGTGCTGAGAGTCGGTGAGTGAGGGGGGACTGAGAGTCAGTGAGTGAGGGGGGACGGAGAGTCGGTGAGTGAGGGGGGACTGAAAGTCGGTGAGTGAGGGGGGACTGAGAGTCGGTGATTGAGGGGGGACTGAGAGTCGGTGATTGAGGGGGGACTGATTTGGTGAGTGAGGGGGGACTGAGAGTCGGTTCGTGAGGGGGCACTGAGAGTCAGTGAGTGAGGCGGGATTGAGATTCGGTGAGTGAGGGGGGACTGAGAGTCGGTGAGTGAGGGGGGGCTGAGAGTCGGTGAGTGAGGGGGGACTGAGAGTCAGTGATTGAGGGGGGACTGAGAGTCGGTGATTGAGGGGGGACTGATTTGGTGAGTGAGGGGGGACTGAGAGTCGGTTCGTGAGGGGACACTGAGAGTCAGTGAGTGAGGCGGGATTGAGATTCGGTGAGTGAGGGGGGACTGAGAGTCGGTGAGTGAGGGGGGACTGAGAGTCGGTGAGTGAGGGGGGACTGAAAGTCGGTGAGTGAGGGGGGACTGAGAGTCGGTGAATGAGGGGGGACTGAGAGTCGGTGAGTGAGGGGGGACTGAGAGTCGGTGAGTGAGGGGGTCTGAGAGTCGGAGAGTGAGGGGGGACTGAGAGTCGGTGAGTGAGGGGGGACTGAGAGTCGGCGAGTGAGGGGGGACTGAGAGTCAGCGAGTGAGGGGGGACTGAGAGTCCGTGAGTGAGGGGGGACTGAGTCGGTGAGTGATGGGTGACTGAGAGTCGGTGAGTGAGGGGGAAATGAGAGTCGGTGAGTGAGGGGGGACTGAGAGTCGGTGAGTGAGGGGGGACTGAGAGTCGGTGAGTGAGGGGGGACTGAGATTCGGTGAGTGAGGGGAGACTGAGATTCGGTGAGTGAGGGGGGACTGAGAGTCGGTGAGTGAGGTGGGACTGAGAGTCGGTGAGTGAGGGGGGGACTGAGAGTCGGTGAATGAGGGGGGACTGAGAGTCGGTGAGTGAGGGGGGACTGAGAGTCGGTGAGTGAGGGGGGACTGAGAGTCGGTGAGTGAGGGGGGACTGAGAGTCGGTGAGTGAGGGGGGACTGAGAGTCGGTGAGTGAGAGGGGACTGAGAATCGGTGAGTGAGGGGGGACTGAGAGTCGGTGAGTGAGGGGGGGACTGAGAGTCGGTGAGTGAGGGGGGACTGAGAGTCGGTGAGTGAGGGGGTACTGAGAGTCGGTGAGTGAGGGGGGACTGAGAGTCGGTGAGTGAGGGGACTGAGAGTCGGTGAGTGAGGGTGGACGGAGAGTCGGTGAGTGAGGGTGGACGGAGAGTCAGTGAGTGAGGGGGGACTGAGAGTCGGTGAGTGAGGGGGGACTGAGAGTCGGTGAGTGAGGGGGGACTGAGAGTCGGTGAGTGAGGGGGACTGAGTGTCGGTGAGTGAGGGGGGACTGAGAGTCGGTGAGTGAGGGGGGAGTGAGAGTCGGTGAGTGAGGGGGGACGGAGAGTCGGTGAGTGAGGGGGACTGAGAGTCGGTGAGTGAGGGGGACTGAGAGTCGGTGAGTGAGGGGGGACTGAGAGTCGGTGAGTGAGGGGGGACTGAGTCGGTGAGTGAGGGGGGACTGAGAGTCGGTGAGTGAGGGGGGACTGAGTCGGTGAGTGAGGGGGGACTGAGAGTCGGGGAGTGAGGGGGGACTGAGAGTCGGTGAGTGAGGGGGGACTGAGAGTCGGTGAGTGAGGGGGGACTGAGTCGGTGAGTGAGTGGAGACTGAGAGTCGGTGAGTGAGGGGGGACTGAGTCGGTGAGTGAGAGGGGACTGAGAGTCGGGGTGTGAGGGGGGACTGAGAGTCGGTGAGTGAGGGGGTACTGAGAGTCGGTGAGTGAGGGGGGACTGAGTCGGTGAGTGAGGGGGGACTGAGTCGGTGAGTGGGGGGACTGAGTCGGTGAGTGAGGGGGGACTGAGTCGGTGAGTGACGGGGGACTGAGTCGGTGAGTGAGGGGGGACTGAGTCGGTGAGTGAGGGGGACTGAGAGTCGGTGAGTGAGGGGGGACTGAGAGTCGGTGAGTGAGGGGGGACTGAGAGTCGGTGAGTGAGGGGGGACTGAGAGTCGGTGAGTGAGGGGGGACTGAGAGTCAGTGAGTGAGGGGGCACTGAGAGTCGGTGAGTGAGGTGCGACTGAGAGTCGGTGAGTGAGGGGGGACTGAGAGTCGGTGAGTGAGGGGGGACTGAGAGTCGGTGTGTGAGGAGGGACTGAGAGTCGGTGAATGAGGGGGGACTGAGAGTCGGTGAGTGAGGGGGGACTGAGTCGGTGAGTGAGGGGGGACTGAGTCGGTGAGTGAGGGGGGACTGAGTCGGTGAGTGAGGGGGGACTGATTCGGTGAGTGAGGGGGGACTGAGTCGGTGAGTGAGGGGGGACTGAGTCGCTGAGTGATGGGGGACTGAGTCGCTGAGTGAGGGGGGACTGAGTCGGTGAGTGAGGGGGGACTGAGTCGGTGAGTGAGGGGGGACTGAGTCGCTGAGTGAGGAGGGACTCAGTCGGTGAGTGAGGAGGGACTGAGAGTCGGGGAGTGAGGGAGGACTGAGAGTCGGTGAGTGAGGAGGGACTTAGTCGGTGAGTGAGGAGGGAATGAGTCGGTGATTGAGGGGGACTGTGAGTCGGTGATTGAGGGGGACTGTGAGTCGGTGGGTGAGGGGGGGACTGAGAGTCAGTGGGGGAGGGGGGACTGTGAGTCGGTGAGTGAGGGGGGACTGAGAGTCGGTGAGTGAGGGGGACTGAGAGTCGGTGAGTGAGGGGGGACTGAGAGTCGGTGAGTGAGGGGGGACTGAGTCTGAGTGAGGGGGGACTGATTCGGTGGCTGAGGGGGGACTGAGAGTCGGTGAGTGAGGGGGGACTGAGTCGGTGAGTGAGGGGGGACTGAGAGTCGGTGAGTGAGGGGGGGCAGAGAGTCGGTGAGTGAGGGGGGACTGAGAGTCGGTGAGTGAGGGGGGACTGAGAGTCGGTGAGTGAGGTGGGACTGAGAGTCGGTGAGTGAGGGGGGACTGAGTGGGGCTGAGAGTCGGTGAGTGAGGGGGGACTGAGAGTCGGTGAGTGGGGCGGGACAGAGTCGGTGAGTGAGGGGGGACTGAGAGTCAGTGAGTGAGGGGGGACTGAGAGTCGGTGAGTGAGGGGGGACTGAGTGGGGCTGAGAGTCGGTGAGTGAGGGGGGACTGAGAGTCGGTGAGTGAGGGAGGACTGAGAGTCGGTGAGTGAGGGGGGACTGAGAGTCGGTGAGTGAGGGGGGGACTGAGAGTCGGTGAGTGAGGGGGGATTGAGAGTCAGTGAGTGAGGGGGGACTTATAGTCGGTGAGTGAGGGGGGACTGAGAGTCGGTGAGTGAGGGGGGACTGAGTCGGTGAGTGAGGGCGGACTGATTCGGTGAGTGAGGTTGGACTGATTCGGTGAGTGAGGGTGGACTGAGTCGGTGAGTGAGGGGGGACTGAGTCGGTGAGTGAGGGGGGACTGAGTCGGTGAGTGAGGGGGGACTGAGTCGGTGAGTGAGGGGGGACTGAGTCGGTGAGTGAGGGGGGACTGAGTCGGTGAGTGAGGGTGGACTGAATAGGTGAGTGAGGGGGGACTGAGTCTGAGTGAGGGGGGACTGAGAGTCGGTGAGTGAGGGGGGACTGAGTCGGTGAGTGAGGGGGGACTGAGTCGGTGAGTGAGGGGGGACTGAGTCGGTGAGCGAGGGGGTCTGAGAGTCGGTGAGCGAGGGGGGACTGAGTGTCGGTGAATGAGGGGGGACTGAGAGTCGGTGAGTGAGGGGGGACTGAGAGTCGGTGAGTGAGGGGGGACTGAGAGTCGTTGAGTGAGGGGGGACGGAGAGTCGGTGAGTGAGGGGGGACTGAGAGTCGGTGAGTTAGGGGGGACTGAGAGTCGGTGAGTGAGGGGGGACTGAGAGTCGGTGAGTGAGGGGGGACGGAGAGTCGGTGAGTGAGTGGGGACAGAGAGTCGGTGAGTGAGGGGGGACTGAGAGTCAGTGAGTGAGGGGGGACTGAGAGTCATTGAGTGATGGGGGACTGAGAGTCGGTGAGTGAGGGGGGACTGAGAGTCAGTGAGTGAGGGGAGACTGAGAGTCGGTGAGTGACGGGGGACTGATAGTCGGTGAGTGAGGGGGGACTGAGAGTCGGTGAGTGAGGGGGGACTGAGAGTCGGTGAGTGAGGGGGGACTGAGAGTCGGTGAGTGAGGGGGGACTGAGAGTCGGTGAGTGAGGGGAGACTGAGAGTCGGTGAGTGAGGGGGGACTGAGAGTCGGTGAGTGAGGGGGGACTGAGAGTCGGTGAGTGAGGGGGGACTGAGAGTCGGTGAGTGAGAGGAGACTGAGAGTCGGTGAGTGAGGGGGGACTGAGAGTCGGTGAGTGAGGGGGGACTGAGAGTCGGTGAGTGAGGGGGGACTGAGAGTCGGTGATTGAGGGGGGACTGAGAGTCGGTGAGTGAGGGGGACTGAGAGTCGGTGAGTGAGGGGGGACTGAGAGTCGGTGAGTGAGGTGGGACTGAGAGTCGGTGAGTGAGGGGGGACTGAGAGTCTGTGAGTGAGGGGGGACTGAGAGTCGGTGAGTGAGGGGAGACTGAGAGTCAGTGAGTGAGGGGGGACTGAGAGTCGGTGATTGAGGGGGGACTGAGAGTCGGTGAGTTAGGGGGGACTGAGAGTCGGTGAGTGAGGGGGGACTGAGAGTCGGTGAGTGAGGGGGGACGGAGAGTCGGTGAGTGAGTGGGGACTGAGAGTCGGTGAGTGAGGGGGGACTGAGAGTCAGTGAGTGAGGGGGGACTGAGAGTCGTTGAGTGATGGGGGACTGAGAGTCGGTGAGTGAGGGGGGACTGAGAGTCAGTGAGTGAGGGGAGACTGAGAGTCGGTGAGTGACGGGGGACTGAGAGTCGGTGAGTGAGGGGGGACTGAGAGTCGGTGAGTGAGGGGGGACAGAGAGTCGGTGAGTGAGGGGAGACTGAGAGTCGGTGAGTGAGGGGGGACTGAAAGTCGGTGAGTGAGGGGGGACTGAGAGTCGGTGAGTGACGGAGGACTGAGAATCGGTGAGTGAGGGGGGACTGAGAGTCGGTGAGTGAGGGGGGACTGAGAGTCGGTGAGTGAGGGGGGACTGAGAGTGCATGAGTGAGTGGGACTGAGAGTCGATGAGTGAGAGGGGACGGAGAGTCGATGAGTGAGGGGGGACTGAGAATCGGTGAGTGAGGAGGGACGGAGAGTCGGTGAGTTAGGGGGGACTGAGAGTCAGTGAGTGAGGGGATACTGAGAGTGGATGAGTGAGTGGGACTGAGAGTCGATGAGTGAGAGGGGACGGAGAGTCGATGAGTGAGGGGGGACTGAGAGTCGGTGAGTGAGGGTGGACGGAGAGTCGGTGAGTGAGGGGGGACTGAGAGTCGGTGAGTGGGGGGAGACTGAGAGTCGGTGAGTGAGGGGGGACGGAGAGTCGGTGAGTGAGGGGGACTGAGAGTCGGTGAGTGAGGGGGACTGAGAGTCGGTGAGTGAGGGGGGACTGAGAGTCGGTGACTGAGGCGGGGCTGAGAGTCGGTGAGTGAGGGGGACTGAGTGTCGGTGAGTGAGGGGGGACTGAGAGTCGGTGAGTGAGGGGGGACTGAGAGTCGGTGAGTGAGGGGGGACTGAGTCGGTGAGTGAGGGGGGACTGAGAGTCGGTGAGTGAGGGGGACTGAGAGTCGGTGAGTGAGGGGGGACTGAGAGTCGGTGAGTGAGGGGGGATTGAGAGTCGGTGAGTGAGGGGGGACTGAGAGTCGGTGAGTGAGGGGGGGACGGAGAGTCGGTGAGTGAGGGGGGACTGAGAGTCGGTGATTGAGGGGGGACTGAGAGTCGGTGATTGAGGGGGTACTGATTCGGTGAGTGAGGGGGGACTGAGAGTCGGTTAGTGCGGGGGGACTGAGAGTCAGTGAGTGCGGCGGGATTGAGATTCGGTGAGTGAGGGGGGACTGAGAGTCGGTGAGTGCGGGGGGAATGAGAGTCGGTGAGTGAGGGGGACTGAGAGTCGGTGAGTGAGGGGGGGACTGAGAGTCGGTGAGTGAGGGGGGACTGAGATTCGGTGACTGAGGGGGGGACTGAGAGTCAGTGAGTGAGGGGGGACTGAGTGTTGGTGAGTGAGGGGGGACTGAGAGTCCGTGAGTGAGGTGGAACTGAGAGTCGGTGAGTGAGGGGGGACTGAGAGTCAGTGAGTGAGGGGGGACTGAGAGTCAGTGAGTGAGAGGGGACTGAAAGTCTGAGTGAGGGGGGACTGAGAGTAGGTGAGTGAGGGGGGTTCTGAGAGTCGGTGAGTGAGGTGGGACTGAGAGTCAGTGAGTGAGGGGGGACTGAGAGTCGGTGAGCGAGGGGGGTACTGAAAGTCGGTGAGTGAGGGTGACTGAGTCGGTGAGTGAGGGGGGACTGAGAGTCGGTGAGTGAGGGGGGACTGAGAGTCGGTTAGTGAGGGGGGACTGAGAGTCAGTGAGTGAGGCGGGATTGAGATTCGGTGAGTGAGGGGGGACTGAGAGTCGGTGAGTGAGGGGGAACTGAGAGTCGGTGAGTGAGGGGGACTGAGAGTCGGTGAGTGAGGGGGGGACTGCGAGTCGGTGAGTGAGGGGGGACTGAGAGACGGTGAGTGAGGGGGGACTGAGTCAGTGAGTGAGGGGGGGTCTGAGAGTCGGTGAGTGAGGGGGGACTGAGAGTCAGTGAGTGAGGGGGGACTGAGAGTCGGTGAGTGAGGGGGCTACTGAGAGTCGGTGAGTGAGGGGGGACTGAGTCGTTGAGTGAGGGGGGACTGAGATTCGGTGAGTGAGGGGGGACTGAGAGTCGGTGAGTGAGGGGGGACTGAGAGTCTGTGAGTGAGGGGGGACTGAGAGTCGGTAAGTGACTGGACTGAGAGTCTGTGAGTGAGGGGGGACTGATTTGGTGAGTACCTGGGGACTGAGAGTCGGTGAGTGAGGGGGGACTGAGAGTCGGTGAGTGAGGGGGTACTGAGAATCTGTGAGTGAGGGGGGACTGAGAGTCGGTGAGTGAGGGGGGACTGAGAGTCGGTGAGTGAGGGGGGACTGAGTCGGTGAGTGAGGGGGGACTGAGAGTCGGTGAGTGAGGGGGACTGAGAGTCGGTGAGTGAGGGGGGACTGAGAGTCGGTGAGTGAGGGGGGATTGAGAGTCGGTGAGTGAGGGGGGACTGAGAGTCGGTGAGTGAGGGGGGACTGAGAGTCGGTGAGTGAGGGGGACTGAGAGTCGGTGAGTGAGGGGGGACTGAGATTCGGTGAGTGAGGGGGGATTGAGAGTCGGTGAGTGAGGGGGGATTGAGAGTCGGTGAGTGAGGGGGGACTGAGAGTCGGTGAATGAGGGGGACTGAGAGTCGGTGAGTGAGGGGGGACTGACAGTCGGTGAGTGAGGGGGGACTGAGAGTTGGTGAATGAGAGGGGACTGAGAGTCGGTGAGTGTAGGGGGACTGAGTTGGTGAGTGAGGGGGGACTGAGAGTCAGTGAGTGAGGGGGGGGACGGAGAGTCGGTGAGTGAGGGGGGCTAAGAGTCGGTGAGTGAGGGGGGTCTGAGAGTCGGTGAGTGAGGGGGGACTGAGAGTCGGTGAGTGAGGGGGGACTAAGAGTCAGTGAGTGAGGGGGGGACGGAGAGTCGGTGAGTGAGGGGGGACTGAGAGTCGGTGATTGAGGGGGGACTGAGAGTCGGTGATTGAGGGGGTACTGATTCGGTGAGTGAGGGGGGACTGAGAGTCGGTTAGTGAGGGGGGACTGAGAGTCAGTGAGTGAGGCGGGATTGAGATTCGGTGAGTGAGGGGGGACTGAGAGTCGGTGATTGAGGGGGGACTGAGAGTCGGTGAGTGAGGGGGACTGAGAGTCGGTGAGTGAGGGGGGGACTGAGAGTCGGTGAGTGAGGGGGGACTGAGAGTCGGTGAGTGAGGGGGGACTGAGAGTCGGTGAGTGAGGGGGGACTGAGAGTCTGTGAGTGAGGGGGGACTGAGAGTCGGTGAGTGAGGGGGGACTGAGAGTCGGTGAGTGAGGGGGGACTGAGAGTCGGTGAGTTAGGGGGGACTGAGAGTCGGTGAGTGAGGGGGGACTCAGAGTCGGTGAGTGAGGGGGGACGGAGAGTCGGTGAGTGAGTGGGGACTGAGAGTCGGTGAGTGAGGGGGGACTGAGAGTCAGTGAGTGAGGGGGGACTGAGAGTCGGTGAGTGAGGGGGGACGGAGAGTCGGTGAGTGAGTGGGGACAGAGAGTCGGTGAGTGAGGGGGGACTGAGAGTCAGTGAGTGAGGGGGGACTGAGAGTCATTGAGTGATGGGGGACTGAGAGTCGGTGAGTGAGGGGGGACTGAGAGTCAGTGAGTGAGGGGAGACTGAGAGTCGGTGAGTGACGGGGGACTGATAGTCGGTGAGTGAGGGGGGACTGAGAGTCGGTGAGTGAGGGGGGACTGAGAGTCGGTGAGTGAGGGGGGACTGAGAGTCGGTGAGTGAGGGGGGACTGAGAGTCAGTGATTGAGGGGAGACTGAGAGTCGGTGAGTGAGGGGGGACTGAGAGTCGGTGAGTGAGGGGGGACTGAGAGTCGGTGAGTGAGGGGGGACTGAGAGTCGGTGAGTGAGGGGAGACTGAGAGTCGGTGAGTGAGGGGGGACTGAGAGTCGGTGAGTGAGGGGTGACTGAGAGTCGGTGAGTGAGGGGGGACTGAGAGTCGGTGATTGAGGGGGGACTGAGAGTCGGTGAGTGAGGGGGACTGAGAGTCGGTGAGTGAGGGGGGACTGAGAGTCGGTGAGTGAGGTGGGACTGAGAGTCGGTGAGTGAGGGGGGACTGAGAGTCTGTGAGTGAGGGGGGACTGAGAGTCGGTGAGTGAGGGGAGACTGAGAGTCAGTGAGTGAGGGGGGACTGAGAGTCGGTGATTGAGGGGGGACTGAGAGTCGGTGAGTTAGGGGGGACTGAGAGTCGGTGAGTGAGGGGGGACTGAGAGTCGGTGAGTGAGGGGGGACGGAGAGTCGGTGAGTGAGTGGGGACTGAGAGTCGGTGAGTGAGGGGGGACTGAGAGTCAGTGAGTGAGGGGGGACTGAGAGTCGTTGAGTGATGGGGGACTGAGAGTCGGTGAGTGAGGGGGGACTGAGAGTCAGTGAGTGAGGGGAGACTGAGAGTCGGTGAGTGACGGGGGACTGAGAGTCGGTGAGTGAGGGGGGACTGAGAGTCGGTGAGTGAGGGGGGACAGAGAGTCGGTGAGTGAGGGGAGACTGAGAGTCGGTGAGTGAGGGGGGACTGAAAGTCGGTGAGTGAGGGGGGACTGAGAGTCGGTGAGTGACGGAGGACTGAGAATCGGTGAGTGAGGGGGGACTGAGAGTCGGTGAGTGAGGGGGGACTGAGAGTCGGTGAGTGAGGGGGGACTGAGAGTGCATGAGTGAGTGGGACTGAGAGTCGATGAGTGAGAGGGGACGGAGAGTCGATGAGTGAGGGGGGACTGAGAATCGTTGAGTGAGGAGGGACGGAGAGTCGGTGAGTTAGGGGGGACTGAGAGTCAGTGAGTGAGGGGATACTGAGAGTGGATGAGTGAGTGGGACTGAGAGTCGATGAGTGAGAGGGGACGGAGAGTCGATGAGTGAGGGGGGACTGAGAGTCGGTGAGTGAGGGTGGACGGAGAGTCGGTGAGTGAGGGGGGACTGAGAGTCGGTGAGTGGGGGGAGACTGACAGTCGGTGAGTGAGGGGGGACGGAGAGTCGGTGAGTGAGGGGGACTGAGAGTCGGTGAGTGAGGGGGACTGAGAGTCGGTGAGTGAGGGGGGACTGAGAGTCGGTGACTGAGGCGGGGCTGAGAGTCGGTGAGTGAAGGGGACTGAGTGTCGGTGAGTGAGGGGGGACTGAGAGTCGGTGAGTGAGGGGGGACTGAGAGTCGGTGAGTGAGGGGGGACTGAGTCGGTGAGTGAGGGGGGACTGAGAGTCGGTGAGTGAGGGGGACTGAGAGTCGGTGAGTGAGGGGGGACTGAGAGTCGGTGAGTGAGGGGGGATTGAGAGTCGGTGAGTGAGGGGGGACTGAGAGTCGGTGAGTGAGGGGGGGACGGAGAGTCGGTGAGTGAGGGGGGACTGAGAGTCGGTGATTGAGGGGGGACTGAGAGTCGGTGATTGAGGGGGTACTGATTCGGTGAGTGAGGGGGGACTGAGAGTCGGTTAGTGCGGGGGGACTGAGAGTCAGTGAGTGCGGCGGGATTGAGATTCGGTGAGTGAGGGGGGACTGAGAGTCGGTGAGTGAGGGGGGACTGAGAGTCGGTGAGTGAGGGGGACTGAGAGTCGGTGAGTGAGGGGGGGACTGAGAGTCGGTGAGTGAGGGGGGACTGAGATTCGGTGACTGAGGGGGGGACTGAGAGTCAGTGAGTGAGGGGGGACTGAGTGTTGGTGAGTGAGGGGGGACTGAGAGTCCGTGAGTGAGGGGGAACTGAGAGTCGGTGAGTGAGGGGGGACTGAGAGTCAGTGAGTGAGGGGGGACTGAGAGTCAGTGAGTGAGAGGGGACTGAAAGTCTGAGTGAGGGGGGACTGAGAGTAGGTGAGTGAGGGGGGTTCTGAGAGTCGTTGAGTGAGGTGGGACTGAGAGTCAGTGAGTGAGGGGGGACTGAGAGTCGGTGAGCGAGGGGGGTACTGAAAGTCGGTGAGTGAGGGTGACTGAGTCGGTGAGTGAGGGGGGACTGAGAGTCGGTGAGTGAGGGGGGACTGAGAGTCGGTTAGTGAGGGGGGACTGAGAGTCAGTGAGTGAGGCGGGATTGAGATTCGGTGAGTGAGGGGGGACTGAGAGTCGGTGAGTGAGGGGGAACTGAGAGTCGGTGAGTGAGGGGGACTGAGAGTCGGTGAGTGAGGGGGGGACAGAGAGTCGGTGAGTGAGGGGGGACTGAGAGACGGTGAGTGAGGGGGGACTGAGTCAGTGAGTGAGGGGGGGTCTGAGAGTCGGTGAGTGAGGGTGGACTGAGAGTCAGTGAGTGAGGGGGGACTGAGAGTCGGTGAGTGAGGGGGCTACTGAGAGTCGGTGAGTGAGGGGGGACTGAGTCGTTGAGTGAGGGGGGACTGAGATTCGGTGAGTGAGGGGGGACTGAGAGTCGGTGAGTGAGGGGGGACTGAGAGTCTGTGAGTGAGGGGGGACTGAGAGTCGGTAAGTGACTGGACTGAGAGTCTGTGATTGAGGGGGGACTGATTTGGTGAGTACCTGGGGACTGAGAGTCGGTGAGTGAGGGGGGACTGAGAGTCGGTGAGCGAGGGGGTACTGAGAATCTGTGAGTGAGGGGGGACTGAGAGTCGGTGAGTGAGGGGGGACTGAGAGTCGGTGAGTGAGGGGGGACTGAGTCGGTGAGTGAGGGGGACTGAGAGTCGGTGAGTGAGGGGGACTGAGAGTCGGTGAGTGAGGGGGACTGAGAGTCGGTGAGTGAGGGGGGACTGAGAGTCGGTGAGTGAGGGGGGATTGAGAGTCGGTGAGTGAGGGGGGACTGAGAGTCGGTGAGTGAGGGGGGACTGAGAGTCGGTGAGTGAGGGGGACTGAGAGTCGGTGAGTGAGGGGGGACTGAGATTCGGTGAGTGAGGGGGGATTGAGAGTCGGTGAGTGAGGGGGGATTGAGAGTCGGTGAGTGAGGGGGGACTGAGAGTCGGTGAATGAGGGGGACTGAGAGTCGGTGAGTGAGGGGGGACTGACAGTCGGTGAGTGAGGGGGGACTGAGAGTTGGTGAATGAGAGGGGACTGAGAGTCGGTGAGTGTAGGGGGACTGAGTTGGTGAGTGAGGGGGGACTGAGAGTCAGTGAGTGAGGGGGGGGACGGAGAGTCGGTGAGTGAGGGGGGCTAAGAGTCGGTGAGTGAGGGGGGTCTGAGAGTCGGTGAGTGAGGGGGGACTGAGAGTCGGTGAGTGAGGGGGGACTAAGAGTCAGTGAGTGAGGGGGGGACGGAGAGTCGGTGAGTGAGGGGGGTCTGAGAGTCGGTGATTGAGGGGGGACTGAGAGTCGGTGATTGAGGGGGTACTGATTCGGTGAGTGAGGGGGGACTGAGAGGTCGGTTAGTGAGGGGGGACTGAGAGTCAGTGAGTGAGGCGGGATTGAGATTCGGTGAGTGAGGGGGGACTGAGAGTCGGTGATTGAGGGGGGACTGAGAGTCGGTGAGTGAGGGGACTGAGAGTCGGTGAGTGAGGGGGGGACTGAGAGTCGGTGAGTGAGGGGGGACTGAGAGTCGGTGAGTGAGGGGGACTGAGAGTCGGTGAGTGAGGGGGGACTGAGAGTCTGTGAGTGAGGGGGGACTGAGAGTCGGTGAGTGAGGGGAGACTGAGAGTCAGTGAGTGAGGGGGGACTGAGAGTCGGTGAGTGAGGGGGGACTGAGAGTCGGTGAGTTAGGGGGGACTGAGAGTCGGTGAGTGAGGGGGGACTCAGAGTCGGTGAGTGAGGGGGGACGGAGAGTCGGTGAGTGAGTGGGGACTGAGAGTCGGTGAGTGAAGGGGGACTGAGAGTCAGTGAGTGAGG